>NW_023270504.1:5284023-5560267 GCF_011800145.1 Mirounga leonina
AAATAAATAAATAAATAAATAAATAAATAAATAAATAAATAAATAAATAAATAAATAAATAAAGTAGCGATTACCAAACTAGGGTGACTCTCAGAATCACCCAGGGAAGTATGTTACAGATAAAGATTTCCTGGTTCATGTCTCAGAAGTTCTGAAAGAATAGTTGGGTAAGAGAGTCTTTGACCTGCAGCCTAATTGGATCTGGAGGCACGTGTGTGTCACCCTTTTTGAAGGCCTCAGGTATAAACCTAAAGAGCTCTCTGCAAGGGAGCTGTTGTCTCCATTATGTATTTTGTACTACGTTCCTAGAAAAGTAGCTTCTTGGGGATGAAAGAGGTTATCAAGGTCACTGAGAGCAGTCTTCCCAACTGAAATGATACTATGTAATAGTAATTGACCTAACTTGTCTTGGACCCTGGGAACTAAGGGGAGAAATACAAGGAAGAGGAAAAGAAAGAGGAAAAGGGAGGTAGTTTGGCGAGGTAGCACTTGCTACCTCTGGACTCGGGATCAGTTGTTGGAAATTGCTGGTCTGGATCACTTTCTGATACTTTACTTCTTGAAGAAAACTATATAAACCTTTAAACCTACATGTTGTATTTCTATTGTAATCTTAAATCCCTGAGAAGCTGATAAAAATTAAACAGTTTTCTTCTTTTTTCCTAACATTGGAACATCAAGACAAAGATTGCTTTTCATAATGAATAAAATGCCAAGCCCAACATTTTTATTTAAGGATTCTATTTCTTGCTGTGTGATGCTCTAACAAGCATTTATATCTGTAGTCATCTGTTTAGTATGCTGTAGAAGGGATCACGCACTGGCTTTAAGTTTTTGTCAGCCCTGCTTTAACTAAAAGTTAAGAGTTTGTTTTGTTTTGTTTTGGTTTAATAGAAAAGCTGAAATTCACCTGGGCTTCTCTGTTCAAGAAGGAAGTCAGGGTCTCAGGCAGGCGCTTTTCCACAAAGTACCAATATTTGATCCATTGTATTTCCTTTCTACTTTAATAAAGATGTGCGAATGGGAGGCTGTATGATACGGCGGAGAATTCCATGCAGAGCCGTGTGGAGGCTCTGTGCTGGGTTTTCTGCGGGACACTGAGCGAGTCACAGCCTCCATAGGGCTGTTTCCCAGCTGCAACAAAGAGGCTAATGCCCACTTCATAGAGATTGTGTGAGGGTCAGCTAATCCTTCCATGCAAAAACTTTGTGAACTAGAAAGTGCTGTGCATGTTTAAGGGATTTTTAATGTCATTGGATGTGGTTCATTAGTATACCAATAGGATTCTTCTGTGGAAATCTGGAAATCTGTGCCTGATGCATAGTAAGCATTTAGTACATGTTTGCTCAGTGGAAGCCAAACCTGTGCTCCATGAGAGAAAAGTATGTGAAATAAAGATGTTGTTAAATGCTTTACAGAAAGAAACAGACCTTAAGTAAGAAATGAACCAAGTATTTATTTTGCAGAAGGTATTATTTGCTTTTTTTTTTTTTGACAGATATATGGGTGAGAATTTGTTGCTGACAGTCTTGCATGTTGAAATTCATTTTTTTTCCTACTCTAGTGAAGCTGTCTCTGCTAATAGAATAACTGTATTAATGGCATGTTAAAAAGGTCAGAGAGACCTAATGACATTTCAGATTCACCCTATTATTTATCCATGGTAACAAGAGTTCTCACTTAAGCTGTATTCATTGCAATTTAATATAAAATAAGAAAATATAAGGCTGGCATAGCTTTTTAATGATGCTTCTGTGACACATGAGGGGAGGTGTCTTTCCTCAAACATTCCTCACTCTTTGATGGTGTGCCATGAGCTAGCCCACGCTAGGTACTGAGGGGGCCACCCAAAAGCAGAATCTCCAGTTTGTACCCTTCAGCTACCTGCCTGGACAACTGGAAACCCAGCAGGTATCTCTTGTAGGACCATATAAAGCTATGTGGTTGCCCCAGGCCAAAAATGCAAGTATAAAATGGAAATATTTTCAGATTTTTAGGTATTATTTTAATACCAGGTTAATTTCTTAAAATCCACTGAATCCATCCATTTAAAGAGCAAGGTGCTGGGGAAATAACCATCCATGAGACACAGCCCTGTGCCCCAGGAGCTTCTGCTTTGGGGGGCAGACGGACACATGAACACACAGCTACAGGGGAGCGTGCAAGCCTAGGTGGGGCTGTGGGAGCACAGAGAGGGACCCAGCCTGGCCTAGCAGCGGGCTGTGACAGGCAAGGTTTGTCAGAGGATGGGACCGGAAGGGTCAGCCGGAGCTGGAGTTCAGTGGCCCGTGAGAGTTGGTTCCAGAAGGTGAGGCGAGCTGACAGGTGCTGCTCTCAGGACCTGGACGCCTGAGAGAGCCGGGAACACTGCAGTGACAAGTGTGTGGGGACAAGAGAAAAGGAGAGGTGGGGGCCATGCTCCAGACTCAGTCTGGAGCAGATGCTCAAGAAGCCCATGAATAGAGCAAATACCGAGAGGAGCAAGGCAGCCATGAGGAAAGCCTGTGGCGCAAAGGGAGGGTCCTGCCCTGCTTAACGGACCACTTGGTTTGGGTTCGTGAGAAGCCTGGTTTTACTTTTATTTTCTGTCTGGATTCTTATGGGAATTTTTAAAATAACCCTACCTTTATTTTTTTATTTTAATTAATTAATTAATTTATTTATTTAGAGAGCGAAAGTGAGCATGTGTGCACGTGCTCATGAGGTGGGAAGGGCAGAGGGAGAGGGAGAGAATCCTCAGGCAGGCTCCAGGCTCAGTGTGGAGCCCAACATGGCACTTGATCTCACCACCCTGAGATTGGGACCTGAGCTGAAATCAAGAGTCGGATGCTTAACTGACTGAGCCACCCACGTGCCCCAAAATAGCCCGACCTTTAATTGAGCTGGTTTGATAAGACCACTGGTTCTTATAATCCACCAAAACTTTAAAAACAAATGCAGCGAGAAGCTGGTAAGAGACATTTGGATCTCTTTTCCGATTTCACTAAGCATTTGGAAATGGTCTTGCCTTCTCTGTTCCCAGGTGCTGAAGCAGCAAGTGTTCAGTGGTGCTGCTGGGCCTTGGTCCTGGAAAGCCTGGAAGGTCCTGGTGCCTTCGACTCTGTTGTTATGGAGGACTGAGGGGATGAGGGCGACAGACTGCCATCTACACAGTCCATTTAGTTGGGGTTGCCCTGTGGCTTTCTGCCCAGCCCTGTGTCCTGGGGGTCAGGTCCTGCTTCCAGTCACCCTGTCTTCGTCTATAGATGGTTTTCTGTGATTTCCTTTTCTTGTGTGTCTTCTGTTTCTGTTCTGTATTACCATTATGGTGTTCATCCATGTTGTTGCATTCATTCTTGTTGCAGAATAGATTTCCTTTGAATGGGTATATTACAATGTATATATCCATTTTATTGTAGATGGATATCTGGTTGTCTCCAGTTTGGGACTATTAAGAAGAGTTGTGAACAATGTTGCAAATGTCTTTTGGGAAACATCTGTATGCAGTGCTGTTGGGTATAAATAAACTCAGGAGTAGACTTGCTAGATCATGCATGCATTTAATGTGCTGCCTTAAACTGCCTGCCGTTCTCCAAAATGGCTTCACCAGTTTACAGGAGTATTCCAAAGTTCGCGTTTCTCCACATCCTCGCCCAACACTGTGGTGATATTTTTCCTTTTGGACATTTTATCAGGAGTCATTTTATAATTTTTTATATTACACATTTTTAATTCTTTAATATGTCCCATATTCTTTTTTTGAATCATTTTTTTAAAGATTTTATTTATTTACTCATGAGAGAGAGAGAGAGAGACAGAAGGAGAAGCAGGCTCCCAAGGAGCAGGGTGCCCAATGCAGGACTCGATCCCAGGACCCTGGGATCATGACCTAAGCCAAAGGCAGACGCTTAACCATCTGAGCCACCCAGGCGCCCGACCTGTATTCTTTTTTTAAAAAAAGATTTTATTTATTTGACAGAGAGAAAAAGAGAGAGAGCACAAGCAGGGGGAGCTGCAGGGAGAGGGAGAAGCAGGGTCCCCACTGAACAGAGAGCCTGATGTGGAGCTCGATCCCAGGGACCCTGAGCCGAGGGCAGATACTTAACTACTGAGCCACCCAGGTGCCCTAATATGACCCATATTCTTAACTGTCCTCAGAAAGTGTCCTGCTCGTGTACAGTTTGAAGCCATTTGGGGGTTCTGCCTGGACTGTCCATCTCCCATCTCTCCACCTATTTAAATTCTACAGCTTCTAAGACATCATCCCTGAATCCTCCATTTCTCATTAATCTCTCATTTCTTAGAACTCCATTGAAATTTGATCTTTATATTTCACAATTACTCAACCATGTCATGTGTGTATGTGTTCTTACCACCAAAGCTGTGAAAATGCCCTTCTAAAGAGTAGGGGACTAGATCTTATTACCCTTCAGCACCTAGAAAAGTACACAGAGTAGTTCCTCAACATTTATTGAATTCCACTGAGGATGTTCGTGTCTCTGGAGAAGGGCAGTGCAGGAGGCAGCTTTCTTTGGCTAGTTCTGGAGAAGATGATAGGAGGTAGGAGAAGATGGTGAATGATGATAATACGCAGGTTATGCCTGAAAAAAGCCTGCCATTTATTGCTGGGGCACCATGAGACTGTGGAGACCCTTTGGAAACATCAGTGGTAATTCAAGAGTGGAAAATAGGGGACAGTGTAGGGACGGGTAGGACAGGTCACCAAAACCTAGGAGCTAGAGACAGAGTCAGGGCAGCGGGGGTGCTCCAGGATGGTGGTAAAGGTGGTTTATACCGAGGCCAGTCTATGGACAGTGTTAGCCAATGCCCTTCCTGAGAGGACTCTGTATACAGTAGACCCAGTATCCTGTGTTTATGAAACAATGAAGGACTTTTTGGGGAATGAGAAAGGATCCTTTGAGCAGTAACATTTTTATATAAAACAAGCAAGTGCTGTATATTTCTGCTTGCGATGCATGATTTTTTCGTATGTACCTACCATAGGCATCTTCCTAGGACAAGGAAACAGGCTAGGCTCATGTTATTTCTTAGCCAAAACAGTTTTTTCAAAGGCAAGGAACAGAATCTATGTATATTTTTGTCCTTATGACACTCTCATTTTCTCTTGATAAAAATGAAGATTTAGATTTTAAGAGGCACCCAGTTTGCGCAGGTAACATTAGACGCATGCCTGCTCCCTCTCCTGTAGCCCCTGGCTTGTCAACGCAACTTCATGACTGAATTGTTCAAGCTGAATTCCTGTGTTTTCCCTTCCATTTTGTTGGCAAGATATCCTAGTGGCTTTCCTCCTGTTAGCAGAATTCATGGTAGAAAATTGGTGAATAATTCATTTTGGTTTTCCTCCTGCTTTGAAAAAAGAAAACTCAGCAGGGCAGAGATATGCAACAGATTATTCCATTTTTGAAATTTTAGCAGAAATAAACAAGATGATTAGTTTAAAATGTAATTCATAGTCAGTGAGTTAAAAGAAAGCCTTGAGTTGCTGATTACAGCTAGCTCAACTAGCCCCCTAAAATGTAATTAGCTTTTGATGTGATTCCAAGTGGCTTCTTTATGCTTAAATTTGCAGAATTTTTCCAATGCTGTTTCAGTATTTGAAATAGTTTTTAAAGAGTTTACTAGCAACATTGATCTGAATTCATATGCACTACAAGGTAGGTGATGTCTCTTGAGTTTCTGGAGACAATACATATGTATTAAAAGGAGTACGTTAATGGTGTCAACTTTCCTAGTGTTACAGGAAGGTAAGTTGCTTTTAGTTCTGTGGTTTATTTTACTGTTTTAACATATTTGGGTTATAGCCTGTATAAAAAGTCACAGTGAACATTTTTTTTATAGCTACACTGAGATTGTAACTGAAAAAATTATTCTTTATTCTTTCCTTTTGTCAACACGGTATTTCAAGTCTAGAAAATATAAGGAACTATGGGGCTCCTGGGTGGCTCAGTTAGTTAAGCGGCTGCCTTCGGCTCAGGTAATGATCCCAGGGTGTTGGGATCGAGCCCCGCATCAGGCTCCCTGCTCTGTGGGAGGCCTGCTTCTCTCTCTCCCTCTGCCTGCTGCTCTTCCTGCTTGTGCTCTCCTGCCCTCTCTCTGTCAAAAACATAAATAAAGCCTTTAAAAAAAAAAAGAAAGAAAGAATATATAAGAAACTAGGGCACTGGCTGACTCGGTTGGAAGAGCATGCAACTCTTGATCTCAGGGTCGTGAGTTTGAGCCCCATGTTGGGTGTGAAGGTCACTTATATAAATAAAAACACTTAAAAAAATATAAGAAACTGAGGACAGTTTGCAGGGCAAGGCCCAAATGTAAACTTAATAATTAAAATTAAATTTGCCACATTAGTGGGGTGCCTGGGTGGCTCAGTCGGTTAAGCGTCTGACTCTTGATCTCAGCTCAGGTCTTGATCTCAGGGTCTTGAGTTTTAACCCGGAATTGGGCTCCACACTGGGTATGGCGCTTACTTTAAAAAAAAAAAAAAATCCACATTAGCATTTGCAGCTATTCCATGGTCAAGCTGCCGTTAGACATAACAAAGTATTCCTGTTGCATTTCTGTTGCCTAGTTAAGAAAAAATAGTTTTTATTATGGATAATAACAAATACATGCAAAAGTAGAGCAGATGGCATGAAGAATCACTACAGACCCATTACCCGGTTTCAACAGTTGTAGCTCATGGCCGATCTTGTTTCATTCATACCGCCACCCAGTTCTGTGCCCTTACCCTCAGTCCATCATTTTGAAGCAAATCTCAGATTTGCATTTCATATGCATATATTTTTTAGTATGTATTTCTGAAAGCTAAGGATCCTTAAAAAATATAACCACAATACCATTTATCGCACTTTAAAAATTAACAAGGATTCTCGAGTTTTTTCCTGCTCATAAGTGGTTATTTTTCATAATGGATTGTTTGAATTAGTACCTAAACAATATCTGCACTTTGTTTGATACGCCTCTTAGGTCTCATCTGACTGACAGATGCCCTCTTCTTTCTTCCCCTTTTGCCCTCTGCCCCTGTCACCCCTCTTACAATGTCTTTGTGGGACAACTGGCCATCATTTGTTCTGTGGAATGGCAACATTCTGGATTTGTCACATTGCGTTCCTGTGGTGTCCTGTAGCAGGTTTTGGCTTTTTCTGTATTTGATGTAAACTGGTGATAAAGGGCTTGATCAGATTCAAGTTTGATTTTCTTTCTTTCTTTTCTTTTTTTGGGGTGGAACAAGACTACTTCATAGGTGGTGACATATATCTCCATCAGGAGGACATCTGGCTATTAGTCTCCCTTTCTGTGATGTTAAAATTGGTTAGTCAGTTCTAGGCACCTGATGTAGCCTGATCCATCCATTATGAAGTACCCTATTAGCTTTCACCTAATAATTTTAGCAGCCATTTATAATCATTGCTGGTAACTAGTATATCAAGAAGGAAAGATACCATTTTTTAAAAGTAATTTTTAAGACCTGGAGAGTAACTGAGTGACAAAACGTTGTGATTTTCCTGTTTGATGGTTCCACCTTCTTTAAAGCCAAGTCACAGAGAATCTTCCTTTAGCTAACAAGCAGATTGTGTCAGCTTAGAAGCTCTGTGAAGAAACAAAGTCCAAAGTAACCCAGTCATCTTCCTGTGAAGTTGGCATTCTCTCATGAGACAATTTCTCAGCCCCCAGGCTAAAAGGGATGAGGCAGTGTTTTTGTTTTGATTGTTGTTAAATAATAAAGCTTGGACTTCATTAGGCTTTCAGTGTGTACCACAAGATTTGTACATTAACATTTTATTAAAAATACCAGCAGAGAGGAAAAGAGTTGGAAAACACCACTGAAGTATCCCTACTCCTGGAGCGCCTGGGTGGCACAGTTTGTTAAGCATCCGACTCTTGGTTTTGGCTCAGGTTGTGATCTCGGGGTCATGACATCAAGCCCCGCCTTAGGCTCCATGCTCAGCTTGGAGTCCGCTTGAGATTCTCTCTTCCTCTCCCTCAGCCCCTCTCGCTTGTTCTTTCTCTCTCAAATAAATAATAAATAAATCTTAAAAAAAAAAAAGTATCCTCACTCCTTCAACCTATTTCTCTGTTGGGGTTTGAGATTCGGGACAGTGAGTAGTTCCCACCCCTAAGCCTCAGCTGGCCATCATTGATGATTTGTAACTGCCAACCTTGGAGGGAGAGGAGGGAAGGGAAGGAGATCAGTTGGGAAAGTCTGGGAAGGGTGTTCCCAACCAGTAGCTACTTGTGGAGAGGAATTCAAGGTGAAAGAACTCTTCATATTGGAAGCTAACTAGAAATGATTTGATCTAACCCCTTTGCCAATCCAAGAATCCCTCCAAAAGAATCTGTCGGAAGACTTCCCTTCACGCTCTGCACTGTCATGGTGTTCATCTCATTCTGCTTCTTTGATTGTGTATATCTTGTTTTCACTATTGGGTTATGCATTTTTTTGAGGACAAGGAATTTATCTAATTATTCTATTTAATCCCATATAGGGTGTCAAACAGAAACATGGCTGGCCATCCGTTGAAACCGTGAAAATAAATTTCATTCAGTAACTGCTGTTAAGCGGCGACAGGGGGGAGCTGAGCGCTATTCTGATTTGCGCAGAAGTGATTGGGCATTTTATTTTATTTTATTTATTTATTGTTTAAGATTTTGTTTATTTGTTTGACAGAGAGATAGCGAGAGAGGGAACACAAGCAGGGGCAGTGGGAGAGGGAGAAGCAGGCTTCCCGCAGAGCAGGGAGCCCGATGCGGGGCTCGATCCCAGGACCCTGGGTTCATGACCTGAGCCGAAGGCAGACGCTTAACGACTGAGCCACCCAGGCGCCCCGCCCCGTTTGGGCATTTTAAAGGAAGAGTGAGAGTAGCGGGGCAAGCCAGGGCTCAGAAGAGGCCGAGAAGTGAAAAATTACAAAGGAACCGTTCTCCGAGTGCATTTAGGCTGGCTGTGTCTGCTGGCTGGCAGTTATCATCTTACAGACACTGGGAGACAGGCCCTGTCCTTCCTGATGAGGACATTTTAAAGGAATGGCTCTCAGGTCCTTGAGAAAGACTTGTGAGTCGTGGGAGAGACATATTCACAATTGTCAGCCCTTTTTAGAAATGCTCTAAGACAGGGAGGTCAGAGGCCCTTTGTCTGGTACTGGCTAGAACCAACAGTCAGTTCTCCTTGGCAGCATTGTGCTTTCTCAGGGAAGAGTTCTAATGGGGGCCAGGATCATCCTAGGGATGCGCCTCATGCTGCTAGAAGCCATGCTGGAGCTTGGTGTCTACTAGAGCACAGGTTTGGGTGAAGTTGGTTATGTGCTGATAGTTCTGCTGTTCTCAAGGGTCTAACCACTACTTAATGGATTTGTGTTGGCCGAACATATTTAAAGAATTTCAGTTTCCTCTACCCTGAAAGGAACGGGGTCAGCTGGAATGCCTTTCACCTTCCCTTAGTGGCTAGACACAGCCAGAAAACAGGAGCCTCACCTGTGTTCGTTATCTCCCTTCCCTGGGTCTGTCTGTTCTCCTTGGCAGGACGATAGCCGTCCTTCCCTTCTCTTGAAGGCTAGCCCCTTTACTTGGGACTAAGAGACTTCATTTCCCTACCGCAGATGCTCTGATTTTTTTGAAATAATTCAGTATGATCAGTCTGTTATAAACATGATTAAATATTTTACTATCTACAGCAGTTTTCTGGGCACTATGAAAAAAAGGAGAGTTTAAAGGTCTGTCTCTTACCCAGGGAATCATACCTAGCAGAACAGCATTTCTGTCACATATTTTCATCAAACTTTTCCTTCTTGGCATTTATCTCAGGATGTAATGTATTTATTTATATGATAATTTTTAAATATATGTCATGGGAACTCTTGTCTTTGTTCACCATTGAAAGGCCAGCATCTGCCAAAGTGCCTGGAACTGTTAAATATATTCCAGAATGATCTATTTAATGATGAAATGAATGGGTGGCTTTCCATCTTACCTTGTCTTTTCCAATAACACCAACAGTATGCAATGCTATTTAATTAAACCATGGTAAATGAATGTTTGCAAAGTATCATGGACCTTGAGTTGTGTTTCAGTGACTCTTCTTCTCTTTGTAGGTTCCTTACCTATTCCTACCTCTTGGCCTTCAACGTGTGGCTTCTGCTTGCACCTGTTACCCTATGCTATGACTGGCAGGTTGGCAGTATTCCTCTGGTAGAGACCATATGGGACGTGCGGAACTTAGCCACCATCCTTCTGGCAGTTGTCATGACCTTATTGAGCCTTCATTGTTTAGCAGCCTTCAAGGTAATTTTCTTAAAATCCAACTGAACTCTCTGCATTTGAAGAGAGATGCTCTGTACTTGGTGACGCCTTCCCCACCCCGCGCCCCCACGTGGTCTAGGTCTAAATTGAATCTACTCTTTTGTCTAAAAAACTAAAAAAATTTAAATTTTTCCAGGTGAGTCATACATATTTTAAAGACCCTCGTGGAGTTAGCAGATCACGGCCACCTTAATTATATGGTATCTTTCACTGTGCTATACCAACCCTGTAGAAATTGGATCTGAAATTTAATGTTTGCAAATAAGAATTTTTTTTCCTGCTATAGTTGACTAATTTTTGCAGTAACTTGTTTGGTTTCATGTAATGATAAATGAGATCATGGTAATATATTCGTAAGTGCTTAAAACACGGTTAAGATGCTACTTCCACTAAGGACTGCCTGCCTGACTGGGTGGGTTGGGTGATTCTTCCTTGAAAAAAAAAAAAGAATGGTATAAAACCGGAAAAAAATTATTAGATGCAGCAGTTTCAAGAATGACCAAAGACAGCAAAGAACTTGAAAATGTTTACTTAGGAAAAACTGCTACTGCACTGGGGAAGATGCTTCTTGCTTGAGGGGATTCCCATCCCCCCACCCTCACATATACCCCCTCCCCCGCCCAGCCCAGCTGGTATGAAGAGACCCACAGGTTTACTAGTTAGAGGCTGATTTGGTTTGGGAAAGTAGCAGAGCAGCAAGAAACTTCAGGGGGAACTTTTGGAAACAAGAGAGCTGTGGAAGGGCTGAGATAATAGGCTCTGCATGCATTCATGGCTGGCTGCTGAACAACATGGGGCTCCCCAGGGAGCACAAGCAAAATTGAAAGCTTGGGGAGACTTACTTATTTCCTACAAATCTGAATGAATTTTTTCACCCATACACAGGTCGGGCAGCAGAGAGGGGAGGCTTCATTGGCTTGAGTTGTCGTTGTATAACTATTGTTGAAATCATTGGCTGGTCAAAAAGCTGTGCAGGTGCAAGAGAGATTCCCCCAGAGATTCAGGCAAAAGGGGGCAAAAAGAAACCTGAGCAAAAATTTCAGCTCTCTACAGAGAAACAGATTCTTCATTTTGAGTCTAGGCAAGTTCATTATACATTAAAAACAGTAAAACCAGCAAATTTCAGAACACAATGGAATACAGAGGCAGTACAATGTATGATACACAAGGCTTAGTTTTTAATCAGATTACTGAACATGTAAAGAAACAGGAGAGTGTGACTGAAACTCGGGGTGGGGGGAGATAGTAAATAGAAAACAGAATAGAATTAAGAATCCAAAAGTAAGCTCACATTTACATGCTCTATTGAGTTTTGGCAAAGTTACCAAGATAATTCAGTGGGGAAGGGATGGTCTTTTAAATAAAGGTACTGAAATAATGGAATATCTATAAGGAAAAAATGTGACATTTAACCCTTATGTCATACTGTACACTGAGAAATTAATTCTAAGTGGATTGCAATCCTAAACAAAAGAATTAAATAATACCAAAAACTCTAAAAGGAAACAGGAGAAAAATCTTTGTGGGCTTGGGGTAAGCAAAGATTTCTTAGGACTCATAAAGTACAGACTATAAAAGAAAAAGATGACAGATTAGACATCATTAGAATTAAAAATTTTGCTCATCAGGGGCGTCTGGGTGGCTCAGCTGGTTAAACCTCCGACTCTTGATCTCAGCTCAGGTCTTGATCTCAGGGTCATGAGTTCAAGCCGCCCATAGGCTCCACTTAAAAAAAGGTGTTCGATTGCTCATCAAAAGATAATGTTAGGGGCACCTGGGTAGCTCAGTCGGTTAAGTGTCTGCCTTCGGCTTAGGTCATGATCCCAGGGTCTTGGGATCAAGCCCCGCATTGGGCTCCTTACTCAGTGGGGAACCTGCTTCTCCCTCTGCCTGCTACTCGCCCTGCTTGTGCTCTCTCTCTGTCAAATGAATAAATAAAATCTTAAAAAAAAAGGATGATGTTAAATCACTCAAAAGGCAAGTCACAAACTGGGAGAAGGTATTTGCAAAACATGTATCTACAAAGGAGTTGTATCTGGGACATTTAAAGAGCTCTTAAAACTCAGTAATAAGACAAATACTCATTAAAAATGGGCAAAAAATTCAAACAGACACTTCACAGAAGAAGATATGCAAAGGTTAATAAACATATAGAAAGATGCTTAGCATCATTAGTCATCATGGAAATGCTAATTAAAGCCACAAAAAGAAATCTCTGCATACGCACCAGGATGACTGTAATTAAAAAGATTCACAATACTAAGTGTTGGCCAGAATGTAGAGCAACTGGACTCCTTATACTGATGAGGGTTGAAAAATAGCTCGGACACTTTGGAAAAATTTGGCAGTTTCTTAAAAAGTTAAATATGAAAATAAGCAATTCTACTCAATATCTACCAAAGAGAGATAGAAACTTCCGTCCATACAACATACAAGAGTCTTGTAAGTATTCATAATAGCTGAAAAATGGAAATAATCCAGTAACCTCAAAATATAAATGGATACACTTAATATGGTAAATTATTCAGAAATGTAAAGGAACAAATAATTTACTTATACATGAAAAAACATACATGAACCTGAAACCTAAGTAAAAGAAGCCAGATGGGCGTGCCTGGCTGGCTCAGTAGGTGGAGCATGTCACTCTTGCTCTCGAAGTTGTAAGTTCGAGCCCACGTTGGCTGTAGAGATTACTTAAAAATAAAATCTTAAAAAAAAAAGTCAGACATATAAAATTACATAATGTATGATTCCATTCATACAAAATTCATTCATACAAAATGTCTGTTACTTTAATTCTGCCTTTTCTAGAATTGCCCAGAAATGCCTAGAGAAGGCAGAATTATGTCAGAAAATATGTGGGTTGGGGAGTGGGTATAAACAGACTTAAGGGAACTTTTGGGGATGTTGAATGCTTTTAAAATTTAATTGTGGTGGTGGTTGCTAAATGACAAATGTTTACCAAAACTCACCAAAATATACACACAAAATGGGGTGAATTCTATTATATGTGGGCTATATCTCAGTAAAGCTATGTTTATTAAAAAGATTAAAATGTTACAAAGAGATTAAAGGCTAGAATAAATACAGAACTGACATTTGAATATAAAATACAAACGTGATCCTGAAAATTTGATGAAAAAAATTTTTGAATGACTAAAAACCTTTTTTATTAAGGAAAAATTCATGTACAATTAACCATTTTTTTTAAAGATTTTATTTATTTATTTGACAGAGAGAGACACAGTGAGAGAGGGAACACAAGTAGGGGGGGTGGGAGAGGGAGAAGCAGGCTTCCCGCGGAGCAGGGAGCCCAATGCGGGGCTGGATCCCAGGACCCTGGGATCATGACCTGAGCCGAAGGCAGACGCTTAACGACTGAGCCATCCAGGCGCCCCTACAATTAACCATTTTAAAGTGTACAGTTTAGTGGTACTTAATGTATTCATAATGTGTAACTACCAGCTCTCTCTAATTTCAAAACCTTTTCATCACTTCATTAAAAAGACCACATACCAATCACTCCCAACTCTCCCCTTCCCATCCCCAGGTGACATCTAATCTGCTTTCTGTCTCAGTGGATTGGCCTCTTCTGGATATATCATATAAAAAGAATTATACAATATGTGACCTTTGTGACACTTTGCATAATATTTTTGAAATTCATCCAAGTTGTAGCATGTATCAATACTTAGTTCCTTTTAGTGGCTGAATAATATTCCATTGGATGTGTACACCGTAATTTGTTTATCCATTCATCTGTTTGTGGACATCCATGTCATTTTCACCTTTCTGCTGTTATGGGCATTGCTATATTACAACATTTGTGTATAGGTTTCTGCATGGACATATGTTTTCATTTCTTTTGGATATATACCTAAGACTGAAACTGCTGGGTCATATGGTAATTATGTACTTAACTTTTCGAGGAACTATTTTTCATATTGGCTGTACCATTTAACATTCTCACCCAGAGTATATAATCGTTCCTATATATCTAATCTTTGGTAATACTTGTTCTTTTCCATTATTTTGTTTAAAGCCATCCTAGTAGGTGTGAAGAGCTGTATCTTTGTGGTTTTGATTTGAATTTCTTTAATGAACAATGATGAACGTCTTTTCATGTGCTTATTGGCCATCTGTATATCTTCGTTGGAGAAATGTGTATTCTAGTCCTTTGCTCATTTTTCAGTTGGGTTGTCTTTTTGTTGTTGAGTTGTAAGAGTTCTTTATATATTTAACATATTAGATCCCCAACAGATAAATGATTTGCAGATATTTTCTTCCATTCTTTAGATTGTCTTTTCACATTCTTGATAATGTCCTTTAATGCACACAAGTTTTTAATTCAATGAAGTGCAGTCTCTTTCTTTCTTTCTTTTTTTTTGTTTTGTTTTGTTATTCTTCATTGCTTTTGTTGTCAAACCTAAGAATCCGTTACCAAAGCTGAGGTCATGAAGTTTTATGACTATTTTGTTCTAAGAGTTTTATAGTTTAAGCTCTTATATTTGGGTCACTGATCCGTTCTGAGTTATTTTTGTATATGTAGTGGTATGGGAGTCCAGCTTCATTTTTTGGCTGGTGGATATCCACTTACCATATTTTGAAGAAACTATTTTTCCCCCCAACACCTTACTTAAAGTATCCACTTCTTAATCATTTTGTAAATCAGGTTGATAAGACAACTATGATATGAATAATCATCCTCAAGAAAATCTAGTGTGCCAATTAGTTACATAAACTTGAGCTCAAATTTCACCTTCTTAGTAAAGCCTACCATATGTACCCTATTTGTTTATTTATTTATTTATTTGTGAGAGAGAACGAGAGAGCGAAAATGGGGAAGGGTGAGAGGAAGGGAGAGGGACAAGCAGACTCTGCGCTGAGCTCAAACTCAGGACCCTGAGATCATGACCTGAGCCGAAACCAACAGTTCGATATCAACCGACTAAGCCATCCAGGTGCCCACATATGTACCCTATTTAAAATGCAAACATCTACCCTCCACTCTTCTCCCTTTTAACTTTTCTTCACTATACTTTCAATTTCTAAAATGCTATGTAGCTTTGTTATTTTATGTAATGTCTCTTTCCTCCAACTAGAATGTACACCCCATGAGGACAAAGATTTCTTTTGTTTTGTTCCCGGTCATATTTCTAGCATCAGGAGCTTGCTGCATCCAATATTTATTATCTAAATTTTATTGTTTGTTGCTCAGTATATATCATCTAAATGAATAAAAGTATAAAAAATGCGCACATGTACACAGGATTCAGCCTCCATCTTTTAAGTCTCTGCCTACTTTCCCCTCTCCCCTTCTACTGTCCTCTGGCTGTGTTGACCGGTTAGTTTTGTCTGGTTTTCTTCATCTGTCATCCTACCTTGGTATACCAGGGCTCTTGAGGAGAGGGACATCATCTACCCTGTTACAGTTGTATTGACGCTTCTTTGACTGTTATTTAATATTTTAATAATCGAGTTTACAAAGCTAAAAATTAGCACATGTAATGAATAAAACAGCAGGTGTGTCATTTCCCAATCCCCACCCTGCCCCTCAACCCCACCCTCCGTAGGCCTTCTTCAAACATTTTGTTCTTGTACATTTTTACACTTACTGAAAACAAAAACACATTCTTTCTACAAGTAAGTTAAGTGAGATGGCATTATAGATTACGGGCTCCTCCAGGCCACTTCCATATCCACTTGGGAGTATTCCTGCAGGGAAGCAGCTCAAAGAGTATATGTTTACTTTTGATAAGCTCTTGTCTAGGATCGAGTGGGAGGGCTAGGACACAGAATCTAAACTTTCTTTCTGTAGAAATAACAGCAGGATAACTTTAGAGGTTGTTTCTTAATTGGTCCTGTTTTCATAGTATAAGAAATTTAAGACCTCAAGAAGTAGTTTATTATTTATCATAAAAGAATATGCTTGGGATCCTTGAGAATTTAAATGTAGAATTTGTCTTATTCTGTGCCTCTCCTTCATCTCCTCCTCCTATTCATACCCTTTTTCACTAGGAGTGCATTTGAACTTACATTACATGACGTAGAGAACAATCTACAAATTCACTGTGGTGTTGAATTCTTTTCAACGGTGAACTTTAAAGTGAACTAATTTGCTCTTACTCTTTGTGCTGAAGATAATCACTCTGTTGGAATGTATGTATAGTAGAGAGAAAGAGTATTTAAACCATGAAGGCTTATTATTCCATTCTTTTTATCAATAGTGACTGTTTATGCACCAGGAGAACCATAGGCTGAGAATGCTCTTGGGGTTCTCATTATGACTCCTACGGACTGTGTATCAGATTGTTGACTTGCAATAGGGATATATGTCAGGAAGGCAGCCAGCATGATTTGGATTGTTGAGAAGAATTAATACTGTTGGTCCTACTCTTTTTTTTTTTTAAAGATTTTATTTATTTATTTGTGAGAGAGAGAATGAGAGAGAGCACATGAGAGGGGGGAGGGTCAGAGGGAGAAGCAGACTCCCTGCCGAGCAGGGAACCCGATGCGGGACTCCATCCAGGGACTCCGGGATCATGACCTGAGCTGAAGGCAGTCGCTTAACCAACTGAGCCACCCAGGCGCCCTGTTGGTCCTACTCTTTATAGTTGCCCTTTTCCCCCTGCCCTCTAATGTGATTTCCCAGCATTACAAAGGAAATACCACTGAATCGTATTTAAGAGTAATTTATTTGTTGTTGATTCTTTATTATATTCTCCCTCACATTCTAAGCAATTTTAATATCTTTGATAATCTTGTGGCATACTTGTAAAAATAAAACCTGAGGGAAAAAGAGGGGGGATTAGTGACACCTGACTTTCCCATAATGACCTCCACAATGAGATGTCTTTGAGGATGGACATTAGGCAGTGGAGGGTCCCCTCCCCCCAAGTATGGGGCTTTCAGGGCTATTTTTTTGTTTATTTGTTTGGGTTGTTCTATTTTTTAGTAGAGGTCACAGTTTTTTCCCAGTCTATCTGTTCATTCCCAGCCTTACACATCCTTCCCTTGAAGCCAACACAAATCATAGGCCATCTCTCTGAATCCTGGGGACCAAGTCAAATTCTCAGGTCTGCATGGACACGAATCTGCAGCCTGGCGAGTGCAGGTGACCTCTAGTAACAGCTTGGTGGAAATGGAGGGGTGGGATGGGGTGGACCTGATGCATCTCGTCACTTAGGGAGGAGGTTGTGTTTATCTCAGGGACCTCCCTTCATGCCTATTCCCAGCCTTGCCCTTGCTCAGCCTCCATGCTAGTCTGGATCACAGCCTCCATCAACATTTTCAGTAAAAGAACAGACAGACAGATATCTGATGGATAAACAGAGATTGTGAGCCTTAGATCCCTCATTAAATAAACCTCACACATCACAACAAGGAGGTCAGATTAGACTGAGAACCACTGTTGGAAAGTGATTATTTACTCATTGACATATTTACCTTTTTTTAAAAAGAACTGGAACAGCTTATGGGAATAAATACAGTACAGCAGAGTTGACAAGGAGATGGAAAAACGTGTGTGTGTGTGTGAGAGAGAGAGAGAGAGAACTGAATTGTGAATATTTGGGGCTTTGCTGGACATACAGTCTGTCACAACTATTCACCTCTGCCACTGTGGCATAAATTAGACACAGACCCACGCAGTTGAACTGAACCAGCTTTCAGATTTCTGGAAATTATTTTGCATTTCGTCAGCCAGAGAATAGGTTAAGGTATTTTTGTGGCACATGGGTCACTGTGGCACAACTCTTTTAAATTCCAGAATAGCCATTATGAAACCTGGTAAAATAAGCATCTTGTTTTAATACACCAAGTGGTAAAATAAAATTGAACTTGAGGAATGAAGATTGCATTTAATGGTGAATGGCTCTGTGCCAGAGTTGATTTTTTTTTTTTTTCCCTTCTGGCCTACATTTCTCTCTTCGGTTCCCATTTTCTGCAGACTCCGTGCTCTCCATCCTTTTCTGTCCTCTCCATGCTGTTATAGATCCAGTCTTTCTAGCCCGTTTATAACCCATCCGGTTTGCCCCACTTTGGGACCATTGCAGTTGCTGACAGAAATCCTAATGATATCTCAACATGGTCCATCTGTCCCTGACCACCAGTACCGAGGGAGTCTCCAGTGTCTGGGATGTCCGTCTCACGTTTGGCTTCTCCGCCTGCCACCATTTTACCCATGCTGATGACATCCTGCTACTTAGGGGCATAGTTACTCAGGTCAGTAGCTGTAGTCAACTTTGGCCGTTGCACCGTACGGCAAAGCTGAAATTTTTGTTGATAGCATTTTTCTGATGAGAGTGTGAAAATAAGCTGACAGCTTCATCAGACGCAGGGTTGGAAGTTGGAGAAGTTGGATTTGTACCTCACTATAAAATGGAACATATTGAAAGATCCACTGCAAGTGCCTTTTTTTCCCTCTTTTTCAAATTTTTATTTAAATTCTAGTTAGTTAACATATAGTATAATATTGGTTCCCAGAGTAGAATTTAGTGATTCATCACTCACATATAACACCCAGTGCTCAACATGACACATGCCCTCCTTAATGTATGTGATGCAAATGCGACTTATGTTCTGTCATCTAGTTCTTTGGTGGTCTCCTTTCATGTTGGAGGCCGCCCAGGTAATGCACATGGAGGAAAGCTGCTCTGAGTTCCAGATCAACAGTTGCTCAGGCTGGGAGGAGGAAGGCTGTGGAGTAGAGTGATTAGCACTGACCTGAGTCTGAGGCCAGGCTCTGCCACTGACCAGCTGTGTGAGCTCATCTCGTTCAGCCATATTCCTGCACCATGGTGTAGGGTTATTGTGAGGTTAACCAGGGCAAGCCACGTAAGACATTCAGCCCAGTGGCCGGCACCTGGGAGGCCCTGAGTACCGGTCAGAGGTCCTAGTAGTCCTTGTTGTCATCATCCTCATTGCCACCATTATGAAATTGTCACAGATTAAGGTCAGGAGCATAGTTAGGACTCCTGTTTTTATTTTATAAGAATAACCATAAAAACTAAAACGAAATAAACATAATCCAGCAGGACTGACTTTTTGATTCTATGTATTTCAATATACAGTCATGTTTTACTTGATAAAAAAAAAAAATACTTGTAATGCTACCAAAGATTAATCCTGCCCCCTTCCACCAAACCTCATTTTATCCCCTATCCTATATAACGGAAGTTAAATTCTTAACCTAAGAGCTAATGATGGTAACATACTTTCCAGTTTCTAATGCTTCAGCATATTTTGGAATTTGGAAGTAGGTATGCTCAACCATAACAGAAGGGCAAAAATCCTAACATAAAACTATTCTGTTAGTTAAAAAAAAATGTTTATCAAGGGAAAGAAAATAGTGGCAAATATCACTGATCTGTTTATAAATGAACATTGTAGTTATCACCTAAACCTCCAAACTAAAGAAATAGTATAGAGGATTTTAAAGGTATTTGAAAGTTTAGCAAAGTAGGCAGGATATAAGAAATCATTTTCTTTTATTGTTGCTGTCCCTCAAACCCTTTCCTGTCATTGCTGGATTTCTCCATTCCACTCAGTGGTGACCATTGGAGCAAAACAGACACTAGAAATGCACCTTTTTATTCAGTGGGACTTAAAAATCAGAGGCCCTTGAGCAAAGTCTCCCCCAGGCACTCCTTTCTGTCCATTATTAATATGTCACATGCAAAGTCATTGTCCTTGTACCAGATATGAACCTCACACAAATCCTTCTCTCTCGTGTTCTGTGTCATGTACAACTCCATTGTACCTGCGGTGCTCTACTTGGCTTTTGATCTAGGCCTGGCAGGAGTTTTTCCACATCATTTAATAATTTGTTTTATTCTTTGCTTTCATAGGGCAATTACACTTTCACAAGTCACACTCTTTAATAAGAAAGTGACTTACCTACCCCTTTGATGTTTATACCTTAGTTGGAAGACTCTGAATTTATTAATGGAAGAATTAGATAGTTGCATAATGGGAAAAGGAATTTTCAAACCTCAGTAACAGCTTTATTTCTTTTTCTTTATTGTATACTTTATGATTCTTGGCAAGATTTCATAGTTGACATTATTATTGGCTTTTACTCAGAGTAATTGCCACCTTTTGAGTCATAATCTTAACACTTAAAATAAGATTTTTTTTTTTTTGGTTTTTTAAGTAGGCTCTACGCTCAACGTGGGGCTCAAACTCACGACCCCAAGATTAAGGGTCACACGCTCTACTGACTGAGCCAGCCAGGCACCCCTGTAATCTTAACGCTTTTTTAACACTTGATTTCTCTTAATGATTCATACTCTCATAAAAGCAACTCGTTTCTATTTAGCCTTACAATGCTTCTGATTGTTTTTAAACTCTTAACAAGGTCAAAAGATGTTTTTGAAACTCCTAGAGTCATTCTGTCCTTTTCATTCAGAACAGAACATGAAATTTCTATTTAAAGGAGCATACCTTTTTTCATCTTGTTCTAAGAAAACCATGAAATATGTAATTAGGACTCTCAGAGATAAAAGCAGCTACAAATACCTCTGAACAGAAGGTCCATTGGAAATTGCTATCATATTGGAAAATACATAGGGGACCAAAGTGATTGATTGCCACATTCTTTAGATGGCTTGCTGTAAGTACAATGCCCAAGAAAGCCTATAAAGGGTAACAAACACAACTTGGGGAGAATAACATACAAAAACCTTGGAATACTTATTTTTACACCTGCTTTGCTTAAAGAGGCAGCATAGAATATTAGAAAGCAAGCAAGTTTGTAATATGAGCTTTAATGCTTATATATTTATGTTATTAGACATCAAAATGTTGGTGGTAAGGTCTTCAAACTTCTTTCTGAATCTAATAAAAATAAATGAAACAATGTATATGGTACCTGGCATTGTTCAGGAGGAAAGTGCTATATAAATCATTCCCACGTGGATGTCTCAAAGTCAACATTCCAAAGTCTAACTCCTGAATGTACCCATTCACTGTGTTCCCCACAGTGTTTGTGAATTCGCTGCATTCTACCAGGCACTCAAGCCAAAATTCTTGGGGTTTGATTGTTTTCCTCTCTGCCTCTCTCTCTCTAATATCATATCCAGTCCGTCAATAAATACCAGCAAGTATATTTTCACAGTATATCTGGAATTTGATCATTTCTCTCCACATTCACTGCTGCCATCCTGGTCCAAACCACCAGCATCTCTCACCTGGATTATTGCCAGAGCTGCTTAACTAGTCTCCCTGCTTCTACCCTCTGATTGTGATCCAGATTGTTCTCAACACAGCCACCAGATGATTCTTTAAAAATGTAAGCCAGAGCCTGTCTCTCCTGTGCTTAAAATCTTCCAGTGGCTCCTTATGGCTCTCAAAGTAAAAATCATAACCTTTATAAAGGCCCTAAAGGTTCTGCATGCCCATTATCTCTCTTGTTCCTTCCTGAACTCTTTGCCTACCATGAAATGAGTTTTATGGACTCCCCATCTCCTGCAAGGCTTTGCTTAGTTGCCAGCTTCTCAATGAGGCCTACCCTGACCATCACGTTTAGAATTGCAACCCACTTTTGCCCACTGTATGTTGCAGATGCCCTTTGTCAGGCTCTCTCGCTCTTTCTCCCTGTCTTTTTTTTTCCCCCTCTCTGGAAGGGCAGAGATTCTTTGTCTGTTTTGCTAACTGGTGTACTCCAAAGAACTTAAAATAGTACCTGGAAAATACAAAGGACAGAAGTACTTGCTAAATTCTTTAAGTGATTGCCTATAAGCACAATGCCCAAGGAGATGATACAGAGGTACCAGCGATATGCATTTGTTGAATGATTGAAGGATCAGTGACTGTGTTTTACCAAAAGCACCATTGCTGAGGATGGGAAAGTTTTCAGGAATACTTGGACAAGGCAAATGAACTGGAGGAAGTGTCGGATAGTACCCTGATGCTCCTGTACTTTCCATGTCTCTCATAGGAGTAGGTAAGGGTATGAGTGGCATGGCCAGTCCCACTTAGCGGCCACATACATAGCGGTGAGATAGAAATAGAAACTGGTCTTAAGAGCTAACAAACTATTTAGGGACAAGCAGGATAAATTTGTAGGGAATATATAGATGCAGAATGGTACATTCAGAGAGGAAGAGCCCAGAGGAAGGCAATAAGATACAATATTAAATATTTACTTACTAACCACTCACTGGTTCCAAACAATATGCTGGATATGGAGAATAAAGATAGGGTAAAACCCAGTAGCTGCCTGAAGAGTTTGGTTTTCTTGGGGCGCCTGGGTGGCTCAGTCAGTTAAGCGGCTGCCTTCGGCTCAGGTCATTATCCTGGGGTCCTGGGATCGAGCCCCACATCCGGCTCCCTGTCAATGGAGAGCCTGCTTCTCCCTCTCCTTCTGCCTGCCACTCTGCCTACTTGTGCTCTCTATCCTCTGTAAAATAAATAAATAAAATCTTTAAAAAAAGAATTTGGTTTTCTTTGCTTCCATTCCATCCCCCCACCTCTGAGAGAATTATCCTTCTAAATACAGGTATGATCCAAACATGCCTCTGATTGGCCAAGAAACCTTCCTGCTCTCAGGACTTTATCCTGGCTAGAGCCAAGACTATTCAGCCGCATGACTTGATAAAGTTCTTTAAATGTATAATGATTTTCTACACAGAAAATGGCAATCAGCTACTCTACATCTACCAAGAATGAATAGCAAAAAACGTGTTTCAACTGTAGCATAAAGGCTATCGCTGAGATTCAGGGAAAATTTTCTGTTTGCAGACAGTGAGGTAATTTTTGGTACTGCTTATAGAAACTCCTAAGGCAGAAACTTTTCCTTTTAACTCCATTTTGCTTGAGCAGTTTATGCCATCATTTTTCAAAATATGTTCTAGCATCTCACAGGTCATTAAGTAAGGTTACTACTCTAAATAAAGATGCTGCATTTCAGAAGCACCAGGTTTTAAAAAGTTCAACATATTTTCCTATTGGAGGATTTCAGAAAGCCTGGATGGTGCTCTTAAGCAGCCTTTTGAGTTTCCAAATAGGGTGTACAGTGAATGGCATTTCTCAAATTTATTTGAATTTGGAAGCCCTTTTTTAGGGGCTTCTTGCAGTATCCATGTTCTTGTAATATGCTCTGGGAAGCGTTGACTTAAATATTTGAGGGTGGATGGAGAAGTGGACTTTAGTGTCCATTTTCTGGTCAGCATTTAAACTTTTTTTTTTGCCTTATTTATACTTTCACAAACAATGGCCCCCTGCCACCACAGCATCATCAGAAGAATTTTCATGTTTATTATCCCTTTAGCAGTTAATACCACCTGAAAAAGAATTCCTTTGAAACCCTTTCTTTTAGAGTTACAGCAGCTGCAAGTGAAAGCTTAAGATCCATGGAATCTTGCTTTTTATTGTATGGAGGCCGTCATTTGAAATGCGTATAAAATGTTACAGTTTGGGGAAGCAGGTGTCCCCTCAACCCATTGGTATGTTAAGTGGCCGTTTCAAAGGTAAGACCAAAGTGACACCACAAATATCTCTCCACATGTAGTTTTTCTTGTCTCTGGAGAAAGTTAAAAATTCTATCTTTACCTGCTTAGGTGCTGATTTACAAGAAGCCACTTGACAGAGTACTCTGTCTTCCCTGACTAGAAAGTGAATGGTTCTTGCCTCGGCATATAGTTCCTTTCACGGGTGGTTCTTGTGGGAAAGCTGGTGGACAAAGGACTTCCTTGAGCTCCACGATAAGCCAGTGTGTGCCTGTTTGCTAATAAATGGTTGCACTTTTGGCAGAATGTTCTCTGAAACTTGCTTTCATTTTTGTATCCCGTCTGGGTCTAATTGCCAGAGGCCACCAGTATTTACAAGAGGACCTGGCAACTTTAAATGGCCAAATTGGCTTCGTCAGTTTGTGACTCAGGACTCTGGCATTTGGTATTAAAAAGTGATTAATTAGGAAGAGCATTTATTAATGTCAGCCTCTCTGGCATTGCCTTGAAAATTCTCTCCATTACAGTGTACCACAATTTCTTTTGATTTCGGTGACTTTGGCAGTGAACTCTAGTTTTTTTTTTCCTATTATAGATTTAGGTCCTCGCTATGACAGTGTTTTCACTTGGGAATAATTCAGTGTCAGGGCTTGTTGGAGGAAAACTTTTACTCTTTGTTTTTCTGTCTAAAACATTTATTCTCTTACCTTGTAAGAATTTCCCAAGGGGGGAAATGACTCCTAATTAGCGATTATGTGGTTAAATTCTCTTATTTTTTTGGCAGGCCTCATATAGATATATTGAAATGCTTCTCTCTTATATACACGTTGGAGATTTCTGTTCATATATGGTGGAAAGCAGTCCTTATGAAACAATGATAATAGGGGTTTGAATTTCTGAACTTGGAATTACAAGCACAGATCTTCTGATGGGATTGCATCCTGATAAACCTAAAACAAATTGAAAATGTAGGTCGAAAATGCATTTAATACACCTAGCCTACCACTGAGTATCATAGCTCAGCCTCGCCTACCTTACCCATGCTCAGAACACCTACATTAGCCTACGGTTGGGCAAAATCCCCTAACACAAAGCCTGTTCTATAATGAAGTGTTGAATATCTTCTGTAATGTATTGAGTCCTGTACTGAAAGTGAAAGACAGGACGGTTGTTTGGGTGCAGAATGGTTGTCAGTGGATCAGTTGCTTGCCCTCATGGCTGACCGGGAGCTACGTGTGGCTCAGTGCCCGGTATCACAGAGAGGACAGTACCATGTATCGCTAGCCCAGGAAAAGATCCAGATTAAAAATTCAAACTACGGATTCTACTGAATGCCTATCACTTTCGCACCATCGTAAAGTCAAGAAATGTAGGTGGAACCATCCTAAGTCAGGGTCCATCTGTATTTAGTACTATTTTAAACAGGGCCTTTGTTTCTATCCTTTGTTGCATTTATAAGTCTATTAAATTTGTCCTTTTAGGGGCACCTGGGTGGCTCAGTCGTTAAGCATCTGCCTTCGGTTCAGGTCATGATCCCAGGGTCCTGGGATCGAGCCCCGCATCGGGCTCCCTGCTCCGCGGGAAGCCTGCTTCTCTCTCTCTCCCACTCCCCCTGCTTGTGTTCCCTCTCTCGCTGTGTCTCTCTCTGTCAAATAAATAAATAAAAATCTTTAAAAAAAAAAATTTGTCCTTTTAAGGTGGCAGGCAGCCTGTCGTAGGCAGGCTGTGTTTTTTTGTTGTTGTTTTTCCTTACAGATTTTATTTATTTATTTAACAGAGAGAGAGAGATAGCGAGAGCAGGAACACAAACAGGGGGAGTGGGAGAGGGAGAAGCAGGCTTCCCACCCAGCAGGGAGCCCGACGTGGGGCTCGATCCCAGAATCCTGGGATCATGACCTGAGCCAAAGGCAGATGCTTAACAACTGAGCCACCCAGGCGTCCCATAGGTAGGCTGTTTGAATGTCCAGTTAAAGGTGAGGGAAGAGCATTATTTAATCATGCCGGTTATTTAGAAAAAGCTTTTCAGTGATTTGTGATGAAACAAAATGATCCATCGACTTTTATCACCAAAGTGGGTCTTATGCAATGAGATGCAACATATTTTGATTATAGAAGATATTTTGGTTTTGGATGAGTATACTGATGGATAACAGGATTCAAATCCACTTATTAATAGTAGTTCCTCTAGGAGCTCAGCTGTACAAGTAAATCTCACTTTTTTGTTTTTTTTACCTATTAATAAAGAAGATTTCTAGGGGTGCCTTGGTGGTTCAGTTCAGGTGGTTAGGCATCTGCCTTCAGCTCAAGTCATAATCCCAGGATCCTGGGATCGAGACCCACATTGGGCTCCCTGCTCAGCAGGGAGTCTGCTTTTCCTTCTCTCCTCTCCCCTCCCCCTGCTCGTGCTCTCTCTCGCTGTCTCTCTCAAATGAATAAATAAA
Source organism: Mirounga leonina (assembly GCF_011800145.1). Classification (NCBI taxonomy): domain Eukaryota; kingdom Metazoa; phylum Chordata; class Mammalia; order Carnivora; family Phocidae; genus Mirounga; species Mirounga leonina. The sequence goes on from NW_023270504.1 coordinate 5,310,206, forward strand.
ATCGTAAAAAAAAAGAAGCTTTCTAAATTTCTTATTACTTCATATTTCATAAACTTAAAGTAAGCCAAATATTTCTCTGAGATTTGTTTGAGAAAGCATGGTGAATTATTTTCTTTAAGAAATACCACATCAAAAACCAATGATGTATTGTATGGTGACTAACGTAACATAATAAAATTAAAAAAAAAAAGAAATGCTGCTCTAAAATATTTAGATCTTTGTTGTGTGAAACTATGTGGGATTTTTGTGATTCCTTCTTATTTATTTTAGATTACAGAGGGAGAATACTGTCCCCTCTGTGACAATCCTGAGTAGATGAATCATACTTTTTAGTGAGTGTGACTCACTGTGTGAAAAAGTAAAACACCTTGTCTTTTTCTAAACAAAAAAATAAGTCTGTGCCATCCTAAGCTTTGGAAAATTTTGGCAGAGGAACTTCTCCTTAACAGAAGCATTTGAACAGTAACTATAGGTAGAAACGAATTCTGCCCAGCATGTACACTCTCATAGGAGTGAAACAATTTATGAAAATGCATCTAATTTATCCTCTGCTTCTGTTTGCTCAAACAAATGAATTCATCAAAGTGAATTGTGAATTAAAGTGAATTGAAACAGGTGAATTCATCGAAAGTAAATTCACTCATGACTTGGCTTCCATGGCTAAATCCATCATGGTCCCTAATTGAATCCTCACAGAGGGGAAAAATTGGTTAATTGCTCCTGCCTCCCTCCCATACTGGGTCACCTTATTGAGTTACAGTTCTTGATCCAGCATTCTGGGGCTTTACATGTGTCATCTCCATTTTGCCAGCCAGAGCTGGATGCCGTGAGCGTGATGTGAGACCAGTGCCTCTAGGCAGTAGACTCTCTTCCCCACTTTGCTGGGACCGGCTCCAGGCACAAGACTGAGCTTCTGTCAGCATTTCTCTCCTTGCTTCTCACAGGTTTCTTGTCTAGTGCATCACTGACCCTCTTCTGGACAGAGCCCCTCCCCTGAAGCCAAGGGTGTCTGATGGGGATCCTGGTTCCTCTCCCCTTCCCCCTTCCTCCTCAGCGAGCTTTGATCTCAACACATATAAACACCCATCTCTTAGAGCTACACCGCTGTGGAGTTTTCAAATCCACATTCCTGAATGAATACTCTTTCTATATATATATTTTGTTGTTGTTTTATATATTTACATATAGTGTTTATATATATAGATTTATATATATCTGTATAGAATATATATATTTATATTATATATAAAATAGATATAAAGAATAAGTGGTTGTCACATTGTTACATTCCTGGAAGATTTATGCATAAACAGTTCATAGATAAACAGTTGACTATTATAGATGGAAGCTTGAGCAGTAACAAGTTACAGAACATGTGTAGATTTAAAATTTAGAAGGTCTTTGTCCCACGTAGTTTATTCCTTGTGTTTCTGTGGTCATTAGAATATGCGTGTCCTCTTATTTTCCTTACTAAGGGCACTTTCATCACATTATTTGATTTATGTCAAAAATGATCATTATTCCCCCCTCGAGACTTTTCCAATATAATTTTGACTTACAATTCAGTAACTAAGATCAGTCAGCTACATGATGTCTTACTCTGTTGTGTGTGGTAGACAAGGATATGCCCATTCTTCCAGAGGCTGGCTGTTAGAATGAGATTTGCACATATTCTTTGCCGCACATCCTGCCGCATTCCTGTAGACCGTAGAACACTCTTGTCTGCATCGATCTGGCGGAGTGAATCAGTAGTGTTTTCTGTCACAGGCCTCAGGTGTGATTTTCTAGACTACCTTCGCAGTGCCTCACTTGGTCACCTCCAAACTGCTGGGTCTCATCTGCTGTCAGTGTTTTTCTGCTGCAAAACCAGAAGGCAGTGAAATCCCCCAGTGAGTGCTTGTGTGTGTGTGTGTGTGCATGTGCGTGCACGTGCACGTGCACACACACACAAACAGCCCTCGCTTTGGATTCCAAAGCCACGTGGACTGTTGGGAAAGGACAGCCTTTGTGGTGGGCTAGACCTCAGTTTGACACCCTTGTTTCTACTAATTGTATTAATGTAGATCTGTGTCTTAAGCCCTTTGCGCCTCAGTTTCTTATCTGTACAACTGGGGATAATTACCGATGTTCTAATATTATCGTGAAGTTTCAGTGGAAAAATTTCAGCCCTAGGTCTGGCATATGGTTTGTGCTTGAGAGATACTTGTTTTCCCTATGTCCTCTACCATTTACAACTTACCAGGTGGTCTTTATTGCCCGCTCCACGCGTCTCCCATATATGATAGCGCGCATATTGTAACTGCTCAGATGTGACTTTCCATCTCTCTAGTCTTCTCACTTTTTAAAAAATATGCAGCTTTCTAGTACCTTTTCCATTTCTGTTCAGAACCACGGTTAGAGATGAAGAAAGTTCACTTCTTTGACTTCTGCCATGTCTCTAAAAATTCCTGTAAATAGTTTCATTCTAATCAGGGAAAGGTTTCCTCAACAACATTTTCTAATTTACTTAATTCCCTTTTAACTCCTTAGTAATGCTTGCTTAACTGAGTGGCATTCTTTTGCACTAGACTGATATTTACCAATCATGCCTCTTCTAAAGTGTCTTTTAAAAGATTTTGCTTTTATTTTTCTTTAAACACTTAAAACACACATGCAGAACGTAACATACGTTTGCAAATAACGCTCCAAATTAGTTTATCCTCAATTAGAGTAAAGTAATCTGAGAGCTTCACTCTTCCACCTGAATTAACTCTGAGACATACTTGTGTGCTCTTGTGAGATAAGGAATTTCAATCTCAGGACCTCGTGTTGGCAAGAAGATTGAGACTGTTGATTAGAAACAAATCAAACAAAACGTGGTGCAGAAAAACGAAGTTCAGAACCAAAGACCAGAAATTGAAAACGTCCGTTTCCGAACGCTTTGATTTTAATCTGCCTCCGGCTTTCTGTTCATTAGTGCATCTGGCCGTGCTTCTTAGTGAAGAAAAGCTTGGCAGGGGGGAAAAAGCCGTGTTTAAATTGTCTGGGAGAAGACACAGAGTGTACAGATCTACTTTTGTCTCCGAGGGGGTATAATTTCTTCGTTCATTTCTCCTTTTAAAATTTTTCTCCTTGTGCACTTACGAGTAAATTTTAGAGCACATGGAAGTGAGGAAATGATTGTCCCAGTTCGAGCCAAGGAGAGCGTGGGTTGGCAGCTCTGCTGTTGAGATCCTGAGTCTGTGCCGTTTTCTGTCCCACCCAGCTCAGCTTATCCCATCCATTTCAGACTAGGGAGAAAAACCTTTCCATGGTACCTTCCATGCCTCCATGTGAGACATGAAGAGTGCCTCCAGTCATGGGAGGGCTGTCCTTAGACCTCTCACAGGGTGGCATTGTGGCAGTTTGGCCTAACTCGGGCTCCCAGGAGGATGTATAGTCACCAGCGAATTTGGCCACCGTGACCAAGGCTCTGAGGATCAGCTTTTGGGTTTTCTTATTCTCTCTACCTTTAAGACTGCCCCAAGATTCCTCCTGCCTCCTGTGTTGCTCTTACGGAGTTTAGATTCTAGGTCTTGTCTGAGGCATAACAAGTGGTCTGTTATGTTGGATATCCACAAGAGCAGTAAGAATTCCAAACTTCCTCTTCAGCTATTGAGAGATCCGTCCCGATCTCATTGGCCAGATAAAAAGCTCTCTCAGGTTGGTGTTTGTCTTTACTGTTTTTATTTATTTATTTTTAAAGATTTTTATTTATTCAGTTTACAGAGAGAGAGAGACAGCAAGAGAGGGAACACAAGTAGGGGGAGTGGGAGAGGAAGAAGCAGGCTTCCCGCTGATCAGAGAGCCGGATGCGGGGCTCGATCCCAGGACCCTGGGATCATGACCTGAGCTGAAGGCAGACGCTTAACAGCTGAGCCACCCAGGCACCCCTGTCTTTACTGTTTTTATACAACACTTAAAATTTTCTGTAACCTCAATGGCCTTCAAAAGGGTGGTTTAGCCACAGGCTGACACCTAATGGAAATAGAACAGTGTAAGGATGGGACCAAGGCAAGGATGGGCTGGAGCCGGCTCTCCTGTCAGCTCACAAAAACCATGGTTCTGATCCTTCTTTAGCATCCGCAGCTCTGCGTCCATCCCTATATACCCTCCTACTCTGAGCCGATCTGCCGGTCAGGGTCCCGGCAGGGAACACACGACAGGGCCGGTGGGGTGACTGAAGAATTTATGAAGGGTCTGTTTACAGTGCTATGGGCAGGGTTGTGGAGCCAACATACACAGTGACACCTGCCAGATGACCTAAAAAGACAAAGGACAGGACTGTCACCGGCGGGCAAAGGGATGAGAGCTGTGACCATGGAGAGGAACCCCAGACGGGAGCTATACCTGTAGATGGGTGAACTGAGCCACTGCCTGACTGAGGTGGAGGAGGAAGGGGCTGTAAGATGCAGAGGAAAACAGCCAACAGTGAAGATCAGCTGGACAAGAGGGCAGCCCAAGGGGAATAAGTTTGAGGTACGGTTGTGCAGGGCTCAGACAGTGTCCTCTTGCCACAAACAGCCAAGCTCTTTCTGTCCTCACTTGGCACTTCCCATTCTCATCTCGAAATCCTCCTTTGTGGCTCCTGAGTAAGTGTTTGGGGCCCCGTTCTCCATTCATTTAATGCCGTCTGCATTATCCCCATCCTTGCGAGTGTCTAAGGGCTTTTGTAGATTTAAAGTTCATGATGTTTTAAATCAACTGAAGCCTCTGATTTGCTCAAGTGGAGACTCAACTGATGCATTTCCTGTGGACAGCCAGAGGAGGGGTCTTGGGGCACAAAAGAATTCTTAAGATGTACAAAAGCAGCACAAGGAGAGCCCAGGTTCCCCAGTTTTGCAGGAAGGAGAGCTGAAGTTGTGGGCAACCCTGAGAACTATTTCTCCCAGAAATATTGCCATAACTCCCTGGCATTTGTGCTGATGATGGTTATAGTTATTCGTGAAGGATCCAAAGGTCTAAGACATATAACAGGTTACGGCAGGGATAGTAATACCTCCACAGAGTCGTTGGGAGGTTCGGTCATTATGTAAACTTGCACAAATTTGGATTGGGTGCCGCAGGGTCGCTGTTCAGAGCCTCTCTCACTGCCCAGTTCAGTGACTGGGATTCAGAACAGGCCCCTCACAAGAGATGAGGCAGTACTTGTAGTCACAAGGCATTCCAATTAATCAAATAACTTGGCGTCTTCAATTAAAAATAACTTTCACAGCGACAATAATAGGAATATGATTGGATATCTTAATAAGTTAAAGTATTTTAAAAATTAAAACTGAATGTCAGTAAAGTGAAAGATGTAACTTTTCCTGATGACACAAGCCACAGGACCAGGCAAAGGAAGTAGTCATAAGTAGCAGTGAATGGAATCAGAGCGGTGCAGAAGGCATGTGTATGTGCTCATTAAAATACCTCAGTACCGCTGGTCAGTCCTGCCAGACCCTCACAGGATGCTCTTGGATACATCTGCAGACTGAGGACTGTTCACCCCAAGTTAGTGTTGCAAATACCATCTTTCAGAGGGTTACCAAAAGTAAAAGATTTCCTTGGCGGGGGGTCCCTGAAAAGGCTCCGCTTGAGAACCCTAGTGATGCATGTGCAGCTTTCATCGCTGAGCTTTACTATTGCAATGCATATGAGTTGCATGCCAATTGTGTGTGTGCCAGGTATCTAGGTAAAAAATTTAAATGAGATGGTGACTGCCACCAAGGAATTCCTAGTCTAATGGAAGAAGTAGACCCCTAAACAGAAAGAAAAAGGGGGGCCTAATATGTATTGGCAGCCATGCCAGTTGTCAGCTTGGCAAACGCCTGACTCCTAGGGCTGAGGAGGGGAGCTCGACTGTCATCCGCTTCTCCAAAGATTGATAAATTAGATGCAGACAGCGAGAGCCCAGCGCTGCCAAATAAATCTTCAGGCTTGAAATATAACTGTGGTATATGTAGAACTCTGAGAACATACTCGCACCCTACATGCCATTTTCCTGAAAACTGTAGAGGTGGGAGAAAATATGATAATAATGATAATAATCACTGTAATGAGGGGGCACCTGGCTGGCTCAGTTGGTAGAACATGGGACTCTTGATCTCGGGGTTGTAAGTTCAAGCCCCACGTTGGGTGTAGAAAAAATTTAAAAGTAAAAAAATAATCTTAAAAAAATTACTATAATGAGGTCCATTCTCTGCCTTTCTGGAAGGGAACGGTCAGCAGTGGATGTTGTCTGTTTTGAATGGGCCAAGGAGGGGTCCTCTTCTCCTGGACACACACCCACACCCTGCTGACCACAGTGCACGTGTGTGTGTGTGTCCCCTTGTCCGTCACGGGCAAAAAGTGAACTGAGAGTGAGAAGGGGAAGAAATAAACCAGAAGCTGCTGGGCTGGACTTGGATTCTGGAGTGACATTTCCTTTGAGGTCACTAATGGTCCTGAGAAAACCACTTCTTTTTTTTTAAAAGATTTTATTTACTTATTTGACAGAGAGAGAGATAGTGAGAGCAGGGATGCAAGCAGGGGGAGTGGGAGAGGGAGAAGCAGGCTTCCCGCTGAGCAGGGAGCCCAACGCGAGGCTCGATCCCAGGACCATGACCTGAGCCGAAGGCAGACGCTTAACAACTGAGCCACCCAGGCGCCCGAGAAAACCACTTCTTTTCCCTTCTTTAGCTGATAGGTGGTGTGGAGACAGAGCTGAACAACTCTCTGGGCAGGTGTTAAGCTCTTTATCTCTTTGCAGCTAAGGGGCATGCTTCTCTACCTCGTCCCAAGCCAGAAAAGAATCAAACCTACCACTTGTCATACTGAATCTTACCTATTTTTCCTTACAGACACAATAGGTATCGTACCCTTTCTTTGGTTTTACTGATCATCAGGTTAAAGCTCAAAGAAATAAATTAACTCTGAAGTTTCATGGTTAATCAAATAATGCATATTATTAATAGCTGTGTGACTAACTCTTTTAATTCTCATGTCTTTTTACCCCCTACTGTAATTTGAATAAGTAAATTTCCATTTGCCTCTATTCCTAGAAATTGAATGCACTCTGTGTACTTTGGAAAGTCACAAATTCTCTCCCCCCACCACTCATATTTTGCTTGAGTTTCTATTAGGCCGAAACAAGCTTTAAATTTTTTAACCAATTCTGTCACATCTGTGATCCACAACATGCAAAATTAGATTCCCTCCCACTCTTTCTCATTCTAGAAAACTCAGCCAGTCTATGATATTTTCCCCTAACTTTACAACTTTCTGCTTGGTTGATTGACTTGCCGTTTAAAAATACATTTCTGAATAGTTTCTCTTTCTCTTGACTGAATGGGGAGGAGGGAAGACAAAGGGTATGATCATCAATTTAATTTGAGAATAAAGAATTTGTCATGAATATTATTTTTCTCAAGACAAAATAAAATAGGAAAACTTCATTGAGTTTGGGTGCTGTGCTCCTGTCTTCAATTGAATTGAGCAAAAAGCTCCCCGTAGAATCAGCCCCTCTGCCAGGGACCTGCCCTCCTATCCCAGCCACAACCAAATTTGTCTGCCTCCTAAGCATTCGTTCATTTTTTCAAACTCAGATCATCACCTCCACCAGGATGTCCTCCTTAACTTCTCCCCTTCTTGCATCCAGTTTTCTCTCTTGCCCAGTCCATTTATTCATTCACTGATTAACAAATATTTCCGAGCACCCATTAAGTGCCAGGCATTGAGCTAAGCACAGACCATGCACCAGCGAACACAGCTACCCAGCTCCCTGCCCTCCTGTCTCCTCTGGTCTCCTGGGGGAGACATTTTATAAAGACAGGAAACACACAGATAAATGTGTGATTACAACTGGAATGATTCATGAAGGAAATAAAGATGCTCTTGGAGCCTGAAGAACCTGGTGGAGGAACAAGGAACACACGGTGTTGTGAGTTTTCAGTTTGCACGTCGGTCCTCTGGAGGAGGTTGGGGGCTCCTTGACTCTCACCCTCATCTTCCCTGTCCCCAGCAGCGGTGAGCTCCGCAGGGGTCCTTGCCCCCTGCAGGGTTGGGAGAGGGAGGGGGAGGCGGGCAGGCACGGAGATGGGTGCCTGCAGGTCACCTGACACCTGCCTCCTCCCAACCTAGGGGCTTCTGAAAGCACTGGGGATTCTGCTAAGTAAAGGACATAAACACCTGCCCACCAGAGTGAGGAAGGCAGCCTTTGTTCAGGAAAGAAGGTGCGAGATTGCCGGTGTGGAAGTGATGCCTCCTTCAGCTCCCCAGTGGGGACTGTTGTCTCATAACCTTGAGGACGGCCCGAGAGGTGGCTCACTAGATGTTAACACTACCCAGGACATGACTAACGGCCTGGCTGGAGTTCTGTTTACACTCTTTTCTTTTCAATTCTATAGGATTAATAAATAGAGCATATTAAATTCTTTTCAGAAATTTCTGTGGGACGATATGCGAATTCTTTTGTAAAAAGTATTTCACCTTTTGACAGGCTTGAAAGAAGTAGTCAACTATAGCTAAAAAATAAAAGTGCATCGATAGAAGTAGAACACCAGTCAATAGTAGGCCGAGAGTTCATGAGTCACACTGGACAAGACACTTATTCTCTGGGATTCGTTTTCAATTTTAGCAAAGAAATACTTGCTCTTGATTCACAGGATTCTTATGAAGGTGTTATTCTTCTTTAAATTATGTAAACTTTAAGTTCTTGAGATGAAATGTACTTTGTAAATTCAAAGTATAATCTAAATTAAAAAAATAGGTTGCAGCTTTTAAATATAATGAACTTGCTACTTTTCTCACCTGTTTTTTTTTCCCTCAATTTTAGTGGGTCAGAGAAAATAAAACATCAGCCCTATTGCACCCATTTCAGTTGAAGGCTTGTTATGAAAGCCTTTTTTCCCTTTCATCTTTTAATTCTGAAGAGTATGGTTCCTTTAGGTAAAAAAATGAGATCATAACTTACAGAACCATTAATTATTTAAGGGAAATTGTCCAAATCACATTTATTCATATGGAATTGCTCTCCACAATTTTATTACTCTATATGTTATAATCAGCAAAACAAAGATCTTAATAAAATCCAGGTGATGGGGCACCTGGGTGGCTCAGTCCTTAAGCGTCTGCCTTTGGCTCAGGTCATGATCCCAGGGTCCTGGGATCGATCTCCGCATCGGGGAGCCTGCTTCTCCCTCTTCCTCTGCCTGCCACTCTGCCTACTTGTGCTCTCTCTGTCAAATGAATAAGTAAAATCTTTAAAAAAAAAATAAAATAAAATAAAATCCAGGTGACAAATTTCTCAAGATGTTAAAAATCTTTCACTTTGTCCACTTAAAGCATTAGTAGTTTGCATTAGGAAGTTTTATTTATATTTAAAACTCTTGTATCTAGTCTTCTACAATTATTAAAAGTAATACACCTTTAAATGTTTGTAAGAAATATTTATAAATGTAATATGCAAAGTTCTATTTGGTTTTCTTAAACTGTTTTAAAGAGAAAAAATAATGTCATCCGTATATTAAGGTTTGTTTTAAAGAGGCCTGTCTTCAGATGTGTCCATATCATAGACAGTCATGGAAATACAAACTAACTTTTACAGTGTCCATTATAACAAATTATTAGTAATAAATAATTTTTTCTGCTAATTAGAAGTGACAGAAAAATCTTGACAGATTAATAGCTACAATAAATATATAATATTAGAGAAAGGTGCTTTGTCAATTTAATGAATTATTGTAATGATTTTTGATGACAAAAAATTTCATGGAAAAATTACTGGCTTAATTCGAGCTAAAAATTTCTCAGCTTTAATGATCTCTCTCATTGGTTCCCTGAATTTTACCATTTGCATTTAATTTCCTTTATGCCAGGCTTTATGCTAAGCTTCTGGTGAGCTTTGTGTAGGTTTGTTGTGGGTTTGTTTTTTTTTTTAATGCATTCTATTTCTGAGAGGATAATTCTCCATGATGCCTTAGTGAGCTTGATTCTATTAAGCTGCTTTGCTGTCTGGATACCAGTTGCCTGGGGGGGACAGAGATTCTGAAAGGGACCAGAACCAAAAAGTAGGGTTGCTGTAGGGCCGGCCCAGAACAAGGAGTAATGGTCACTGATCCTGTGCAATTATCAGAGGTTTCTGGGTGGCAAACGTGTGCCTTGCCAGAGGTCTTTCAGCCTGAGGGCTTTCTCTGATGAATTCAGCACACTGATCAAAGGGTTTGCGTTGGTCTCCTTTATTCATTCCGTCAATGAGAACTTGAGAATGAAAGAGATGGTTAAATGCCGACTGAAGTGAAATGTTTAAAAAATTAATTTGTCCTTCACTATTGTGTGTTTCAGAGACTGGAGCACAAGGAAGTGTTAGTGGGCTTGTTGTTCCTGGTTTTCCCGTTCATTCCAGCCAGCAATCTCTTCTTCAGGGTGGGTTTTGTGGTGGCCGAGAGAGTCCTTTACATGCCTAGGTAATTATTGCTCGTGATTTCCTCTTTACGAGACCTGCCTTCCGTCACCAACATGGATAGTTCCAGAGGGACGGTCCTTTGCGTGTGTCACAATTAGGTCCTCGTGTTGGGGAGGCGTGTATTACCTCAGCTTTCACAACAGCCGCAGGGAGGTCTGGGCGAGCTCGGGCTTGCACCTGTTCACTCCGGCTCACAGCGGCTTAACTCCAGCTGGGAGCTTGACGGCTAAATGGGAAGTACTGACTTGAGTATATTTGGGATTCCAGGGCAATCATTTACCCCAATATCTATGTTTCATTAAACGTAATTTTAGTAATTTTCTAGAAATATTTGATTTGCATAAAATTATTACTTGTTAAGTAACACGAGTATAATTATATCTTCTTCCTTCTTTCTCTTTTCCTTTCTTTGTTCTTTTAATTTAAAAATAGGTACAATCTCAAGAAAATTTGTCCTTGAGAAAAAAATGGTTAAAAATTATAAAGGGTCTTCAGCCATATGTCATTACATAATGCCACTTATCTCTGAATATTTGAACTCTGCTGAAGCTTGTCTGTTCTCTTGTCAGTGTTTCAAGTCCACATTTCTTTTCAGATGCCTGGAAAAGTCCCCTAAGTGGTTCTGCCTTTAATCCATTGTGTAACCTTGAGCAAGATGTGAAGCTTTTTTGAACCCAGGCTTTCTCATTTTTTTTTTTTTTAAGATTTTATTTATTTATTTGAGAGAGAGAGAATGAGAGAGAACACAGGAGAGGGGATAGGGTCAGAGGGCAAAGCAGACTCCCTGCCGAGCAGGGAGCCCGATGCGGGACTCGATCCAGGGACTCCAGGATCATGACCTGAGCCGAAGGCAGTTGCCCAACCAACTGAGCCACCCAGGCGCCCCGAGGCTTTCTCATTTTTAAAATAGGGATTTTAGTAAACTTCCTAAAATTAAGTAGTATCATGAAAGTTATATAAGAATGAACTTTTGTAAAAGGCAGTATCCTAAACCAAAAAATTATAAGGAAATCATTATTGTTATTTATTGAGTTAGGAATTTTATTTTATTTATTTTTTGAATTTTATTTTTGTTTCAAATTTTTATTTAAATTCTAGTTAGTTAACATATCGTGTAATATTGGTTTCAAGAGTAGAATTCAGTGATTCATCACTTATATGTAACACCCAGTGCTCATCACAAGAAGTGGCCTCTTTAATGCCAGTCACCCATTTAGCCCATCCCCCACCCACCTCCCCTCCAGCAACCCTCAGTTTGTTCTCTGTCTTTAAGAGTCTCTTATGGTTTGCTTCCCTCTCTCTTTTCTCCTACGCTTTCCCTATGTTCATCTGTTTTGTTTCCTAAATTCCACATATGAGTGAAATCATATGGTATTTGTCTTTCTCTGATTGGCCTATTTCACTTAGCATAATCCTCTGTAGCTCCATGCATGTCATTGCAAATGGCAAGATTTCATTCTTGTTGCTGGCTGAGTACTATTCCTGTGTGTTTGTGTGTGTGTACACACCACATCTTCTTTATCCGTTTATCAGTCAGTGGACATTTGGGCTGTTTCCATAGTTTGGCTATTGTCGATGATGCTGCTATAAACATCAGGGTGCATGTGCCCCTTTGAATCTGCATTTTTGTATCCTTTGGGTAGGAATTTTAATTAACTTTAAATTTTATTTTTGAATTAATTTAAATATCAATAGATTTTAATTTTATTAATTGATATTGAGTTAGAAATTTTAAAACACAAATAATTAGGAATCAATTTCATAACCTTTGATTACCCCTAAGCCAAGTACCTAACAGTTTTTCCAAGTCTTTACAGCTTCTTGTTTTGACTTGGTTAAGGAGAGAGGGCAGTCCTTAATTTTCTTCATAGGTCTTCAGTACCATTTGGGAAGGCGGTTATTTCTTTCTTATTTTTTTAAAGATTTTATTTATTTATTTGACACAGAGAGAGAGAGAACACAAGCAGGCGGGGAACGGCAGGCAGGGGAGAAGCAGGCTCCCTTGCTGAGCAAGGAGCCCGATGCGGGACTCGATCCCAGGACCCCGGGATCATGACCTGAGCGAAGGCAGACGCTTAACTGACTGAGCCATCCAGGTGCCCCAAGAAGGCGGTTATTTCTTGATAAATACTATTTGTTAAGGACAAAAATACAACAGAAATTCTTTGTATTCTGTATTGCTGTGAGATAGCAGGCTTATGAGACCTTGCCAGTAATAGGGAATATGAAGGGCAAAGGGGATTCAGTGTCTGTTCTAGGTATGTTTTTGCTTAGACCAGCTGAAAGTGGCTTCAGTCTGCTCTTCTCCGTAGTGTGGATGATTGCAAGTGGAACCTGTGTTCATTCTTCACCTAACAAGTTTTCATAGAGCATGTTTGCATTCTGTACTAGAATCTGAGCCTACAAAGATAAGTGAGTCTTGGTGCCTGCCCTCAAAGAGTTTAGCTGCTGATAAACATGAATTAATGTTAATTGTATCAAAACTTCTAGTGAACCTCTATTATATATCAGTCACTATGCTGAGCATATTATATTTATCAGTTCACTCACACTGTTTATGTAGTAGTCCATAGCTCCCCCCTGAAGTTAGGGGGCCTGTGTTTGAATTCTGGCTTAAGCATGATCATGTGTGATGCCACAAAGCCTCGCTTCCCTCATCTGTATAAAATGAAGATAATAGCACCCAACTCAAGGAGACATTGTGAGCATTAAATGAGATGATCATTTAAAAAGCTTAGAAAGCGTTTTGCATTGTATGTGGTCAATGAAAAAATGTAGTTTAAGTGTTATTGATTGATGTCAGCTCCCTAGGTAGCTGATGCCATTACCCTGTTTTACAAAAATATAACACCTGGGTGCTAAGAAGTTAATGAACTTGCTCAAGATGGGCAGAGCTGAAATGCAGATCTTTGTCTACTCAAGGACCTCTCACCTTCCAGACTATATTGCTTCTCTGATAGTAACATCTTAGTATTCTTTTTAAGTGAAAAGAAGAAACTCAGAACACAGTAAACGTACTTTCAGCTCAACTCCATTTGGTGATCAGGATGTATACTTCTAAGAGTCCTGTGAGATAAATCCTCAGGAATCTGGGATTTGGGGGGACAAAGAATTGCATGTGCAGCAAACTTTTCTAATCCAGAGACAAGAGAACAATTTCTGAGGAAATAAAGGGCTGGAATTTTAAACAAGAGGTTAAAATGTCATTTTTCTGGAAGAGACCCTTATGTCAACATTATTAAACCCATAATACTGTTATCATCAATTGGTGGGGTGTCTTAGTTAAAATAAGGGGTTCCACTCGCCTAGGTAGGTGTATTTCCCTAAACCTACAGAATCATGCCGGTTCTGGCTCTTCCTGAGTGCCGTATCTTAAATAGACCTTTCTCTGACTTTCAAAAAATGATTTATTTATTTTAGAGAGAGAGAAAGCACGTGCACAAGCAGGGGGAGGGATGGGGGAGAGAGAGAGAGAGAATCCCAAGCAGACTCTGTGCCAAGCATGAAGCCCAACATGGGGCTCGATCTCACAACCCTGAGATCATGACCTGAGCCAAAACCAAGAGGATGCTCAACCAGCTGAGCCACCCAGGCGCCCCGACCTTTCTCTGACTTTCTTTTCTCTAAAACAGACAAAGTAGTGTCCCTGTCCTTTTACCGCTAGGTATAAGTTCATTTGGATTAAAATGAAAGTTCTGAATATGAAGAAAGCCTCAATATTTCCAAGAACAAGTGCCTGCCTCTTAGAACCTACTCGGATTTTGCTCCATTTTGCAAACTTGGTGCAGAGTCATCCAAAATCAGGGTCAGTGAGCTGGTCTTTATTAAAGAGATGACTATCTTTTTTTCTTTTCTACCCTGCATGTGTGCATTGCATTGTTGACATTCAGTCATCATTTTCCGAGGGTTTCAGCAGCTTTTTGCCCAGCTATCCACTGTTTTCCACTGAGGTGGGGCAGCTGGTCACTGCTGGGTAAAGTCTTTTCCAGGGAAAGTCCCCCATTTTCCTAGAAAACTGTCAACGTTTATAAATGGAGTGTGCTGAAGTCCTTAGCGCCGCTGGAAGCTTCCTGGGGACCACAGAGAAGTTGGCCTGTGCCTTAGGCATCCCTGGGAAAGCATGAGAACACTGGGTGTTGCCTGTTGCACTTATGAAGGTTAGACATTGACTTTGGCGATGGTGAAGACCATTTCCCAAGCCTTTTACACACACAGGAATCTTCTCTGCATGACTCTCCCTACATTATTGACCTTGACAAGAAAGAGCCATTTTCCACAGCTTGAAGTACCCAGGTGCTTTGAGGAAAACATACACACAGTGTCCTCAATGGAAGTTTGGTAATACCTGTCATCATCTTTATGCAGACATCTGTGTTCTCTCAAAAACTCTAGCAAATGACAGGACAATGAAGTTAAAAGCTGACTTGGTAATTCTTCTGAGGAAGTTGAACTTTCTACTCATTAAATGTTTGTTTCAAGTGATATGGAGCCAAATCTTGGCCTTAGATTCTATCCATAGCACCACAGAAATCATGTCTACCCTCACTGAAGCCTGGGTGACTCCCATCAGGCCCAAGGGCTGATTTGGCTATTTTACAAGAAAAGCCCAGAATGAGTCAGACCAAGTACTCTTTCATCTCTGCCTTTATGCCTAACAATGAATAAGGCACTCAAATCTTCTGGCTTTTGTTCTCCCTCCATCCTAACTTAGATAAGACCCAAAATGTCACCTTCCTCTGACTTGCACTTTGAAATCTGTGGATAAAAGGGACAGAAATAGGCTATCTATTTATCATTGCATGGCTTTAGGGTCAGAGTTTCACCACCAAAAGAAATTGGAATAATCTTTTCTTCTGGTGATAAATGCCTATTTTGTGGATTTCCTTTTTGAACAGGCAGGAGAGTTTGGGGCTTTTTAACAGATATTTTGATCTCTTATTCTTCTCTCCAGAGAGACATAATGTTTTATGGCT
Source organism: Mirounga leonina (assembly GCF_011800145.1). Lineage (NCBI taxonomy): Eukaryota > Metazoa > Chordata > Mammalia > Carnivora > Phocidae > Mirounga > Mirounga leonina. Next base: position 5,325,620 of record NW_023270504.1, read on the forward strand.
ACTTTTTTTTGTGTGTATTTTATAAAAACCACATTAGAATGCTTCAAACGACTAAAATTTCTTTGAATCAATGAAGCAGAAATAGTTGTTGGTAGCTCTCAAATGAAGTCATAGGATGTGATCAGATATTCACTTACATGCCAGATTAAGGGTGATTTATTCACTTCATCGCCAAAGAGCAAATTCCTAAGCTACTTTAAGAAAACATGAATGAGTGGAAATAGGAAGCAGATAAGAATAAATGAAGGCAGAAACAATATTGTGGATAGCATTGATCAAGAATAATTGAGACCACAGAAGGAGGAGTTCGATACCATGTGATACCATGTGTTGGAGGGAAGAAAGAAATATAAAAGTTTGCCCTTGTATAATCCCTAAGCTTGTGGACACATCAGACACGGAAAACTGGAAAAATGATGACCCTCACCCCATTCATTTTTGATTTTGAGGATTACCTTCAAGTCATACCTATCAATTTGAGGTGAAATTTTTCATCTTACCTGGGTCGCTATGGGAGCAATACTGCAGTATTTCTTTCTCAGGATGCAAAAGGAAAAATGGTACCTCGGAAGTAATATTGCTTCCATTATCTGATTTTGGGAACCCCTTCTGAGGAGCCATCTATGCATAGGCTTCTTCAGACTTGCTGGAGGAGAGTGATGATGATTTGAGAGTAAATCAAAGTTTGGCCAAATATTAAAATCAGCAGAGCAGTCGTTCGATATCAACGCAAGCTTACCTTAGCAAATCCAGTAGGACAAGACTGAACTGGGAATTGGTACAGCCCCATCAGTCCCCTACTGACTGGCAGCCTTGGGGGGGATCATTTTCCTACCAGTAAAACCAGAGGGTTAGCCCTGCTCAGTGGTCCCCAAGTGTTGCTTAGATCTCCATAACAGACTTTTCCTGGTCTGTGGCCAAGTTAAGACAATGTAGTGGGTTTTTCATAAAGTTTTATCTATGCATTTTTTAAATTATGAAATTATGCCTTTCTTATATTTTTGCTATTAAAATATCTTTTCTCCTATGACAAGGTGTAAGAGCAGCAGGGGGTGCACAACCCTCCTCCCCCACCCAAGTCCACCTTCTTGGAAATTTTACGGGTTTGGGAAATCTCAAATCTCAGTAATCATTGTGCTACATGATCTCTAAGGTCTCTTTCAGCTCCAAAGTTCAACTGTTTTGTGATTCAGAATAACCTTGTGGAAAGCATGAATTTTTTTTTCTCCTCCAGGTTTTAAACAAGGATTTTTGTCATGCATTGGAATGTGACCACCTATGTCTGCTCTTTTTCAATAGGATGGTCCCCGTAGGGAAAGGGAGATGGGTCCCATGCGGGGAGGGGAAAGGAAGGTGGTATGCCATGGGGACAGGCTCTCTGAAGGACCAGGTGGTAGACACCAGGAAGTGGTTCGGGAAGGATCTGTGTGGGGTCCCTACTGTGAGATAATGAGGTGTCCTCATAAGCAGCAGGAGCAGCTGATGCTTAGAAGTTCACGGGGAAAGCAGCAAGAAGGAATTTATATGGCAGGAGGAAATGGGCAGCAAGAGCAAGGCCAGACCTCCCTCTTCAAGGAGCCGTTGTACAGGCAGCTTAGTAAGAGAGGTTGCAGTCCATGAAAACAGGTCAGAAGTTTGCCTGTCCCCATGAAGTCATGGAGAGAGACCCATTAATTCGGCTGAAGCCAAGGATCTAAGGAGGGGCTCAAAGCGCAGGTAAATTGCCCCCAAGGTGGTTGATACTGAATAAAGAAGGTTGAGTCCCCTCTAAGGCCATGGCTGGCAGAGATGGGACAAGATTGAATCACGTAAGAGGACACAAGTAACTCGATTTTGAGGGGGCCAAGTCACAAAAATCGTGGGAAACCCGATAAAGCCAGATACTCGTTTTTTAGTTTGATTTTTTTGTTTGTTTGTTTCAAATTCCCGTTGTATAATACATTAGAGAGGTGGGAAAAGCAGCTTGGGCTTGACAAAGAGCCACTTAACTAAAAACTCAAGAAATAGATTGAGAGGCAGTTTTCAGTTACAAGGTCAAGTGCACCAGGTCTCTGAGAATATATGTGTATAAGTGTGCCTATGTGTTGGCTAAATTACCCAGAGCCATTCAATTATTACTTAGTTTTGACTCTGAATCCATTTTTTATGCAGTTCTACCATGCCGCCTTAAAAGGAGGTTCTCTTTTATCATAATGAGTGCAATGAAGGAAAAGGAGAAATGCAGTGCGCTATTACACTAGGGGGCAATAAAGTGGTATCACCAAATGATCTGGAGAGAAAGAGTGAAGATCACGGATACCACTGGAAAACAAACAGTGGGAAGATCCAAGATTTGAGTAAGGAAGTAAGTCTTTTTACTTTAGAGAGGTAGTCTAATGCTTTTAAATATGGCGTCTTCCATGTTATACACCATATTTTAAAAGAAAGCTGAGTCTGTCAAGTTCTGTTGCTCCTCCCCATGTCTCCGGTTTTCAGTGGAACAAACCTCCACTGTCGTGCAGTCAGAGGCTTCCTGCTGGTGTAATAACCTACTCCAGGGTTTCAGAAGTTGGTTAAGATTATTCTTCAGAATATGATGGAGTAAGGATGGAAATATTTGATACCAGCTTGTCTCTTTGTTCTTGCTGTGCCAGCATGAACTGTTCCATCCAGCCCTTCGAGACCTGAATTCAGAAGAGGTATGAGATCTAGACGCTAGGCCTTGTCCAGTGAGGGCTGCTCTTGAGGGCAGTGCCCAGGTAGGGAGGGTCTCGGGGTTGCCCCAGGCTTGGGGTTGGTGCTTGTGCTTGGGGGTGAGTGTGCCATGTGAAGAACGTGACCAGGAAGGAAAGGAGCAGGACTTTTACTGAGGGACTCGAGCAAATGTGTTCTAAAACTAGAGATTGTGGATCACAGACAAATAGAACAGAACAGAGCCGTGGTGAAAATGAAGTGAGCTGAGGGAAGATTGGATGCCGGTGGGCTAAAGATCAGTTGGCCAATCTGCGGGGTGGCCTGAGTCAGGCAGTTACTTACTGAACTATAATCACAGCCTTAATATCACAAAAGTCTATTAGTTAATAAAAAAAAAAAATGAATGTTTATGCCTATTAAGTCCTAAATGATGAACAGCAAATGTCTGGGAAACCACAATTTGAAAGTAAAATTTGGAGAGTGTAATTTGGATTCAGATGAGCCTAAATGGAAAAATGTATGTGAAAATACCATAAGCTGTGCTAGGTAGCTGCAAGTCATTATTTCAGTCCACCCTGTGCAAATGAGGAAATTGGAGAAATCAAAGTTGAAGGAAAGCAAAACAACATAGGTCTGGGCCTCTCCCCATTTCCCCGCCCTTTCTCTTCCTCCAGTGGTTCTGCAACCCTACCCTAGCAGGTCAGTGCCATACTGAAGGAGATTAGGAAATGTGCCTTTGCAAACAGAGGGGAACAACTAACCCATAGATGTTGACAGCCCAGGTCCTGCACATCGGGCTGTGGCTTTGCCTGGAGGGTGGGAGTCGACCGAAGGGTGGCCATCTCAGCCTCCCTCCTATCAAGACCCCTCGTCCTTATATGTGAATCCACTGCTTTCCTTTTCTCTTGGATTCTGCGCAGGGAAATGTATCTCAGACCACTGACTTTTTTTTTTCTTCCATCTTTATTGAAATATAATTGACATAAAATATTGTGTAGGTTGAAGATGTACGCGTGTTGATTGGATACATTTGTATGTATTGCCAAATGGTTACCACTAAACCAGTGACTTCTTATACAGATTTTAGTAATCTTTTTTTTTTTTTTAAGATTTATTTATTTATTTGAGAGAGAGAGTACATGAGAGGGGAGAGGGTTAGAGGGAGAAGCAGGCTCCTCGCCGAGCAGGGAGCCCGATGCGGGACTCGATCCAGGGACTCCAGGATCATGACCTGAGCCAAAGGCAGTCGCTCAACCAACTGAGCCACCCATGCGCCCCCAGATTTTAGTAATCTTAACATATTCTCCATGCTCTCTTGGAAAGCTGGATTGTCCTGCTCTTGTGAGGTCTGGGATCGCCATTTTTGTATGTCTGTACTTTCTCATAGTACCCCACACAATGGATGCTTCATAAAAGAGTATTGTAGAGCCCTCAAAAACACTGGACACATGAGAAAGCATGTGCTGGTGCGGTCAGGTCCGTGTTAACACATGGAATAGAGGAGGAGGCAGCAACAACTAGTGGATTGTCCATTATGCCTTTGCTTCAGAAGGACAGATGCTGTACCATAGGCCATGGTGGTTTATAGAAGAAGTGACAGAATTCAGGTCCTAGAGATGGGCATGCTTGTAGGAGGGTAGGGAGAGGGTGGTTTTTCTAACTTTGCAGGAGTTGCTTTAGAGTTCCTTGGGGGAGGTCTTTGGCTTTGGCCTAAAGGACTCTCCGGCCCAGATGGAAAATCTGGCAGAGACTATTTGTACCAGGCTGGGAGGGAAGGAAGCCAGGCCTGGAGTGAAAGCTCCTGCAAGGGGCAACACCCACACCCCACGGATGGGTAGTTCTCTTGGTGGTGAAAATCTCCACCCCTGACTCGGATTGATACATTTTTAGGTTTACCCTTGTTTCCATGTTAGTTTCTGGTACTTTTAACCTCATTGTTCAACCACACTTATGAAACAGCCCCTGTCATAGTCTGATGCTCAAGGTTCAAATGAATAAAACATTACCCCATCCTTAAATAACCAGCCTGAACTTCTTAATACTTTATTTCATATGAAAGTTGAATACAAAAGCTTCTTTACTGTGCATTAGTTCACCAAAAAGATGATAATTTGCATTCTCTTCCCTTTCTTCTTTCTTCCTGTATTCATAAAGATAGAGGAGAGGAAGATTTGAAATGCGGATAAGGCAAGATTTGCTTAAGTGCTTTTTGAATTTCAGAACTGTGAGTGCACATTAGCATACATATATGGCTACCTGTATTTCTCACACTACAGGTGTATCTTACTTCCTACAATAGATTGTTCTATAAAAGTGATGTGTGACTCAGACCTTTCTGAAGTGAACAATATTGTACAAGGAAGTTTTTAGTTTTAAGGGAGTTTCTGTGAATGCTTTTGTGAAAGACTTACATTGTCCCATAAATTACATAGTTTGGGTCAATCTGGACTTTAATAAACTGGATTTCTTGAGGTGTATACACCATACGTTTTATTGATGTCATAGAATATGGCATACTAAACACACATGAACACATAAACACTTCACTTGAAAACACGGATACCTTGTATTCAGTTCACAGACTGTGTCCACATACATTATTTCATTTACTCCACAAACAGCCCTTTAAAGTAGCTATATTTTCAGCTACCTAAGCAGGCAATCTTAAACTCTTGTAAAATAAACAACTAAGGCTTCATGAGATTGAGCGAATCTCCTGTGGCCAACGGAACTCCCAAGTGTCAGGAAAGAACCTAGCTCCTTTGACCCAGTTCCCAAATTCCTTTTCCTCACTGTGAACTCCCAAGCTTAAAATTTGCACGAGGCCACTTTTGTTCCACTGTGGCTCATAGTGTTTTAGGGACCTCAGGAAGTTACTGCATTTACAGGAGCCTGGTAGAGACAGACATCTGTTTTGACCTGGATATATGCAGCCTGTACACATATCCTGTCTCCTCCTCTATGCAGCAGAAAATAATTCCCTAATAATAATATTATTATTATAACATAATATTAATGTTATCATTTATGGTTGTCTGTCGAGCACGAGTGTAAAATTATTTCCTTTTACAAATAAGAAGATTAATAACTAGTGATTTTAAATAATTGAAGATCAAACAACAGGCAGTGTCAGAACTGAAATGCAGACTCCAGAGCTCTGCCTTATTTACCACGAGAGGTCTCATAAATTCGGAGCTAGTAGATGAACTGCAAGGTTGAGAGGAAGCATCTCATCTTCAAAGACGTAGAGGAGAATCCGGTTCTCAGAAGGTGAAAGCAATGACATTATTATCCCAGCTGTTCATAGATATGCTGAGGAAAGAATGGACGAAATCTATTTCGTGGAGAAGTGATAGAAAGAAGCTCTTCCTCTCTACCACGGGAACGCAGCGCCGAGGATAAGGAGCCGCACAAGAGAGAAATGTACAAGAAATGCTTTTGGAGTCATTTTCTTGGAATATGAATAAAGTCGCATCCAAATACATTCAACCTTCTGAAAAATTTTCCCGCCCATCAAATATGTGAGATTAAAAAAAAAAGAACAAGGTGGGAGTCTTGGCTCATCCGAAGCTGACAGCTTCCAGGTTAAATCTGACCTGAGGCCTCGCCATTGGTCCCCTGCTGCATCTAGGCTGCGGCATCAAGCACCTGTTCTGGGCTCCACATTCCAGGGCTTTATTGTTTAACCATCCATGAGACCAGAATCAGACGTTACTGTCATCATTTGCCAGGTGGGGAGTCACCAAACCAGAGTGAAGCTAAGTAGGGCCATGTTTCATTTCAGCTATCTAAAGTTGGGAATTTTTTTTTTTTAAGTAATAAAATCGTGAGATTGTGTCTGTCTTGTATCACTAATGTTATTTGTAGATCTTTTCAGTGGGTTGTTTGAGTTTAAGTTAAAAAGTAGAGGGCGCCTGGGTGGCTCAGTTGGTTAAGCGACTGCCTTTGGCTCAGGTCATGATCCTGGAGTCCTGGGATCGAGTCCCGCATTGGGCTCTCTGCTCGGCGGGGAGTCTGCTTCTCCCTCTGACCCTCCCCCCTCTCATGTACTCGCTCTCTCTCATTCTCTCTCTCTCAAATAAATAAATAAAATCTTAAAAAATAAAAAATAAAAAAAATAAAAAAATAAAAAGTAGAATTTCACTTGTATTTAATAGCGAAAAGATTCTCTTTGCTTCATGTAATTAAACAAAAAGTGAAGCCATAGTAAACATCATAACATGCTTGGCCCAGAGATAGAAAATTGTCCCCTTTTCAGGTTGATGTAAATAGGAAGGAGAAGTGTTGTTCTTTTATCACTTAAGAGCTTCTGGGGAAGGTTCGTGAAAGTACATTTGTACTATTTACACAGTGATTAACTTCTCACACAGTTTTCAAATAACAGGTTTAAATATTTTTCATTCTAATATGGAAGGACAAACATTGTTGACCTGCATTTCCTCTTTAATTCCCTTTGGATGAGCATCATAAAAATATCAGGGGAGAGATGGCCTAGTCTCTAGTTATTCCGTGCACTGAAATGGGGATACCTTCAGCCTGTGAGTGAGAGATCAAATAATGACTCCAGTCCCAGAAGCCGTGGTGCTTCTCAAGCTGCTTTGAAAATGCGTCTCAGTGCTGAGCCAAACCAATCAGTAACCAGAGTTTGGTTCTTCAGGTTCTGGTTTTGTCCACTGTCAGTGGTTTGCAAAATTGACTCCTTTATGCTCTGTGTAGAGGTCTCTGATCAGAGCCCAGATTTTCCTTAACCAGATTCACCAAAGCAACCTGCAGTCTGGTTTCATCTCCTTGGAGGCCAGAAAGGCATGTAGCTTCTCATTTGCTTGATTTTCTACTTTCAAAATGAGGGCTTGCCCCGCCCCGAGAAATGGAGAGAGCAGTTCTCCCCCCTGCCGCTGAGATCAATGTATTAAAGCACATGTTGAAAGATGAGATGTCATAATAGAGAAGCATCTTAATCTTTGTGATATTGTGTTCACATTTGTAAGAATGTGATACTCTCTAAGAAATTTGCAAGCCTAAGTAGAGATGATTTTATATGGCTTACTATTTCCTTAAACCATATGTCAATACAAGGACTTTCCAAAAAAAATGATCACATTACTTGATACTGATGCCTGTGCTGAGTGGAAAGGAATGGCCTTCTCCTTCTTTGGTTATAGCAGGGGTCACTCCTCCTTCGGTTATAGCAGGGGTCAACACACTGTGGCTCCCGAGGGGAGGCTGGCCCACTGCCTGTTTTATAAATACATTTTATTGGAACACAGCCATGCCCATTCATTTACATGGTGTCGATGACTGCTTTCCTGCTCCAAAGATAGAGTGGGCAGGACAGAAAAGCCTGAAAGTCCTGAGATATTTACTCTCTGGCCCCTTCCAGAAAACATTTGCCAACTTCTGGAGATCAGCATCGTGTTAGAGTCATGGGTGTTCTCTGTTACTAGCTGTGGGTGCTGCAGACAAGTTATTTGACTCCTATAAGCTTTAATTTCCTCAATTAAGAAGTCAAAGATACCAAGGATTATATATTTAAATCAGATAATATATTTAAAGCCAGTACCGTCCTTATCCTCGGCCCTACCAATATTGTGGACAGGCCCATGCAACGCTCTGAGTGTGGTGCCTGGCCAATAGGAAGGACTCAGTATAAACATACGGATGTGTAAAATAGCTCATTACTTCTGTCATTGTTATCTTCGTTATTCTTGTCTTCTGCCATTTTGTGGCCATAGCTCAGAGACCCTGTGTGGAGATCCCAGTGTTCTCTTCTTCCACTGCTCTGCCGCAGGGCAGCTCTGTTTCCTACAAGGAGACAGAAAACTAGTACTAAAATTTTGTGAATGGCGTGGTTAGGAGGGAAGTAGGTGAAGCTGTGTGGTAAGGTATGAGGAACGCAAGGATCAAGTCAAAAGCCAGACAAGCAGGAGAGCATATGGAGCGTGAATTTGGAATCTGAAATGCGTGGGTTTGTATCTTCGGCCCTCCTATACAGGCTGTGTGACCGAATTCAGGAAATCAGTTCACCTTTCTCCTTGTCAGCGTCCTTATGGTTAAACACCGCTCACAGCGAGTGACCCACAGGGACGCGAGGATGGGCTGGACTCCTACACGGAACGTGCTTGGCCCGTGAGATATGCTCAGCAAACATTAGTTCTCCATGGCGCTGCCTTATGAAAGCAGGAGCAAGAAGACAGCGAGAGCTGTGGGTGCCTGCACGGGGTACATGCATTTAAGGACTTTGCTCCCGTGGCGCCATTCCAGACCATATTAAAATCTCAACTTCCTCCCCACCCCGGACTTCCTCTTCCTCTTTGCTTGATAGATTGTTACCCACGTAACATATCCTGCTGTGGGGTACACTCTGTTTTATTTGCTTATTGTCCCCACCCACGTGGGTTCCACGAGGACAGGAATTATTGTCTATTTTGTCCACTGATATGATCTCATGGCAGGACACAGTTGGGGGTTTATTAAATATCTGTTGAACAGAAGAACAGAGCCCAGAAGGCTTTTGTGTGGCCAGAGATGCACCCTGCTCCATTAGAGCTGGGATTTGGATGAAGCTGGAGAAGCAAATGGCAAGCATCCTCATGAACTCAAGCAGCCATGGTGACCTATAATGCATCGGCATGGCCGGTTGTAGAGACTGAGAGACGTTTGGAAAATCTTGAAACCTTTAAGGCCCAACATGACTTGTGGAAGTGGGAAGAGGTTTTGGGGTTTTATTATTTTTGTGTTAGTGACTCTACGTTCTAGCATGTTCAAGGTTTCTGCACAGTGCTTATGGCAATCAAATCCAGCCTCCTTAGCTCAAATCTAGTAAGTGGGGTGGTGACTCCCTTTGTTTGGCCTAACAGTGAACCCTCAAAGTTTAAGGAGCTGGACCAACCGACTTAGGGGATTTGAAGTATGGAATTGGAGCTTGAACGTGAACTGATTCCCAGCATCTCCATGTCAGAAACCTCAAATGCTTCTCTTGTTTTTCTACCCTTGATACCATAGACCTTTAGAAAAGGGAACAGAAGTGGAGAGATTTTTTTTTAAAGGAGATATGTTTAGAAATGAGACTATTTAAGTGTTTTCCTTTACAAAACCAATCTGCCCCAGTAGACTGGAGTTCTTTGAGGGCAGGACCTGTGGTTTATTCATAATTGAATTCTTAATGCCCACTATATTGCCAGTCACATATAGAGAGAGAATGAATAAATAATTGAACAAGTAAATGGGCTATATTAATTTTGGGCTTCTTATGGCACTAATGTCTAACTGATGTAGGATTTCTTTACACAAGCTGGCTTCATTCTTAAAATATTCCGTAATAATTTGTAGTCTATTATCCAGGGAAAGAAGTGGGTCTTAACTGAAATGCTCATGGCTGATGGATACAAATTAAATGTTTGTGATTTCTGAGGCCAGTCGACTGCATAGATGATGTGAGGGACCACATTCCAGCCAAAGGTTTTTAGAGCTGTGCTGTCGACACGCCACTCAGATAACATGAGAGAGTCTTCATGTCTATTTAGAAAGCTGAGCCAGAGTCAGCAAGAAAATCCTATCAAAACGGTTTGTCTGTGACGGGCTCCAAGACGCAATGCTCAGGAGCTGGCCTGGGGATAGATGATTTTCCTTCCGCATAAGGACTTCGACCAGAGTGGGAACATGCCAGGCGGCACATCCCTAGAGACAGACTGCCAGTGCTCCTTGGTGACCAGCATTCCTCCCAGGTGCTGATAGGGAGCTCTTGGGGGGACTGGCTCTCACAAAGCCACGACGTCACCCTCTGCGACACAGTCTAGATTTAGACTCGTGGTGCCAATATGGTTATACAGTGTCAGTGACAAAAGACAGCGAGAGTCAGAGGGTCTGTTCACGAACCAAGAACACACAAAGGGGACGTCTGCTGATGCTGCTGAAATCCAGGGCAGTTTGAGCCTAAACGATGAACCTGTTACTCTCCACACTAACGCCAGAGGGCTAGCAATGCGCTGGAATAGCGCCTCAGAGAAACAACATGTAAATACTGTGTAAGATGGGGGGGGTTATATTTGCTTCTCTGTCACGGGGCAAGTTTTATTTGAAAGTTAGTTATATGGGATCGAATACTCAGGGGGACTCCACTGCACCCCCGAAGTAATCCTGCCTCTCTCCCTCTGTTTCCCAGCATGGGCTACTGCATCCTTTTTGTGCACGGATTGAGGAAGCTCTGCACTTGGCTGAATCGATGCGGGGCCACCACGCTGACCGTGTGCACTGTGCTGCTATTATTGCTTTTCTCCTGGAAAACTGTGAAGCAGAATGAAATTTGGCTGTCAAGAGAGTCCCTGTTCAGGTACGATTAGATGGAGAAAAGCAAAGCTCTTCCCATGCATTTCTTTGCTTACATATTTGTTTCCAAACAAATGAGATAACATGGGTCTGGCAATAATCATTAACCCACGGGTTTTTGGTTTTGTTTTGTTTTTTTTTTTTAAAGTAAAGTTTTAAGTGGAAGATGTAATTTTATTTGAGGTTTTAGCTTTAGTTTTTTAAATGGTATTCAATAAAGTTTAATGTGAGCTCATTCTAAGTGAATTTATGAAAATAAGGTTCATGGGAAGGTTTCTGGGTCTGTGGAACCGTCGTAATGATGAGCTGGGCTCTAAAATCAGCTATAAACAAAATGAAATGATAAGCCTAACTTCATTATGCAGACAAGTCAATGAGAAAGGTGAGCACCTAGCAGGAAGGAAGAGGAACGCAGGACATTTTCTTTAGACTCTTCCAGGACATTAAGTTGTGATCTGTGATCTAGTTGCTTTATTCTGAACATTAATTGTGAACAAAGAAATGGAAGACTTTTCTCATCTCCTGGTAGGTTTCTGTGTGGTATAGAAGCTGTTTCTGAATGTAACAACGTCACCTGAAAGCCCTAAACTTGTCGTAAAGTATAAACATTCTTCGGGACTGTTGCTCATCGTGCCGTGTTTTCTGGACCTTAGGGCGCCTCACTAATGCATAATGACCTTCACCTGGGCTCCCTGGCACTGCCCCACCAGGATCCCAACAGGATTTTTCCAGGTTTCCAGGGATTCCCAGTCTGTGCCCTCTTCCAGCTTCTGTCCTCACTTACGACCCAGTTACACAATTCAGTCAGTGTGGTTTTTACTTGGTTCTCTGCTCAGCTGATACCCAACACTTATACTCTGGGAGCAAACAACGGAAACAGAGTTGGGATCGCTTGGGAAAAAGGAAAATATTGGAAGAGTAGAGGAAGGTGCACAGAATTGAAGGGCTACTATAGAAGTTGGCACAGAGCAGACAGGAAAACAGGCTTCGGGATAATCTGTCTTGAGAGCACCCGAGCGCCCACCCAGGAACAAATAAGTAAACTTACACCAGGTATTTTTTATCTTCACATCAAAGCCTTGGAAAAATTAAGTCCTCTGGCTGAGCTTGAGCTGTATGTCACATGCCTGCCCTTTGTCTCCACCAGGGCACTAGAATGAGTGATTGGCCAAAGAAGCCCCTCTGACTTCCAGGGAGTTAGGCCAAGCACCTTGGGGTTCCACTGAGACTTCACAGAGTGAGGCAAGAGTGAATTCCCCACAGGAAATCCAAGTACTGGAGGAGGGGCACAGACTATAGCTGCCAAGAATGAACAAACAGATGAATGAATGAATGAGCAAATGAACAAATAAGACAAATGTTCACTGCACTCTTCTACTATCTTAAAACAACATATTTGATTTTGCTACTTGGCAGTTTAACTTTTTTCTTAATAGAAAAAAATTAGTTTGGTATGCACGTCTTTTCTTTTCCCCAATTATTTTATTTATTTACTTGAGAGAGAGAGAACGCCTGTACCCACGAGCAGGGGGAGAGGGAGAAGCAGACTCCCCGCTGAGCAGGGAGCCTGATGCAGGGCTCGATCCCAGGACCCCGGGATCATGACCTGAGCTGAAGGCAGATGCTTAACCGACTGAGCCACCCAGGCACCCCTGGCACGCATGTCTTATTAGCTTATTTATTATTACTATATCGTCATGGTCATCATCATTACCACAGTGGGTACTGTAGAGACCTGGTGATTTTTTTATGAATATTTTTTCACCTTAAGATCCCAGATTCTATTCATTCTCTGTCACATACCTTTACCTGGCAGTTCTCCCAGACCACAGTGAACTTGTTCCCTCTTGCTAACCATGCTGAGGTCATTCTGTAAACACAGGGGCATGGAAGTTCAGCAATACAACTTCCCCTTAGTCTCTGTTGGCTTGAATTTTTTTTTCTTTTGCTTTCAGCAGTCAATGCTTTTATGAGAGACCTTAAAATTGTTCCACCCTGTATTAAGCCCTTTGCTTGAATCAAGGTACTAACAGAGGTTGGGTCTTCTGATGATGTTTACTGCTTTATCAGAGCAACTTTGGGGGTGGATTTTGGCAGGCAGCAGTTTATTTCAAGGATAACAAGTTCATGTTCAAATCCTCTAAGGCTGATGCCAGTTTAAAAACAGATCAACAAAAAGCTCATTGACCTTGCATCCAGAGGCTTCTGGGTTTTTTTAGATGAAAGTATGTAGTCACAGCTGATTACTAAAACACAGCCATTCTACATATGTGCTTGAAGAGGTTTTGTGCCCCAGGAGGCCTTTGGTGATCAAATGGAATTTTATATAACGTGCAAATCAAAGCTTTTGATAGTTTTTAGAAAACTTTGCCTATTACAATTTATGTATGTCCCAAGAAAAGTTTTAAGCATCTGAGACTTTAAGAATATTCTTTATTCTCTAAAACCAGATGTTTGCATGTATTCATCAGTGCTGAGTCATGCTCGAATCAGTTGAAACGAACATTTACCAAGAATCTTTGAAGGAAGATAGAGTTACCGGATTGAGTATGGGGACTGGAGTTAGACTTTCTGGCTCCTCTCCAAGTACCGCCATTTCATAGCTGTGTGACCTTGGGCAAGGTACCTAACCACTCCATGCCTTAGTTTCTTTATTTTGAAACTTAAAAGAATAATAATAATGTTCTATTTGGGGTGTAGTGTAAGAATAAATGAGTATGTGAAAGATGCATAAGGCAGTACAACAAACACTATGTAAGGTTTTCAAATTATTGCTGTTTACTATGTTCTAGGGTATGAGAGAGAGGTGGTGGGAAGGGGGAGAGAGAGATTATCTGTAGATGAGCTGAAAGTCTGCATGGGGGTCAGACACATAAGCACATTTTAACATAACATAGCAGGTGGTAGACAGAGGCAGCAGGACAACTGTGTAAGTACAAGCAGGCTGCTAAGAACAACCCAGGCCTTCAAGAACTGTTCCCTTATAGACCTGAGCTGCGTACAGAAAGATGAAAACAACCTAAATTAGCCACGGTGATCAAAACCAAGAACTGGCTGATTGGAGTAAGAAAAATTTGTTATAATTCTAGATAAGGTGATGCCCCTGTGAGAAGCCCATCTGGCTTCTCCTCTGTTCTAAACAATGAACTCATTGACCGTTCCTTGGACGTAGGGTCTCATTAAGGCCTCTCTTATTACACGGAGTGGTTTTGCTTGGCAGTACTATGAACAGTCTTACAGAGTATCTTAGGACAGACCTTTGTGTTGGAGAAAATCCAAATTTCCGTCAAGGCCCAGCCTTTCCAGCCAAGGCGTCCTCTAACAAAAAAGATCCCACCGTGTGATGTATTCTTAGGAGGTACAGATGCAAGGCCCCCCTCACAGCTTTGTAGTGCCACAGGCAAGAAGCTTGCACAGAGCCTAAGAAGCTGCACTTGTGTCTTACCAGAGGCCTGGAGAGAGTAATTGGTCCAAGCTGAACTAGCTGTGAAGAGGAGAAGCCAGGCTTTGAACCCGGATTTGATATAAAAGAATACATAAGCCTTGCTACGCTGATTTTTTACTTTATGTTTTCTAACTAAAACTAAGCCCAGTATTTAAAAAAAAGAGAGGGGGAGAGAGCGAGAGGGAGGGGTTGGTTCCTAATCATAGCTGCAAGCTATATTTTCTTTAATTCTTTATAACAAGGAACTGTTCTGGTAGCCTAACCTGGGAAGAGGGTCACTGCACAGCTCCAGCTGGGCCTGGTAACAGCCCCGAATTTTGCATTTGTTTGGAGTAAGTAGAACTGTAATAACACATTTTGGTAAAATCCCCTCTATGCCCCAAATCTTCGAAATACCTGAAAAGGCAGAGAGCACATTTTTCTTTTATTGGCATCTAGTTAAGTGTCTCTCTGAATCCCATTCATGAACTATTTAAGTGATCCACAGACCATCAATTAAGAATTTCTGGCCTAGATTATTCTCCATCTCTGTAGGGAACACATTTCTGTTTCTTCCTTTCTGAATTGCTAAGCCAGAGAGATCAGCCAACGTCCCAGGGCCAAGAATATGTGCTGAAGTTTGGCAAATTCTTTTGTAAAGGAGTGGATGGTAAATATTTTAGTCTTTGTGGGCCATATAGTGTCTTTTTGCAACGACTCAACCCTGCTGTTGTCTCGGGAACGATGCCAAAGATAATAGGTAAACACATTGGCGCGCCCGCGGCCCACAAGGCCATAATTTGCTTAGCAATGAGATAAACATTGTGATAGTGAAATTATAATGTTACTATGTCCTGTGGTACCTTTCTGGTTTAGCATCACATGTTGATCAGCTTCAGGAATGGTTCTGACCATGTATTGGCCTTGGTTGAAATCTCTGCTCCACTACTTTTCTCGGTCTGTAAACTTTAGAGAAAGGTCTTCATCTCTCTGAACTTTAGTGTTCTTATCTGTGGTGTGGGAGGTACCATAATTCTACCCATCCAGTAGGTTATTGAAGGGATAAAAGGAGACGATCCAGGGAAATGAGTGCTTAGCCTGGAACTTGGTTCAGACTGAGCATTCTGTCCCGTGAGTACTAGGCATTCTGGATGTGGCATTGTGCACCCTCAGGTCATAGCAGGGTCAACGTTGAAGAGAATCACAAATCCTTCTTACTTTCCTTTCCTGTTAACCTCTGGCTGAACACCGCTCATTATTATTATTTGTTTTAATGTTTGTTTTCTCATCAGGAATTCGGGAATGGTTCTCGTGACCTATTGTCCAGCAATGCCAACAAAACAAATTGATGTTCTATAAACTTGGAGATATATCTGAGAGAAGAGGCTTTTGAGTCATGTTTGTTATTTTTCAAGTGTTGTACCAATGAGAGGTGTGAGGGAGAAATGTGAGGTACATGAATGAAGATCCTGAGCTGAAAGGAGATTTTTCTTTGTAATCAGCATTGGGATTATGAACGGGGATGGAGCTCCAACTGCATACCTAATGAATACTACAGGTCTTTGTAGAGTAAATATATGTAAGCTGCTGTTTCCATCGAAACGACTGTGCTATGAAACAGTAGCATCTGTAGAGCAAAAGGAGGGGACTGGCTCTGGAAGCAGAAGCCGCCTGGCCAGTTACAGCTACGTGGAAACTTTTGCCTTTGGCCAGTTGCTTATTTCCCCTTTTCCACAAACAACTCATTGTAAAATGAGAGACTGGAAAAACATAGCAGAAAAATACCACAGAGAGAACATAAAGGTCAAAAACAACAATGGAAAAAGCAGTGTGTTCTTCGGATTCCAGTGACCCCACCCCACATCTGCTTGCCTGTTACGAACATCATTACTTCCTCTGGCCATCACTGAACAATGCCCCGATCTTTGCAAGGACCATGTTTCCACAGGCCTAATTGTCTGTTCCTCAGGTGATACATAAATTAGAGTCACCATGTTAATCACACAGAGGGAGGGATCAATTCCAATATGCCAGTTACGTCCATGCTGACATCAAAGTTACCTTTAAAATCTGCCTTGTACCATGCACTACTTATTTCTGGATAGAAAAATCAGAAATTTTCCTGGGTAGACATTGGAATGTTTTTTAAGCCGTTACTAGCACTCTGACCCAGACTCTTCCCCGGTGACTGAATTCACTTTGCGTACTATCCATTTTAAATATTCCATTAAAATCCTGGCTTTCTGTGGCAGCTGTAGGGTCTCACCATAGAGTGACTGAAGGATACCGAGGGTTTCACGGGAGCACCCGAACGTCGGCCTTTGTCAATCTTTTGTCTTGGGTGCATCCGTTTCTACTGAGACAATTTCTCCTGTCTCCTCCCTGGGGGTCCAATCCCGGCCGCCAATATTCAGAGAGCTTTATAAGAGGGGAAACTGAGATCCCAGTGTTCAGAATGCAAATCTTCACCTAAGCTACCTTTGAGGTACCACCCTTCTCCCTTCCCTCGGTGGTACCTGTCATTCCCGAGTACAGGATCTCTCTAGCTCAGCTTTTCCAGAGAGTAAAACTCCTGTCTTTTGCTGGAATGGGGAAGGAATAATGAAAAAAGTCACTTGGGTGTTCAGGGTCAGGATGGCGATCTGGGCTTTAACTGCTCCTGAGACAGATTTAGTCTGTGATCAGCCATGCCCCAGCCACCACAAAATCCTAGCCACCTGCCCTACCTTTGTGGGCACCGAAGCAGCCTGCCTAAGTTTGGAGTCTGCTGCCTTCAGATGATGTTGCCCTCGGGTCAGTCTCTAGGCTCTTGCACTCCCTGTAAGTTCTGTCCTCTGGAGAGTTCCTCGGGTGGCCAGCCAGTGGGTTTTAAGTTGGGACTATCTTTGCTGGTCCTAAGGAACTGGTTATTTTAGGGAAGGTTCAACAAAGATCACAAAGCCCTTACATATTTCCCCAAGAGATCTTTAACACTTTGTATGAAACCCTTCTATTGATCTTACCTTTCAAAACTAAATGAAAGTATGTTACGTGGGAGAGGTAGTAGTGCTTTAGAGTTGCCCCAAAGCTAGGTTGTCCTGCTTTTCTCCTTGCTCTCTCTCATCAGCTGTCCGCCTCCCACATTTCATCCATGCACGGTCTGGGAGTTTTCTTTCCAAGTGGCCCTCCAGCCCATCTTCCATCATTCCCCTGCCACCACCTGCCTGCACGTTGAGGGAACGAGGGACTCTAGAACCCAAGCTAGAATCCTCTAGAATCCCACCTCTTCCACTGGACCAGCTGTATAATCTTGTGCAGGTTAAACATGTGGGCTAGTTACAAACAAGAAACGGATCCTCTCCTGCCCTACCTGCCCCTGGAATCATCTTCAAAGCTTCACTGCTATCCTGTAGGGATTCCCCAGGCATTTGCTTATGGCAGCCCAAGCAGACTAACACAGTGGCCATGGAAGCAGGGTTTTTACCTTTTTGAGCAAAATCTCACTTCCTTATCTGCAACTTGTAAAATAATTATACTTGCATTTATTTATTTATTTATTTTTAATTAGCCCAGGCTTGGGTACATGGGAAATGTTAATTTCCAATAAAACTTAATAGGGAGGCCAGTCTACAGTCATCCCTCTTGTCATGATTTATTTTTGTAGACACTCTCAACTTTTTTTTTTTAAGGAAGGTTATAAGTGCACAAAAGAAGCAAGGAAGGAAAAAAAACTGAATGAACCTGAGCATGCAGGTTTGTTCTGCAGAGAATAATCTATCACCCTGTGCCGCCACCTCTGCTTCCTATCAAGTTAGCATGTTTGTTTAGTTGTGCACATCACCCACTGCCTTCATTGTTTTCCACAGAAGCATGTTTTGTAAGTCACATAATTCATGAATTCTGAAAAACCTGACTTAGATGGATATAACGGACGTTCCGAATGCAGGTTCATGAAACTTGAGTAAAATATGAAAGAAACCAATGATGCTCCTAAATACAGTTCTTTGTTGCTCTTTTTTCTTTTCTTTAAATGTATTAATTGTAGGTCTGGAGTTCAAACCCTGCCCCACAATGCCAAGGTTCACTACAACTACGCCAATTTCCTGAAGGACCAGGGTCGGACCCGGGAAGCGATCTACCACTACAGAACGGCCCTCGGGTAAGCAGCACAGCTGTGCTTCTCAGGCCCTTGTTCATTCACTCGCCCTCCCAGTGTGCGCTGGGGGGACAGTGGACATCTCCTTGGAGGTGTAAGGGTCCTGGACTCTCCACCTTTCGGCTCCGTGTTCAAGTCTGTTGTGAATGTGCTAATTCTGCCTTGCTTCTACTTCTTGGTGTTTTCCTGCAAAAGTTTCCATTGCTACCCACTACTCAGTGAAGTGACGCTTGGTCGAATACACACACGCAGGCAAACAAGAGTTGGGTATTCCAATGAATTCTTCCCACTTTAGGCTTCCCATCGTCAGAAAGGATTTATATGAAGACATCTGAGTATAGAAATGAAATACCCTGATAGTTGTATTAAATAGACGGAAAACTAGAAGACACTTGATTACCATATTGGGAATATGTTAATAAGGGGTGCGCATGCCTCTGTGTGTGTGTGTGTGTGTGCGCGCGCAAATATATATGTGTATGTGCGTATATATATGAACAGCCCTGGCACTCTCCTTGTACTCCTCTCCTTGTATTCATTTGGAAGAGACTGTACAAAATATAGCTTTAAGTTGTCACTTTAAGAGAAACCACAAAATCAAGCCTGCGTTACCAGCGGCAGACTGCTCTTGAGTATTCAAAATTGCAACTCTTACTTTCAAGATGGTCTTATCTAAAAGATTCCACATGATGAATGTCTTTAACCTGCAACATGTGGGCACGAGAACTATACATCAAGTCAGATGTATAGTTCTCCTCAGAGACTCCTCAGAGTCTCCAAACGTGGGCAAAACAAAGAAACATGAGTCTTCTCTTTTATTGTACTATGGGGCTCACAGAAGCTTTTTAAAGAGGTTTCCATGCCCCTAGAGATTGGCCCACATTTGGCTGAATTTTCTGATACTGTTCTGCTTTGGGACACATTAAAGTATGTATACTGGGGCGCCTGGGTGGCTCAGTCATTAAGCATCTGCCTTCAGCTCAGGTCATGCTCCCAGAGTCCTGGGATAGAGCCCTGCATCGGGCTCCCTGCTGGCAGGAAGCCTGCCTCTCCCTCTCCCACTCCCCCTGCATTCTCTCTCTCTGTCAAATAAATAAAATAAAATCTTTTTTAAAAAATGAGAAATTTGACCTAGAAAAAAATAAAGTATATATACTGAACACATCTACATTTCCCTCAAGCACATACGAGGATTATCTCAAAGCTTAGTTTGAAATCATCATTCTTAAAGTAACTGACCTGATTTTTAAAATTATCCTTTTGAACAATGATCTTACATAAGTATATTGTTCATAAATCAAATTCTTTTAGACTTTAGGCTCTCTTAGGTAATATTCAATACGGCCAAAATTTTAAGCTGTGCACATCAAGTTCACTGTCAGATACTTTTCCAAAGATATAAGAAATGCAAGTCCCAGAGGAAAATTGTAACAAAACTTTTTATTGAGGAAAAGAAGTTTTATTAAGGAATAGAAGATCATTTTTAAGATTTAATAAAGAATTATATTCTTTCCCTGGAAGCCAATTTACCCAAATGTTTACAGTACTTATCTCTAGTTAGTGAGATTATGGTTTAATTCTTTTCTCTGTACTTTATTTTGTGTTCCAGATGTTCTACAGTGAACATGTATTATTTTTGCAATGAGGAGATGTCATTTTTAAAGAGGCATATATTCCTTCAAGGGCACAAATAAAGTATGTTTTGGTGTAATGATTAATTAATGTTTCAGGGTTTTAGATGGCATTCTTGAAGAGAAGAGAGCAGTAAATTTGCCTGAAAAATAGTGGTTGAAAGAAAGTATTATCAGTATCCTTTAAAATTTATTGCATTCTAACAGACTGTTTTCTGTCAAGTTCAAACAGAAAAAATAAGGCAGACCCTAAGGCACACCTTGGGGCAAAGATACAAATTATATAAAATTCTCCGGTAGCCGATTTTACAGAATTATAGTAGCTGGTTGGGTACTACCGCTTTTTTCCCATGAAACAATAAAAATAAATGTTTGCTTCAGCAACTGTGCTTCTGGAAGAAAGCATTAAGAAGTGGGGAAAAAACAATTAAAACTATAAATACACTGCATAGTAATT
Source organism: Mirounga leonina (assembly GCF_011800145.1). Classification (NCBI taxonomy): domain Eukaryota; kingdom Metazoa; phylum Chordata; class Mammalia; order Carnivora; family Phocidae; genus Mirounga; species Mirounga leonina. Next base: position 5,346,265 of record NW_023270504.1, read on the forward strand.
AGTGAAATATTTCATCCTCTCAGACCAGGCTCAAAATACTTCTGATTTAAGTAGCATCATTTCTGTGTGGATACCTCTGTGGTGAATTTTCAGTGGGTGTTTTGTTTTGCTTTTTAATTTAAATTGTCACTCCTTGTGTTAGAGAGAAAAGGAAAATACCAGGACTATTCATCATTTTGATGATTATTCATCCTAGGTGACTGGAAGATGGCCCTTATTTTTAAAATTTAATTTAATTTAGTTTTTTTGGAGAGAGAGCATGCACACAAGGGGCAGAGGGGGAGGGGCAGAGAGAGAGAATCTCAATCAGATTCCATGCTCAGTGCGGAGCCCAACATGGGGCTCAAACTCATGACCCTGAGATCATGACCTGAGCTGAAATCAAGAGTCGGGTGCTAAACCGACTGAGCCACCCAGGCATCCTAGATTGCCCTAATTTTGATATTGCTTTTTCTTTGCTGAAGTTGCTGAGACAGGAATTCTCCCCTCTCCCAACTACCTTATCTCTATTTCAACTTCAGTATATTTGATATTTTCCATATTTGCACACAGCAAGAAAGAATGATTAGGGAAATGCAGGGCTAGCGGTGCTATTATCTGAAATCAGTCCCCACAATTATCCATTTCTATCGTAATGACTGTGTAGATCCCAAAGGCAATGATGAAATTAGTCATTAGGGTTTTTATCTATACCAATATCATTTTGGCTGCCTTACAATTCTAGAAATAATGCTACATTAAATTGGTAATTATATATGACATGAATATTCTGCTTCTTTTAAACCTTCTTTGTTTTTTTAAAGATTTATTTATTTATTTCTGGGGGTGGGAGGAGCAGAGTCAGAGGGAGAGAAAAAATGTTGGAGCAGACTCCCTGCCGAGCAGGGAGCCCAATGCAGGGCTTAATCCCAGAACCCTGAAATCACTATCTGAGCCGAAATCAAGAGCCGGCCGCATAACCGACTGAGCCACCCAGGCGCCGCAACCTTATTTTATTTATTTTATTTTTTAAACAAGATGGAAGTATACTAACTTCTCCTCCCTTTCAGTGTACCTCATTTATTCTATTTCTGCAGTGCAAGGGAAATCTCCCTTGGAAAATGCTGCAGCTGAAGTTTCAGGTTCAGATTAAGACCCAAATCAGCAAAGGAAAATGGCAGAACTCTTAAATCCTTAATGAACACAAGTGTTACCTTTGCCTTGCTGGGAGGGGCAGCTGTGATGTTTATACCTGTTCCAGGTTGTATAAAGTTTGGGATTCTATTTGGTTCAGAATCAGAACACCACTGGTAGATCTGCCATATGCCTCCAAAGCTTTCTGGTCATTGTTTAAAACCTGGAAAAGTGGGGCACCTGGGTGGCTCAGTTGGTTAAGCGACTGCCTTTGGCTCAGGTCATGATCCTGGAGTCCTGGGATCAAGTCCCACGTTGGGCTCCCAGCTCAGCGGGGAGCCTGCTTCTCCCTCTGACCCTCTCCCCTCTCATGCTGTTTCTCTCTCTCTCTCAAATAAATAAAATCTTAAAACAAAAACAAAACAAAACAAAAACCTGGAAAAGTTTCTACCATTCCATCTCATGTGAGTGGAGTAGAAATTCCAGGGACCACCCAATATCTCAGCTCTTCCTGCACAAAATAACCCATGAAATAATTTGTCCAGTAAGCCCAAAGAGAGAGATCGTGGCCCAACCTGGATAACGTGCAGCAGATACTAAATGTGTACTTGGCCAGAGGTTTGTTGATCAGCTTAAAACATCAGTTAAAAGGGGAGAATCATAAAATAAATTATACACACTCTTGAATGATTTTATTGTACCCTAAAATTTCCCATGTACATCCATTCACCAATCTTCAAATGTCAAACCAAGCTTTTTCCTTTGGGTTAAGAGTCTAATGATTATAATCTGCAAAAATCACACACATAAGTCCTTTCTCTGATGATCAGGTTTTCATACTTTTTTTTTTTTTTTTTTTTGAGAGAGAGAGAATGAGAGACAGAGAGCATGAGAGGGAGGAGGGTCAGAGGGAGAGAAGCAGACTCCCTGCCGAGCAGGGAGCCCGATGCGGGAATCGATCCCGGGACTCCAGGATCATGACCTGAGCCGAAGGCAGTCGCTTAACCAACTGAGCCACCCAGGCGCCCCAGGTTTTCATACTTTAAAGTGGAATAAAAATGTAATGACTGTGAGATTTTTCTCCTATAGTTTTTTTACAGATACTCTACATCTAATCAACAGCAATTTCTTGAGCAAATTCCCTTTTTTGAGTATTTCTAGAGTATTTACATAGTTTTCATAGAAATACAACTCTCTTTTTCACATCTATATCAGTTTGCAAGATATTTCATTACATGGTACAATTGCAATAAAAACTACAACTGCCATAAATTTGTTAACAAACACAACTGTCTTTTAGTCATACAACTCAACTCACAGAATCAAAAAGGCCCATGCTTATAGAGAAAGTTTATTAAGTTGTGGGTATCCACCAATATGTTTTGCAGAGAATAGAGAACATCTAGAAATCTGACGACATAGTGAAGAGACTGTTTTAAAAGAGATTTCACTATAGGTGATAGAGTCATGGAAATTGTTTCTCATCTTATATTTAAAACCCCTGCATGACTCAGTTACTGGTTGGTTAAAATGGGCTGGCCATCAAGAGCCCTGCACCTGGGAATGAATAGAGTTCACTTTGTCCAGGGGGGTCAGGAAGGTCTCCCTACTGTCAGCAGCAAATTATCCCATATTCCACGGAGCATTTGTTCACTTAGATGCCCTCTTCCTGCCAGCCCACTATAATAAGCACCCCCATACTCAGATTCACTGATGCATCCCAGGTGATTAGATATCAGCCCTGTGCAGTATTCTGTCCTGATACAAGGGCTGTGATCTTCAGTCAGCCAGACTGCTGTTTTCTCTTCACAGGTATGGTTTCAACATGAAATACACAGTAAATCATCTAAGATTTCCATCCTCCCATACTCCTATCAAGCAGGAGATGCATTACTCTTCCCCGATGGCACTCAAATGTGCTTGGGCAGCCATGGGACCCTTAGAGCGGCCTTACGCACTCCCAATATATCTGTTGTTGATGTTCTAAACAGAAAATCTGAAGGGAAAGAAAGAGGGTAGAAGTCCTTGACCAGACTCTTTTATTGGCATAATTAAAGGGGAAGAAATGTTCTTTTAATGCTCCTGTCCCGAAGACATCTCTACTAGTTCTATTTCATTGCCTTCCACGTGGGAAAGGATAGAACTAAAATCTTTCTGATTAGAATTTTTTAATGCATAAAATAGAGACTCATCATGATAATAATAACCATTGACAGAGATAGCATTCTTTGCATTCCCTCCTGTGTGGATAACTGGAACTCTGCAAGGAGATTCCATTAGACTGGGTAAGTCTATGTGGAAAAAAGGAAGTAATAAAAGAATCGAGGAAACATCGTATCATTAGAGTCTAAAGAATCTAACCATGTGTAATTAACCCCCCATTCACTGATGTCCTGAGTATATCAATAAAATTATTACAATTCCTTTGAAAAATGCTATCTGTAAAGCGGCTGGAGTTTGAACATTTTTTTTTAAATCAGGATTTAATGGTTATTTTAAAAGTCCTTCATTACACAGCCTATTTTAAGTGAACATTTAAAATAACTCTTATGAGTAAAAGTGACCTTGGATACCAGCTGCCATGTATTTCTGGAAACAATTAAAATTCTAGGACCATTTGTTAACCAGATTTAACAAGTGGAGATGGGCTCTTCTGTCCATGTGGTATTTTCATTTATAAAAGTCTAAATACACTTCCCAGTATCACAGATAGACACTTGAAATTATTTTTATTTTTTTGTTGATGAAATTAGAACCTCCCTCTATTTTGTGTTAATTAAGTCTGGCAGTTTTATTCATTAAATCCAAGAAGTTAAACACTATTTCATTTAGAAAACTAGAATTTCGTGACCATACTTACGGTTCTGTCATTTCTATTGAAGCGTATTTCGCTGTCTGGTTTTTTGGTGTTTTTTCCACCTGCCTTACACCACTCTTTCACTTCAAGAACTCGCCGTGCTTCCCCAGGAAACAGAATCCCAGGCAGGGATCTGCAAGCAGGAAGTCCAGTGAGGAGTGCTCTCTGGAACGCTAGGGAAGGAAGCCAGGGAAGCAGGATGGGCAGAGGGAGAGATGATAGGCAGTGCAGTTCCAGGGCCTCGGCTGACCCCTGAGGAAGCCCTGGAGCTTCGAGGGCCCCTCAGGATGGCCATGAATGGAGGCAAGAGATGGAACCTTTACGTCCCCTCATGAACCTTGGGTGAGGCTGAGCCCCATGCCCAGAGAAGTCCAGGCTGTGAGCTGTCAGCAGATGGGGAAACAAGCCCCTCAGATGGGAGTGGTGTCTGGGTGGTGGGAGACAGCATCCGCGACCCCGGCTTAATTATAATTTTTTACATAAGCAGATATGAGCATTTTAACAATATCATCTAGATTTTCTGTTAAAGTGACAACATAGGAGGTTGGAATATTACAAGGTAACTCCTATAGAAAGTTCAAAGCCGTGCCTAATACCCGGCAGTGATAAACTCGTTAAATGTTATCCATGTCCCAAATCTGACCACTTCTCTCCACCTCCACCGCCTACCGTGTGTGTCTCACGTAGATTCCTATCTCTCAGAGCCCCTGCAGCTGCCTCCAGGCCCCGCACCATCTTTCTCAGACCTCACCTCCTGCGACTTTTCTTGCCGGCTCGGCTCCAGCCACGTGGGGCTTCAGGGACTCTGAATTTGTGGTTTTCTCTTCCCAGAATACCCCCTCCCTCTCTAAAAGCTGCCTCCTTCCCTTCCTTCCGGGCTCCCTACTAGGTCATCTTGTCAACAAGGCCTTCCCCGGCCACCCCACCTAAGAGTGCAGTCACCACCAACATACTGCCCCCAGACCTATCTTGCCCTTCTCCTGTCCTTCGTTTCCCAGCTCCTCAGAGATTTTGTTTAAAACCCTTCCTTTAAAGCCTTCACTTTATCCACTTCTCTGGGCACTTTTCCATTCATACTTAAATATTCTCAGGGCGCCTGGGTGGCTCCGTTGGTTGAGCGTCCACCTCTTGATATTGGCTCAGGTCATGATCTCGGGTCGTGAGATCGAGCCCCGTGTTGGTCTTTGCATTCAGCAGGGAGTGTGCTTGAGATTCTCTCTCCCTCTTCCTCTGCCCCTCCCCTCCCCACTCTCACACTCTCTTTCTCTCTCTAAAGATTTATTTATTTATTTTTTAGAGAGAGGTGGGGAGACAGAGTATGCACACGAGCAGGGGGAGAGGGAGAGAGAAAGAATTTCAAGCTGACTCCCTGCTGAGCGTAGAGCCCAACACGGGGCTCGATCTCATGACCCAAGATCATGACCTGAGCTGAAATCAAGAGGTGGACGCTCAATCGACTGAGCCACCCAGGCACCCCTCTATCTCTCTCTAAAATAAATAAACAAACAAACAAACAAACAAACAAATAAATAAATAAATAAATAAATAAAAGAAAATGAAATAAATGAAATACTCTAAATAGTCTCAAGTCTCTGCCATCTTGAAACAAGTATGCAAACCAGCCTCTGCATCTCCTGTTTTCCCCTTCCTGCCATTCAGTCTGTCTGTTCCCACCTTTCGACTGTTGAAATTTCCTGCCGGTCTCAGTGTCTTCTCCTTTATTTCCCTCTTGTTACCCCCCCACCAGCCGTGGGTGGTTCCTGCTCTACCACCCAGAACTGTTCGCAAGCGCACCAGTTGCCTCCACGCGGGGAACTCCAGAGGAGGACCCTGCTTGGGAGTTAAATTACTTGACTCTCGGCAGCATTAATTTTGTTGAACGATCCCTCCTCCTTAGAGCAAATTCTTTTTCAGCTTCCATGCTGCCTTGGTTTGCCTTCTGTTTCTCTAGACTCTCCTCCAAACCCTTGATGGAGGAGCTCTCAGGCTCCTCTGCTAGGCCTTCTCTTCTCAAGCTTTGCCTTCCTCCCAGGGGATTTCTTCAGTTCCAAAGGCTTTAGAAAGCGTCTGTATGCTGATTAACTCTCAAAGCTGTAATTTCACCATGTAACTTTCCCATATCAAAGCAGTCTATCCACCTGATTCCTGGACGTTTCCACAGATTTCCCTCTGCACTTGAAACTCCCCTTACCACCTTCTCTCCAAAACCAGCTCCTTGACCTTTATTGGCCCCCTTTCCAGTTTGTGCTTAAGCCAGAGTAAAAAGTTATGTTTCCTGCGTTCTGTTGGGTTTTGCTTTCTCTCTTGGAAACACCTTCCTTCCTCTTCCTGCTTATATCCCCTCCTCCCCTTCCCCTGACCCTCAACTATTACTGCCCCACTGGTAAAGCATCATCTCCCCTGGAAACACCTTGGTGAGCACCATGGCTCCTTCCATGGGCTCCTGCTGCTTGTACTACCCACCTCCCATCCCTCCACCCCCCCCTGCCCAGTTTCTGCTTTGTCTCTTTCTGCCATGTGTGCTCTGATCACAGTGCATTGGAGTAATTTGGTGTCCTTGTCTCTCCCTCTTCTGCCACAGGACCTCCTTGAGAGCATGGACTCCTTTTTCTTTATTGCTGTGGGCCCTTAGCAGAGGGCCTGGCACATCGTAGGTGCTCAATAAATGTTAAAATGTTTGTTGAAAGACCGAATGAATGTAATGCACAGAGTATCACAGATCCCCTTAGAGTCCGAGGACAACTCCGTAGTAACAAGCAGTGTTTCTCAAATGGGAGAGCTGTCAACTATTTAGATGGAACAACTCTTCATTATGCAGTATTGTCCTGTGCATCAGAAGATGTTAAACACCACTACTTCCTGCTAGTGGTGACCACCAATTCCTGAGGTGGATAGTCTGGATATGCGCCCCTTTTGTCCCCATCCTTCATGATCTTCATGGGCAGTTCTTGATTAGGAATATGGACACACTTTTCCCTCCTCCTGCTGTCCTTTTCTAAGTTGATCTAACAACCGGAATACTGTTCATGCCACAAAGTGTCATTTCAATAAGGATTCCATGTGCACATTGATCTGTCACACAGGACTTTGAATCTCCTTACAGCCTTGGATGTAGCTTTTTTAAAATTGCATGTGTCTGGAATTCCATTTGGTGTTGAGCATATCAGAAAGGCTTGGAGGAAATTGCTCTGGTGCCTGTGGGGATCGTTTGCTTTAGATGATGGATTGCCAGGCTTTGGAATGAGGGTTTCACAGAGAACATTCCTACATTCTTAAAATGGAGAGAGTCACATGTCCTTCACATCTGAGAACCCACGGCAGAGGAGAGACAGATGGATACAAGATGACTTGAGTGCTCCTGGGTTAGTGATGAAGAAATAACGGATGTTATTTTGACTGATGGGAGCAAGTCGAAGGCCATTGACAGCAGTGAAGAGAATGATTTTTTTTTTGGAGGATGAGAAATCCATATGAGAGAAGGAGACCTGGCACCTTCAGCCTGGTATGGGTTCATTAGGGCTATAGATGGAGCAAAAAAAATACCACCCAGAGGTCCTTCAACTCACCCCAAAACACTGTTTGTGGTGGAACAAGTATGATGATGAGTATAGACATACCCATCATTTATTCACACAGAAGCCCATTCGTTCACACAGAAGGTCCATATGTTATTGACCTTATTGTTATAGAGAAAGCAGCTAAAGGACAGACATAAATTCAAAATCACGTAGCTAAAAAGTCACCCATGGCTTCTGACTCCAAAGCAATTCCCCACCATCTGCCACAAAAACCAGAGTTACCTCAGGCCTCTGAGAAGGGTTAAATTATGTTCACCATTTTCTATTTCAAAGAGCAGAGAAGTATTTAATTCAATACATTTCCCAACCTTTAAATTGTCAGGAACCAGGAAAATTCAGCCACTTAAAATGACTCATTTCCTGAGGGCATCAGAACAGGATTTTACTCTCAATTCTCTTGGAAAATCAATTGGGCGGAGTCCTTCTGGATCACGGGGAGAGGTCATCCATTGTGAGAGGTCAGATAATTGAGTTGGCCCTCTTTGGAGAGCCTGTCCCATTTCCCTAAACAGCACGTGAAGTTTTTTCCAAAGCTTTTTGAAATGGGTGGGAAGGAGTATAAATGCAAAAAGAAAGTGGCAAGACTTATTTGCTGGGTGTTAATGGCAATTCCAAACAAGTAAAGAAGCAGACCAATCCGTGTCACCCAGTACATTTTAGTGACACGATGGTTCAAATCTTACAACAGGGAAAAACTGAATGTCAGAGACTAATCTGGTTAAAAATATGCTGCTGACTCCTGAAATAAAGTTTACTTTGGGTGTTCTTTTTTAGTCCAGTGAAATTCAGGTTTTATGGTTGCATTTTTTTCCCAGCCATGTTTTTCTTTTGGATTTTTTTTTCTCAACAGGAAATAGAAAATAAACATCTGACCTTAGCATAGTTAACCTCAAATAAATTAATCTGTGGAATGAAAATCAGACAAATAAATCAAGGTGTATATATTCTGAAGGGAAATTGCAAACTGGAGCTCATGATACAATGTTGCTTGCACAATGAAATGCCTTATAAGGTACTCAAAACGTTGAAAAATTATGAGCATCCTTAACTTTTGAAAAGACTATACAAAATTCAAAGTAAATGACTGAAAGAAAATATAAAATCACACTTTAGTCACATCCATCTTACGTCTTTGAGTCTTCAGGTTGATCTTGAGGTTGAAGCTTAAGAACAGTAATGAGAGCATACATATATCTTGTACACTTACTGAGTATTGCTGGTTCTAAAACGCTTTTCCAAATACTGTGGTCTTCAGAGATACCATGGTTATTTTGTATGGCAGATAACATATTTTTCCAGTGCATAAGCATCTCAGTAGCCAAGTGTCCTGAGTATTGAGTTTATTCTACTTCTGTCCCTGAGAACTGGTTCCTGTAATATCATAGTCGAATGGACTGGCCAAAGAAAAAAAGGAGAAGTTATTCTAAATGGAAGCTCTAATTTGTAGCAGTTTATTTGCTGAAGGTGGAATGACTCAAGATTTTTTTGGAAAATAAATAGATTTACAGGAACCAACTGTCTTCTTAACACAAGAACACAACTGCTTCTGATTTTTTTAAAAATCTATTATCTACTCAATTTCTTTCCACAGCTATAACACAGTACAGTAATTCTACTTGAAGAATTAGGAGGGTTAGGGATCCCTGGGTGGCTCAGTCAGTTAGGCCTCAGCCTTCAGCTCAGGTCATGATGCCAGGGTCCTGGGATCAAGTCCCACATCAGGCTCCTTCCCTGGTGGGGAGCCTGCTGCTCCCCCTGCTTGTGCTCTCTCTCTGACAAATAAATAAGTAAAATCTTAAAAAAAAAAAAAAAATAGGAGGGTTAGATGAGAAAATGGAAGAAAAGGTGTGAAGTATCAATCTATCCTAGGTCCCTTTGGACCCATTTTCTTTTGTTCCCACCCCCAGTAATGATCTATTAATATGTTGTTGATGTTGATTCTCAGAGCTAAAGTAACTGGGAATGGAGGAGAATAATAATTATATCCTTAACTATTACTTTATCACTTCTGCATAAGGAAATGCTAGTAGATAAAAATTAAGAACCCCTTAAATGCTCAAATGTACATGTACTTATCAAGAATACAAATTTTCCAATACATGAAAAAAATTATCTCAGTCTGAGATAACTGTATCTCTAGATTTCATTTTTATTTTATTCTATTTTTTTAGTGGGGGAGGGACAAAGAGAGAGGGGGAGAGAGAATCTTAAGCAGGCTCCACACCCATTGGGGAGTCCAATGCGGGACTCAGTATCCCGACCCTGAGATCCTGACGTGAGCCGAAATCAAAAGTCGGATGCTTAACTGACTGAGCCACCCAGGTGCCCCAAGATTTCATTTTTAAAGAGAAAAAATAAGCTTCCTTATACCCTGGAGCTGCTTGACAAAACAGCATATTTTCTGTATAATAAATTTTTAAAAATTTAACTCACCAAAATAAGAATGACAGTAATAAAGAAATAGCAAGAGAGCACCCATAAACAATACAAATGTTGAGTAAGAGTGTGAGAAAGAAAATCCCATGGCTGTTCGCACTCGTCTTAAAAAAAAATAGGTCTGAAAACACCACTCCACTCTAGTTCAGTGACACTTTTGTTGAAATTTTTTTTTTAGATGGGGAAGGGAATAATTAATCACTAACAGAAATTTTGTAAAACATACCTATAGAAGTCAAAGTCAAGATGGGCTTAATTTATTCTGACCAGGGATGTAGCAACATAAACATCTCTTAAATTGTTCATTTTTCCAGTAGAAAATTCCCCTCCTGGAGACCTCAATATTGACTTGGACCCAAGCTAATTCAAACACAAGTTCATTTAAAAAAGTAAACACACAAAATAACCTTGTCCTTGCCTAGGTCTTCAGTAAACAAGAGAAGAGTATGTGTTTTAAGAATATATCTACATCGGGGCGCCTTGGTGGCTCAGTTGGTTAAGCGACTGCCTTCGGCTCGGGTCATGATCCTGGAGTCCCTGGATCGAGTCCCGCATCGGGCTCCCTGCTCAATGGGGAGTCTGCTTCTCCCTCTGACCCTCCCCTGTCTCATGTGCTCTCTCTCTCAAATGAATAAATAAAATCTAAAAAAAAAAAAATATATATATATATATATCTACATCTATCTTGAACTCAAAATAAAATGTGTTTTTTTTTTCCTGACCTAGTTATTGAAGAATCCTGTTGATGAAATTCAGCTTTGTTTTATAAATAATGCAATGCTTGCTTGTGAGTAGCTGAACCGAATCAGATACCCAGTGAGAGAGGATATTGCTAGCAGACCCTTACTATTACCAGGAATACACGATCTCACACATTTTTCAGGTGGAGGGCTCTGGGTGGCAATAGGTTCAGTAAACCACTCTAGAAGCCAGCAATCCCCTTCCTGCCTGGGTCGGGACTCTTCGTTAACATACAGCCTCTTTCCTGATTGTGGCTGGCAGACAAGTTTTTGGAGCAAAAGTCTCACTCAAGGCCCTTTTCCTCACAAGGCTCATACCTGTTTCTCATTGCTTCCTTTCTCGCTGCTTATTTCTGGTTTTGAGAGTTTGGTGTGGACTTATATTCAGTTTCTGAATTGGAAAAAAGAAAGGGGAGAGAGAAACATGGACTCCATGAAATGTGAAAGCCCATGACTGTTTAAGTGACAGTGGAATCGTGAGTGAAGATAAAGTTTGACAAGGTGGGCGGAGAGCCAGTGCCAAGGGCAGTTGCTTGACAGTGTAGATGGGCGCGGCAAGAGGTGGGTGAGTCCTTGGGGGAAGATCTTACTGAATTTAGACCATCCTTTCCCATAGGTAGTGCTTTCACCTCAGACATTGATTTCAAGGGCTCCCAAGCCTAAAGAAATAAGCAAAAGATCAAGTTTTAAGAAGGCAGATTTCCCCGGGAAGCTTCCTCTTACAGGTGGTCAACAGGGAAACAAGAATTGCTCTCACCGTGTTCACTGGACATCCCTTAAATCTTTGGGAGGTCAGAGAGCTTTGCTCAACATCTCCCCCTGCCAAAAAAAAAAGTTTCTTTAGAAGATTTTGAGTCCTGGCTGTGATAAGTTTTCTGTAATCACTTCCAAAATCATTCTTAGACCCAGACTTCCTAGGAGACCTTTGTGGGCAGAGTGCATGAGCAGATCCAAGGGCATTTTGTCTCATCATAGTTCTGATATCCCTTAGTGGAATCTCAGAGAAAGAGAGAGCCAAGGACTTGCTTCCCTCAGGACTGTGAGGCTGGGGGTGATGGGGCTACCCCCAGGGACCTCGGGTTGTCTTTGCCTGAGTGAAGGTGACCCGAGAGAAGCAAACCACAGTGCCGTGTGCTGGCCCAGTGTGTTTTCCTTTTCCCAGCTTCCTCTCATAATATCTCTCTCTCCAACAGCCTCTACAGCCATTGAGAGTAATTAAGGCTTTCAGGCTTTGGGAGGCCATAACATGCCACTGAATAGATTCTATCCCTTGTCAGTCATGAAGAGCATCACCTGGCATGTCTTCCTGAAAATGCTAGTTCTGGGGCATGTTCGTCGTGTTCCTTGCTGCTCTAGAAGGGAGTAGGGAAAGGAGGATTACATGGTCAAATAAACTTAGGAAACTTGGTTTAAGCAAAGATTTAAAACAAAACAAAACAAAACCCATGAGACTTGTCTTGTCAGCCTTTTAATAGGACGCCCTTCTGTCCGCAAATAAATTGATCTTCTTAGAAGGTACGGAACAGAGTGGGAGGAGGCAAGCCTGTCATTTGATCGTCAAGAGGCTTGACAAGTACACATCGTATTTTCATTTCTTGGCATTCCTACATTAAGAGCCAGTTCCGCGGGCTTATGCAGAGTACTCCAGGTGACAGAGATGGAGTGAACCTCTTAGTCTGCTAAATATTCTGCTCTAAATATAGCAGAAACAACTAAACTGTGGAGCTGTGCGGATTTGCCTTCTTGATGGTTTTGAGTTAAGGAAGTAAATTGATTCCCTTCCTTCCTTAATCAGCATAAATTTGGTTTACTGATGTATCCCCGATCCTCCTTTACATTTGCTTTTGAACATTGGGAATGCTATTTTCACTTCGTCGTGCATTATTTAAATTTTTTAAAAAGTGTTTGTCGGGATTTTCATTTGAGAACTGTATCAGGCCAGTTGGTACCAAATTACAGTAGGAGGAGGGAAAGGAGATAAAATGGAAAAAGAGAGCCAAGATGGAAAGCCATTTTAGGGATAAAGTTTGTTTTTATGGGAAGACCTTGTGTATTACCCTTTCTCAATAATGGTGGTCTTAGGGATCTTCCAGTCCAAGTATGTTCATGAAGATGCCCTCATCCAAGGAACCCCCAGTGTCTTGTGTACATAGTGGGCACCGTAGAAGCTGCTGGTCAGCAGTCCCACCAGCCCAGAAACTCAGAGGCAATGAGGCAGTGAGGATTTTCTGCCAAAGCAAATTGAAAGTAATATAGGCTCCAAAGGATTAAAATTTGTTTGACCCTGATAGATTTGCATAGTTTATTTTTGCACCATTTGGGGGTTATTATACCACTAAGGGTCAAAGATCTGCTTCCATATTTATATGCCCTCAGCTGCACACATAGTTGACCATTAAGATTTCACATGGACAAACCATTAAAATAAAGGAAGAATTCAGTGTTTGATTTTGATTGTGGCATTCCTGGGGTGGCGGGGGGGAGAGGGAGAACAAGCCCATCGTGCCCAGCTTAGCAGTTTTTGAACAATCATGGCTGAATATTTCTAATTTTCCAGGTTGTATCCTCGCCACGCAAGTGCCCTGAACAACCTTGGAACACTGACGAGAGACGCAGCAGAGGCAAAGAGGTGCTATCAGAGGGCTCTCCAGCTAAATCCACAGCACAGCCGGGCTCTCTTCAATCTTGGAAATCTCCTTAAGTAAGTAGAACAGATACCTTTCATCGGGCAGTCTTGTAATTTCAGGAAATCCTTTCCTTCTTAATACTCATTTAGTTGTGCTCCTGTCTCCTCTTCCCAGAGTGGAATAATTACGATTTTCAAGCTTTGAGAGGAGGTCATGTTCATCTGAAATAATTCTATGCCTCCTCAGTCTAAAAGAATATTTCCCAGAGTGACTCTCTGGAAGTGTTAGCTCTGGGAGATGTCCCTGGGTGGTCTGTAGAGGGGTGGGGATAGGGAAGGGTTACATGGTCAGGTAAACTTAGGAAATGCTGAGTTAGACCAAGAGGACTCCCACTCTTGCAAGAACCGTTAATATGCTAAATGCCCTGTGAATCTTCAAGAAGGCAGTATGGAATACGACATTGCCCAAAGTCAATTTTTTTTTTTTTTTGGTAAGGCATTTCCCAAGTATTCCATGAACATTCTTTGGGCAAAGCGCTCATCTAGGAAGAGCAGTGAGCTCTAAAGCTGTGGCCAGATGACATAACCACGACTCGTGTTCAGCGTATACTAGTGGTAAGAAATGGAGCAAGGCCTGCCTTGACTTAGTAATGGTAACTCTTGCTAAGATCTTAGGGAGACCTGCCAGGTACAATCAGTCGCTGGTGTTTGCTTTTCACTCACCGCCCTGTAAAAGGTTGACAGTGCAATTAGTATTACTGAAGACTAAAACAGGGGTACTTCTGCATCTTGTATCTTTATTAATACAAAGTCTAGGCATCTTGGTGATGGTGTGGGCACCTGTAGTTTTGACAATAATGAAATGGTGGAAGTTATGGAATTTAATTTCTAAACTTAAGAAAACAGGATGAAAACATCAGAAGTGGAAATTGGGTGAAAAATGTTTGGAATGAGAGTGCAGTGATGTATTTATCTCTGCTTGTTGGGATACTGACATTCTACACACTTACTGGGGGCCCCTGGGTGGCTCAGTCAGTTGAGCGAGCGTCTGACTCATGGTTTCGGCTCAGGTCATGATCCAGGGTCATGAGATCGGGGCCCATGTCAGGCTCCATGGTCAGCATGGGGTCTGCTTGAGATTCCTCCTCTCTCTCTCCCTCTGCCCCTTCCCCCTTGCTCTCTCTCTCTCTGTCTCTCTCTTTCCCTAAAATAAATAAATAAATCTTTAAAAAAAAAAAATCTCCACACTTACTGAATTGGTTTCCAAGTCTCTAAACTTCTAGAGCACTCGTCCGTTACCTTTAAAGCTGATGGTTTGCTTTGTTCTCTTGTCCACTCACTAACGGGATTGTCTTCATTGCCTCACTAACTCCATATGATGCAACTTCTTCACCTTCCTGTTTACTCCTTGAATTTGACATATACAGGTAGATATTGGTCCTTTTTCCTAATGTGTGTGTTAATGTGTGTTTTTATCTAATCCTGTTTGGGCAGAAGCGCTGGGGTGGGTTAATCACAGAACAATCTAATATGGTATTACATGATAGGTGCCATCCTGAGTCTGTTTTCTGTTTAGGAATAGCTTTGTCCATTACTGGAGCACAAAATCAGGGAATACTATACAAAAATAAGTAAATGCGGAGAAAGTACAATTCAAATGAAAGGAATAAAAGTATAAATCAGCAAAAACCAAATACACTTATTTTTTCAAATTAGAGAATTTTTTGTTACAATTTGATACACATTGAGAATGCTGAGAAACAATGAAGAATGAAGTGGGACACACTGTGACAGAAAAGCCATTTTAGTACTAGTCAGCTCCTATTAAAAACAATAACCAATCAAGAGATGTGGGGAAAATGAGTTCTAGTCATTGCAGGTAATAGCTGCAGGCCAGTAGGGTGCTTTGATTTTACTCAACTATTTTGATGAGCTCTTACTTATTTATATGACGTTCCAAGGACTCATTTTTTTAAAGTCATTGTTGGCATCTGTTTATGTCCTACCTTAGAGCCCAAATAATTTAATGGCCAGATAAAGTCCTGTCAGCGTCTTTGGGGTACCTGGACTATACAGTACTGATTTTAAAGACCACATCGATGAGTGTTTGTTGCCCTAAAGACCCAGCTTTAATGGCAGTTCTTGTTAGGAATAATGTCCTGCAGTGATGATGATCATATTGTGTTGAATGGGGCTCTACTTAAAAATGACAGTCGACAGTCCTTAAATTTCATCTTGCCAAGACCTGAGCAAGAGATGCATGCTCTAGCCTTCCTTTTTCAATCACATATTATTGCCATTAACAATCATCATGAATGAGTATATGTGAGTTAAAAGGACAAGGAATTATTTTTTGGACTATGGTAATGGCTATTTTTCACAGTAGGAGGGACTCCTGGATACTGAACATGGGATTTTTTCTCTCTTTGTCAGAGGTTTTGTCAAAATCAACTCTTGATGATTATCCAGACCAACAACAATGCTTTACATTTGCGTAAGACTGTAGTTTTCTGAGTGCATTTTTTTTTTTTTTTAATGAGGCCCTCCTAGTAACTCTTTAAAGTAGACAGGGAAGAAGAGGGAATGAGGGTCCTGAAAAGTGGAGTACCTTGTACAAAGCCACTGTGGTTTGTCTTTTGCTCTTTTGATTTCTATCAGAGAGCAGAGTGGCTATATCCATGTAGATTATCCTTACAACCCAGTGGAATAAAACCATAATAGCTAACATTTACATAATACTTTACAGTTTACAGACAAGTATTTTCATACGCATTATTTAATTTAATCTTTAATCTACTGTGAAAGGTTTATCATCCACATCCCCATTTTACAGAACCAAGGCTCAGAGATCCCATGTGCCATTGGCCTAGGCTCTGGCAGATCCAGGATTGAATCCCTGCCCTTGGACTACTGTTCTATTCACTTTCCTTTACCCATGCTGCCCAAATAGCCCTCCAACCCAAAAATTACTTAATATTTAGCTGTTTAATGACATGTGATTGCCTTTGGGAGAAAAACCCATCATGGTTTTTTTTTTTCTTTTAAGGAAACAGTAATGTTTGTTTACATTATGTCCCTCAGTAGCAGAGAGAGGTGACCCAGAAAATAGAGCTAATCCACATTTAATTAACTCTGAGTGTCATTTCCCCTTTCCTTAATGTATGTCTGCTATTAAGTAGCAATGGGTCAAAGACAAAAAAAAAAAAAAGGATATTTTAAATTGTGCTTGATCCGATCCATTTTACTATTTGTTTAAGATTTTTACCCTGTTTCTCATTAGGCAGCTAAGTTTTTTTAAATTGTGCCCTTTTTTTATAATTTAGAAGTTAATGCTCATTCTGAGAACCGGAGCATCTTTTTAGACACAAGCGTTCGATTTGACCATCCTTGAGAGCAGGGCAATGTCCTCATTCCTGTTTTCTAAATGATGAAACGAAGGCTTGAGGAAGTAATGTGCCGAGGTGCCTTAGGGAGGAAAGAGAAGGCGTGGGAATTGAACCTCGACCTGTGTGACCACACTCGACTGCCTCCTTGTGGCTCCTCTCAAAACTGGGATACAGCCTGGAGCCTCACGGCCCCACAGAAATGTAGTAAGAGTCAGGAACTGTGACTTAAAATTTTCAGGTGGCCATATTTCAGGACATGAAGAAGGTGGAGTTAATTTTAATAGTATGTTTTATTTAACCCCAGTATATCCAAAATATTATCATTTTAGCATGTGATTAATATTAAAAATTAATTTTAAAATTGAACATGTAAAAATATTACTGAACTAGTGTGCAGTTTTGTAATAAGTAATCCTTGAAATCCAGTGTATGTTTTATACTTACAACCTATCTCAGCATAGTCATATTTCAAGTGTTCAATAGCCACATGGGGTTAGTGACTTCTGTACTGGACAGCACAGACCTTTATTAATGACCCTGACTTCGAGAGAAATGTAAGACTCTGTCCAGGCCAGAAGCTCTAAATAAAATGTGATTCTGTCAGAACATCCCAGAAATCTCATAGCACTGAAGACAAATTTCATTTGAATTCTTGGAATTATATGGCATACAGCTTTAGACCTGTTCATAGCAATAGATTTCAACGAATGTTATCCAAATATATTTGGCCTCTTTCATGACCATTTCACTGGACTTTGACGCTAATCTATTATGATTCTGTGCAGCATATTTAGCGTGTGACAGATTGATAAGGAACAGCTTTCCATGTCAGCATTCTTAATTTATATTAATTATTGTTGGCTTTGCTTAGAACCTAAAATGTAAAAGAAAACAGGCAAGATTAGCGTAAACTTTTTATGGATGGAAAGCGCAGAAGTCCCTGATGTCTCAAGAGAATATAATCGAATATTGTAAATTCAGGGCATGGGAAAATATTTTTGTGACTGCTTGGGTAAAAGAGTTGCTAGTGTTTGCTACCGAAACAGAATCTGAAAAGAACCTCTGGCAGAATTACATCATACCTCCCTCATTGCCAAAGCTCCCTTCTGTTCACATGATAGGATATGGGTGTTATATGGGTATTACAATAAATATTATAATCAAAATACGGCAGAAAGTGCAGTGGGATGTCTGATAATTGAACTATATAGAAGTTGAATTTCAAAAACAAAATACATTCTTTAGTCTGATCCTTTAGAAAATTAAATTCTAAAAAAGAAAAGGACATGGAAAGAAGGGTGAGCATTATCTTTGAAATAAATGTTTGGGATTAAATTTCTTTATAGCTGTGGCACTAGCTCCACCACCTTTTAGTTTATAAAAAGGAACTGATACATTCAAGATAGTAGTTCTTCTCTTCTCTGCTTTTCTACTGAAGCCTCAGAGAATCTGAAATGCCAGCCCACTGGATAAAGAAAAGCTTTTTGAGCTCCTTTCCACCACATGAGGATGTCAACTTTGTGTGGGCAAGTTCTGCACTCTCCCCTTGGAGGGAAATCTCACTCCTTGCCCCCACCCCTATGGTGACCTGTTAGTATTCAGGGTACTTCCAACCTTATTTATCTGTAGTCTCAATCCCATTACAGCCCCTCCCCAACTTGAATCAGTCGCCCAGTTCCTCTGCCAACTTCACCCAGGGACCCTGCAGTTCTGCTCTGTTTGGGCACCCACCGACACAGCCAGGCCACAGGCTTTTTGTGCAGACCTTTTTCTTCTCTACCACCCGAATTCTGATGTTCCTCTTTGACCTTAACCTCTTACCTCTGCCCACCCTTCCCTTTCCCCTCTGTCATTCCTACTGACCCTTTGATGGGGTCATGATGATGACCTGCCACCTCCTAGCTCCTCTCCATGTTCAGTTGTCTTTTTCTAAGACCTTAGTATTGACATGCCTTCCATGACCAGTGTGATTCCCCTCTTACTCCCTCATTCCTGCCCACCCTGCTCTTCACCAGTGTTACAGTCTCTGTGCTCTCTGATTTTTGTGTTCATAATTTATAATCCCATCTCTAATTTATCCCTTTCACTAATGCATGTGACATCAGCTTAGACTCTTGCACACCTTGACCATCATTTACTTGCCTGACCAGGCCCCCAGCTCAAGGTACCCCATTGCTTGCATTTTGCTTTCCCTAGACCAGTATTTCTCAACTCCTTTTCATTATCAGCCCCCCACCCTCCCCCAGGAACCTTTCAAGCATTTTTTCCTACATACCTCCTTCCCCAATAAATACTCAAGAATAAGATTTGTTAAATAGCATTGAGCTTTGGGAGACCACAAACCGTTGTCGTATCTAGTTTTATTTTTTATATGTAATCTAATCTTATTTTCACTGCACACCTCCACTCCAAGAAGCAATTTTCACCTCTGTTAGGAATGTAGGCTCTAGACCCTCATCCAATCTGTCAAGTGTTGGGGATGAAAAACAGAAATCTGAGTTGAGGGGGACCCTAACAGAACTCTGAAGAGAGCATTATGAAACAAAACAGGATCGGGGTTAAAGTTGTTAAAGATTCATCCCTTATGGTCTTAGAGTATCTTCCAAATATTTTGTTCTTTTCCTTCTTCCCCTCCTTAGTGCCCATACGCACACCCAGAATATAGCATCACCCCTTACTTTTACTAAGAATATTCAAGTCAATCAAGGCCAATTTTTGCAGCTTCCTTTCTTCCTACCTCAAAATTTCCTGCATGTTCACAGACTTCCCCCATGTCCATAAATGACATGGAAAAAATGCACAAATCTGGGTTTTGACAATTCTATATACTCTTGTAATTACCCTGCAAATAACATAGGACATTTCCATCACTCCAGAAACACCCCGTAGGCCTCTTGCCAGTAATTTCCCCTTCCCTTGAGGCAATCATTGTTCTGATTCTTTCCACCATAAATTAGTTTAGCCTGTGTTAGAACTTCATTTAAAGGTGATCATTTACTATGCACATTTTTGGCATTTGGATATTTTTGCTCAGCATACTGTTTTGAGTCTTACTCCTGTGGTTACATGTTACATTTCTTTTATTGCTGGGTAGTATTCCATCGTGTAAATATACTGCAATTTGTTTATCCATTTTCCTGTGGGTGAATACTTGGTTTCTTTACAGGTTTATTATGAATATTAATGTTGTGACTATTCATGTCCCAGTCTTTGTATGCTTATTTTTCTTAGGTTAATATCTAGGAGTAGAATTGTGGGTAAATGTATCTTTAATATTTTAAGAGACTGCCACACTGTTCTTCAAAGTAATTGTACCACTTTCCCTCCCATCAACAATGGTAAGAGATCCATGTGCTTCACACCCTAACATTTGGTATTGTCAGTCTTTTATATTTTAGCCATGAGTAGACATTAGTATAAAATCCATATGTGTTCTTGATTGTATTTCTGTCCTCTTCCCCCATCCAGTATTGTGGTCTCCTTTTAGGTCTTCAGATTTTTCCCATTCCACAAATTTCTGTATACCCCAGATTCCCCTAGATGATCTTTCTCATTTCAACTATTCCCTCAAGTTGTTCTAACTCCTTCTGAAATGTCTCCCATCAAATGGGCAAGAATGGTTAGCATTTGGTGTTTCTCCTTCCTCCTCCACCTGTTCATGCAGTGCTCATTCCCCGGATGTCTCTGAAGCGAAGAATATGACACTGTTGACCTCCTCCTGCTTTTGAAGCTCTTTATTTTGTTGCCTGTCTTATAACATGTCATTTTTTCTTTCATTTCCAACATCTCTTCTTCTTCCATCCTCCCTATAAATTGAGGGGCACCTGAGAATTTCCTTGATTATCCGTTCCATACACACATGGAGTCCAAATGTCTAAGCATTTAGGACTTCCCTCTCTTTTCCACCACTCTCCCATGCTGTGTACACCCTGACCCACAGCCACACTGACCACTAGCCAGTGTAGGTGAAACACAAGCCTGCAAGCTTCATTGGAGAGAATATTACAAAGGTTTTAAAGTAAGAACTCTTCTAGTTCATCTAAAATATGGTTTCCTTTGCATCATTTTTTTTGAGAGGACTGGGGGAGGGGCAGAGGAAGAGGGAGAAAGAATCTTTTTTTTTTTTTTTAAAGATTTTATTTATTTATTTGAGAGAGAGAGAATGAGAGAGAGCACATGAGAAGGGGGAGGGCCAGAGGGAGAAGCAGACTCCCTGCCAAGCAGGGAGCCCGATGCGGGACTCGATCCCGGGACTCCAGGATCATGACCTGAGCCGAAGGCAGTCGCTCAACCGACTGAGCCACCCAGGCACCCAGGAGAAAGAATCTTAAGCAGGCTCCACAGCCAATGCGGAGTCAGACCCAGGGCTCTATCTCAGGACCCTGAGATCATGACCTGAGCCAAAATCAAGAGTCTGACACTTAACCGTCGGAGCCACCCAGGCGCTCCTCTTTTGCATTTTTATCTTCTGTTCCATGTTTGTACCAAACTGGATTATCGGGGAAAGGATGAGAATGTTTACCTATTTGCTCAAGATTTGAGAGTTACTTGTGTATACACAGATTGCTAATTGTTAAGATATTTTTGTTAAGTATCTCTTCCCTACCGAAACTCTATTCATCCATGCTGTGATTGCTAATGAATTGAGCATGAGTGAGTTGTTTTAAACCTGTAGTAGGGTTTGCAAGGACTGATCCCTTTTCTCAGTCCCTTCTTTTGCTGTGATGGCTGCAGTAAACTCTGGTGAGGTCGGGAGATAGCCGCACAGGAAGCACTGTGAGGGAGAGCAAGCTTGAACGGACCCTAGGTTTTGTTTACATTCTCTTGGAGGAATTGGAATGTTTTTCCTCTCCCTGCATAAATATTTCTGACAGAGGATAATTAAACAGGCCAGACTGCTTTGTCAAATACAAAAGTGTTCAGTGGTCTGCCCTGTCCTGAAAATTATCCCCCACCCCCTTGTCCTTAAGCTCCCTTAAGTTTCCCTGGCTCCATTTGCAGTCCGGTCTCCTTAAGATCCTGTGCTGGGCTCTGACTTGGAGCAACTTTTGACTGGAGACATAGCTTAAAGAAGGTACAAGTCAGGGGCACCTGGGTGGCTCAGTCGTTAAGCCTCTGCCTTTGGCTCAGGTCATGATTCCGGGGTCCTGGGATCGAGCCCCGCATCGGGCTCCCTGCTCAACGGGAAGCCTGCTTCTCCCTCTCCCACTCCCCCTGCTTGTGTTCCCTCTCTGGCTGTCTCTGTCTCTGCCAAATAAATAAAATCTTAAAAAAAAAAAAAAAAGGTACAAGTCAATTATAAGAATAAGAGAAACAAACAAGGAAGTGTTAAATCACTATACTGTACACCTGAAACTAATATAACACTGGTTGTTCACTAACCAGAATTAAAATAAAAACAAACAAACAAAAAGAAGATAGTAGGAAGGGAAAAATGAAGGGGGAGGAAATCGGAGGGGGAGATGGACCATGAGAGACTATGGACTCTGAGAAACAAACTGAGCGTTCTAGAGGGGAGGGGGGTGGGGCGATGGGTTAGCCCGGTGATGGATATTAAGGAGGGCACATACTGAATGGAGCACTGGGTGTTACAGGCAAACAATGAATCATGGAACACTACATCAAAAACTAATGATGTACTGTATGGTGACTAGCATAACATAATAAAATAAAATTTAAAAAGAGAGAGATAGAGAAATGAGGGTCACCATTGGGAATTTCTTCTTGCATGCATTAGCTTACTTTAGGGGACCAAGCTTCTCAACTTTTTATCTTAAGTCCAGTCCATCAATGTTGCCCCGACACAAAGACTAAATTTGGAATCTAAGTTTTAAAGATCGTCAGGCTTTCAGATCTATTTTTAGCTCTTTGTAGGCCAGGAGGAGCAACAGGAAGGGCAGAAAGAGGAATACCCAAGTTCTTCACATTGCCTCTGGCCCATGCTTGCCTGTGGTCTGCAGGCTGTGTGCTGGGAAGCACTGTGGGGACATGAAGCTTGCCTTGAAGTCTTCCTCCCACCTTCCCCTCCCCCGTGGACCCAGCCTGGCGCTTGCCTTCACGCTGTACCACCTGTCTGCTGGACAGCATGGCGGGGCTCTCTGCTGTCAACCTTTCTGCCACCTCTCCTCCAATGAGTGACTAGCACACTAATAGCTGACACCTGCATGATGAATTACAAAGCCCTTCCTCGTGCCTCATACAGCTGCCCACTCAGGGTGGTCAGAGGATAGGCACCATCCCTCTCCTATTACAGACTGGGACCCGGGCAGGGAAGGGAGGGTTGTGAGCAGTAAGCTCTATCAAGTGGGACCTCCGTAGCCAGCACTTCCCTGTTACTTCTTGCTGTCACACCGTCTCTGTGTCTCTCCTCAGGACCAGGAGCTGTAGAAGAACTTAGTAAGTTTGGATCTCAGTTCTACCATGTTGTAGTGTGTGACCTTAGGAAAACAATTTTATTTTGCAACGCCTCCTTATAAAGTGAAATAATACTAGTAACTTGTTTTCATGAGTACTACACATGAGAATGCCTTTAAGTACTTAACGTAGGACCTAGCCCCCAATAAAGATGAAATAAATTTTAGCTATGATTAATTATTAGCCCAGGGACATAATTTCCCACTTCCAATTTGAAGCTCAGCTTCTTGGTATAAAATTAATAATGAATCAGAAGTAGATAATGCATTTTCTAGCCCTGCAGTTAAACAGCTCCAGGCAATATTCAGCCTCCTTGAGACTCAGTTTCTTCCTTTTTGAAATAAGGGATGGGACGAGGTGATCCCGTACATCTAATTGCAAGAATCTGTGGTTTTAACTGACTCCCATGTTTCTAATCCCTTAGCTGAAGTGGAAGACCAGAAAGGAACTTAAAAGTCGCTTTTCTCTTCAGATGTAATAGTTGCACTGGGACAGCATTCTGTTTTTGCCACGGAATTAGTCGGTGAGGCTTCTGGTGGAAATTCCAGATGGGAATCTGGCTGGAGAGTGGGAAAGGGGCGAGTGGAGGTAACATTTATTGCCTTATCCCAGGCATCAGACAATCTGTTAAGCATACCGCCTGCGTGCATTTTTTTCCCACCCTTGCAGGAACCTGGAGGGTAGAGATTAATGTACACATTCAACAGGTTTGGCCACCGAGGCACATGTGGGGGAACATCTAATCCAAGTCCTACAGCTCATGAGGGCAGAGCTGGGATTTAGACAACGATCAGCCTGAGCCTAAAGCCAGGCATGTGCCCATCCCACTGCATCATCCCAGGGACCCTTTATCTGTGGGGTGAATGAATGCTGGCTACATCAGGCTTTTCTCAGCTGCCTTCTCCCCAGGTTCTGAACTGGGAGCACAGTTTCTGTGCTTTCCTTCAAACCATGGAAGGGCTTAGCATAAATATTTGCATGAGCTTTGAAGTGATGCTGGCTCGGGACAATTTCCCTTCACTCCCCACTCACTTCCCTGCACTCGAGGCACAGAGCTGGCTTTTCCGATGTGCAGAGCGAGGCCGTGGCGGGGGGCGGGGGGCAAGCATCCTGCTGCCGGGGTTCGGGCAGTGACCTCATGGAGTTGATGAAGACATCAAGAGCCTTCTAAAGGAGTGAAACAGGGGCGCCTGGGTGGCTCAGTGGGTTAAGTGTCTGCGTTCGGCTCAGGTCGTGATCTCGAGGTTCTTGGATGGAGTCCCGCCTCGGGCTCCCTGCTCAGCGGGGAATCCGCTTCTCCCTCTCCCTCTGTGCTCTCTCTCTCACTCTCACTCTAGCTCTCTCTCAAATAAAGTAAGTAAGTAAGTAAGTAAGTAAGTAAGTAAATAAATAAATAAGGAGTGAAACGGGAGGGACTATTTCCTCAGGACCCGCTCTGGGCCGCTCGTGTGTGAGGTCTTATGTGAGCCGTGTCTGCAGCTCTGCCGCCTATAACCAGCCAGCCCCAGAACTTTCTACCATTCTGCTCCTCAGTTTTCAGCTGGGGACAGGGGTGTTAAAGACAACCAAAGCTTGACCACCCGCAGCGCACAGGGTGGGCACCCCAGCTGCCTCCCGTTATGGCTGCAGTGACCTCACTCTGATCCTGCAGACCCACCTGTGTTGGGGGAGGGTGTGAGGTCTAGGTCATCTACTCTTTTAATGCTAACTATAGTGATTATAGTTTTGAATTGAAAAAAAAAATGCATTCTTCATCACCCCATAATATGAATCTGCCCTCCAGACACTTTTCCTGTGTGACTTCTGTAAAAAGTCAAGCAGCACAACTAGCGGGAACACCAGTAAACCCGATGCTGTATTTCCACAGCATTGCCCAGGGATGTGCTCAGTAAACTTGAACATAAAAGAGGCTGCACAGGGGCGCCTGGGTGGCTCAGTCGTTAAGCGTCTGCCTTCGGCTCAGGTCATGATCCCAGGGTCCTGGTATTGAGCCCCGCATTGGGCTCCCTGCTCAGTGGGAAGCCTGCTTCTCCCTCTCCCACTCCCCCTGCTTGTGTTCCCTCTCTCGCTGTGTCTCTCTCTGTCAAATAAATAAATAAAATCTTAAAAAAAAAAAAAAAAAGAGGCTGCACAAAGTCTGATCCAATTTTCTTCTTTCTCTATACAGGAGAGATAGTAGAGCCAAGAGCCATAGAAAAATATATGTTCTGAAAAGATCATCTGTCAGATATTTACAATTTGACTTTCACAATTCAATTTTTCAGAAGAGCTGGTAAAATCTATGTTCCCCTTCCCCCCCACCCTGCAAAAAAATCATAATCTTTTTCCTTTGTGAGAGACATCATTTTGGGACCCTACAACAACAAAACACTCCCAATCATAACTAGGGGAGCTCCCCAGCACTCCCAAGTTCACACTGTGGTTAATGGGAAATTTTATTGCTGCCAAGTGGATTGCCAAATCCATTTATTTCTGTTGCTGGCATTTCCTAAATTCTCCCAAAATGTCAATACTTTTCAAAGCAAGCATCTGCTTTTAGTTTAAATGAATGTGTCATGAGATTTTAGACAGGAATCCAAAAAGTTTTCTAAATTGACAAACTTAACAGGTCCTTAATTACTAAAAGAAAATATGGTGAAGCCTTATTTGCTTTTGCTAAATATCTGTCATTGAGATAGAGCCAGGAAAGTGAGTTGATGCAAACATTTTTACTTACCACACAAGAAAAACAGCCCCACTGCTGTATAACCAAAGGGAAAATTCCCTGGGAAGCTACAAAGGTTTAATGGCAAAATTTGCACATTATGAGCAAGGTGTAATTTCTACTTAATGTTTCTCTCATGAAATCAATGATGAAGATGTTATTGGTCCCAGGAAGCCCTTCTCAGGACTTTTAGCCTTTTGGAAGTTCCTGGGGGAAACTTGAGAGAGTAGAGTTTTGCTTGCAGAATATTAGGAGATTTTTATTTATGCTATGATGCCTGCATGGATGACATGGGCTCTAAGACTTGGATGCCGAGTAGAGGCATCCATAGAGAGCGAAAACTGCCTCTTCCAACAGCAGTCTTTCTCAGTGTCCCCTCCACCCCGCCCCCCCCTTAGCCTCCCCATCATCCGGCCAAATCAACTGGCCACTGTGATTGTCCTTTTGGCTCTGATTGTCCCAGGGAATCTTCTTTCATTTTTTGGCTTTCATCATCCTCTTACATTTAGCCTTATACCCAGGATCAGTAGAACAGGCAAATCCCACACAGAACCAGGGCAGAGTTTCCTGAAGCATACGCTCAAGACCACCCCGACAGAATCACCTGAGGGACTTATTAAGAATAATGATTCCTGGGCTCTACCCCAGACCTATTGAATCTTAGGAGGCCTGGGATTCTGCATTTTATCAAACACCCAGTGATTCTTAAGCACGAACATTTGAGGACAATTAATCTTGGGGGAAAGTGAAGACAAAATATTTTAGGCCAGGAAGGATCATTGGTCATCAGCTGCTGCAGTCACTTGATGTTTCCTTATTTGGCGAATAAGGAAATGCAGGATGCTGAGAGGCAATAAATATTATCACGCTGGGACAGTTTTACCCTTACCTGCTCCTGTCACCTACCCAGGGATCCCTAATGGTTCCACCAATGCTAGTTGAACCCCCAACAGAAGCTCTGAAGTCCATAGTGTGACATGAGCTTCCAAAGGGATTCAGAATGTTCCTTTCTCTGACTTCTGACTGAAAGTGTCTGTCCATGGGAGATATGCTGAGGTTTGATTTTTATCCATTTATTCACCAGTTATGGGCTACTTAGTGCAAACATTTTCTGTGTTATTCAGCGAAATAACCTGTGGAGTTAGCTCAATCACAGGTTTGGTCAATTCAGATGGCAAGTGTTATTTTCCTATTTTTCTCCCTTTTTTTTTTTTTTTTCAAAGATTTTATTTATTTATTTGAGACAGAGAGAATGAGAGACAGAGAGCATGAGAGGGAGGAGGGTCAGAGGGAGAAGCAGACTCCCTGCCGAGCATGGAGCCTGATGCGGGACTCGATCCCGGGACTCCAGGATCATGACCTGAGCCGAAGGCAGTCACTTAACCAACTGAGCCACCCAGGCGCCCTATTTTTCTCCCTTTTGAAATGACCTGTCAATTTAGTGTAAATGGCTAACAGAATAGTCTTCTATAGATGGGGCTTACGTTAAAAATGGGCTTCTGATTTTCCCAAATTGCTTATGATAGATCCAAAATGAATGTGTTGGGAAGTTTTAATACTGTCTAATGCTGGCCCAGGGGTGATTTATACTGTCAGAGCATAGTAATTCCCGTTATTAAGAAATTTTATAATGTCTATTTGAAATTTTCTGCCCTTTTTTTTTTTTTTAATATCTTTTCACATGGAGATAATTGCCTAAATCTTTCTTTTCTAAGAAGCTTTCCTGGCTTTACTTAAGAAAAGGTTCAAAATTGCTCCTGATTCTTTCTTGCCCAAATATTCACCTTTAGCAATCACCCCTAAAAATGCAGACCCTCTCCCTTATGCGGTTCTGACATCAGCTGAGTGGATTCTGAACTATCAGTCTGCCATTTTGGCTTTGTCGGCTGGGTGTTTGCTGTAGAACGAGGTTTCCAGGGGTAATGACTTGTTTGTTAGGGGTGTGATTTTACACTTAGTGCAACGTATTCATTTGTGTATTTAATGATGATTTAAATTGTATTAAAAATCTAGGGCACCTGGGTGGCTCAGTCGGTTAAGCATCTGCCTTCAGCTCAGGTCATGATCCCAGGGTCCTGGGATTGAGCCCCACGTCAGGCTTCATGCTCAGTGGGGAGTCTACTTGTCCCTCTTTCTCTCCCTCTGCCCCTCCCCCCTGCTCATGTTCTCTCTCTGTCAAATAAATAATCTTTTTAAAAAAATCATTATGGTGGGGCGCCTGGGTGGCTCAGTCATTAAGCGTCTGCCTTCGGCTCAGGTCATGATCCCAGGGTCCTGGGATGGAGCCCCACACTGGGCTCCTGGCTCAGCAAGGAACCTGCTTCTCCTTCTCCCTCTGCCTCTCTCCCTGCTCATGCTTTCTCTCTCTCTCTCTCTCTGTATCTTCCTTAGCTCTCCAAATCTGTTTATTTTTATTCGGGTGTTGGTTGCCAGTATTGTCTAAATCTTAAAAATGGCAGTAATTATGCCTAATCCATTATACTTAAAGAGAATTAAAATAAAGAATGCCCAAGAATCACTTACTGTGTCCTTAGCAGAGAGTAAGTGTCCAACAAACAGCTACTGGGAAATGGGAAGCGTCGACGCTTGCTTGCACGGCCCCTCACGGGTGGAGGGACACGCCCCCTCCGCGAAGCAGGGGCAGGGGCAGGGGCCCCTCTGTGCTGCCGGGCCTTGGAGAAGAAAAGTGAGCTGGAGCCCAGATACTCTGGAATGTTGAGCTGAAGAACAAAGGGCAGCTGCCCCTTTGGAGGCCAGAACAGGGCTTCCGGACGGCGATTCCTCTGCCGTCTTTTTTCCTTACAGAGATACAGGAAGAAAACCAACATATAAGAAAGGCAGCATATCTCTGTTTTCCACTTTTGTTATGTGTTTAGGAGGTCTGATGAGGGATCATGCTTTGAGCTGGTGAGTCGGCGCAGAGAGGAGGGGAAAGCCTTCTGTGAAGCGGCTTGGCATGGATGCCCGGCCGAGAGGCACAAGACCTCTGTGATGCCAGCCTTCTTACGTGGACCAGGGCAAATCACTGAGGTCCTCGGAGTCTCATTTACCCCCGCTGTAAATCGAGGAGGATGAATTATACTCATAATTCTCAATTCTGAATGGCTGTCATATTCGCATGGAGAATTTCCTATTATGAGGTCCGGCCTGGGAACACCAAGGTCTTTTTAAAAGCACCTGAAGTGATTTTAAGGTACACTGAGGGTAGACGTGCTCGCTTCGGCAGCACATATACTAAAAAAAAGGTACACTGAGGGTAAAAAAGCAGTGGGATCTGTGATCTCTTAGGTTCTGTAAGATAAGTGCCAAAGGCCACGCAGCCTGGCTGGACCCATGGGTACCTGGTCATGTTTGGAATGTTGCTCAGAACCAATTTATGGAAGGTTTTAAACAGTCTATCTGTATGCAGCCGGGCCTTAATGAAGATTTTTATATAAAAGACCGTGTTGAAGGCAGTGCTCTAGAAAAAATGTATCTGTCAGTTGTCTGCATGTAGTAAGAGAAGACAGAGGGAACTAGAAACAAATTGGGAACGAAGATGTGAGCAAGCAAAACTGAGCAAGGGGCAGTCTAGTCGAGAGAATTGCAGGAATATTGCTGCCAATTTTTAATTGATATGAGAAAATTAGTAGAGAAACATGGGCTGTAATGTGGGTATGAAAAGGGATGCCTCTGAAACCAGAATCAGGTTGAAATGAAGTTCAATGCTCATGTGGTAATCACAGTACTATATGACCAAAGAAGGTCCTGTGGAGATGAATTATCTGCTCTAAGTTATTATGTCAAAACTGCACTTATTTCATAAGCTCCCACCAAAGGCTGAGCAAAGGAGACACGACAGAGGAACTGTCTCTTCCCACGATTTCTCTCCCTTTCGGAAACAACAACAAAATTACTGCTTATGAGTTTCTCGGGCTTTTGTAAAAAAACGTTTTAAAATATGTGTTAAGGTGGCATGTGCCTGATACCTGTTGGTGTCTAATGACTCTCGAAGGCTCCCAGGGAAAAGCAGAATCATCCAAGAGTGCAGAAACAAGAGGAAATGTCTTGTCTTTGCATTTTGCAATACTCCTATACTAACCAAAATTACATGGTGAGCTATTTTTCTGAAAATATGTCCATCCCTCAAGAGATTAATAGAAATAGAGTTTTTCATAAAGAATTAAGTTCCCTGTGAATAACTTTGTTGCTAACTCTTCCACTGTGTCCTATGAATGTTAATAGATAGCCTCAAGTGTTTAGATTCCTAGACTGCATTAAGTGGTAATTAATCTCACTGAATTCATATATAAAAGGTTTAAGTTGCCATTCTAACTGATGTGAGCCTTGACAAATGAAAATCACTAAATCCTTTCTATCAAATTGTTGTGGGTTTTTTTTCCTGCTGATTTTGAAGAACATCCAAGCTCACGTTATATCCTGAGGGAATTAATCTTCAGCCTTAATTTCCTAAGTCCAAATCTTCTTGTGGATTTTGGGAGGATTTCCAAATTAACGTTAATAAAGATTTATGAGGGGCGCCTGGGTGGCGCAGTTGGTTAAGCGTCTGACTCTTGGTTTCAGCTCGGGTTATGGTCTGAGGGTCATGAGGTTGAGCCCGCTGCGTTGGGAGACTCTCTCTCCCTCTCCTGCCCCTCCCCCTCCAAAATAAATAAATCTTAAAAAAACAAAATATTTATGAAATCCTTGGAGGAAGAATTCTGCTAACCATGAAATCAATAGTCAAATTACCTGGATTAAAAAAAATAAGCTTTCATTTACATGTGCCCATGGAGGAAGTATTTCAAGGTGTATTTTAGATTAGAAACCCAGGAGTATGTGAACATAGTGGACTTCTGTAGAGTCTTACAGACACTCTTTAAATGTTTGTTGACTAAATGAATGAATCAGTAAAAAAAAAAAAAAAAAAAAAGCATCA
This sequence comes from Mirounga leonina, assembly GCF_011800145.1. Classification (NCBI taxonomy): domain Eukaryota; kingdom Metazoa; phylum Chordata; class Mammalia; order Carnivora; family Phocidae; genus Mirounga; species Mirounga leonina. The sequence continues at coordinate 5,377,037 of NW_023270504.1, forward strand.
CTAAGAGAGCTGTGATGCACATTTCTTAGAACCCTGCAACTTTCAAGCCACATCCCAAAAATAATCCAGTGAAGCACACAGGTGTTATGCCTTGCTCTCAAGGGCTGGACTGTGTGTCAAGAGGAGCCCAGTAGGAGTGAGCTCACCCCCAGTAAGAAGAGGGTAGCGTGGACAGCCACCTCCCTTAAGAAATAGCTAAGACGTAGTAGACCAATGATAGATGTTGGCTAAATTGAACCGTTGAATGCAAGGTCTGTGCTGGAAACATGACTTTTTTGTTTTCAAGGTCTATGATAGAAGACTCTTTTCCAGGTAAAATTGCCTTACATCATGCTGCTTCTAGCACCTGGAACTCAAACTCATGGAGTCAATATTAGTTTTCCCTCTCCAGATCTTCCTCATACAGAGACCGAAGCCGTGGGGGCTTTGCAGCAGGAGCTACACTGAGCTGCCTTGGCTAATTTATGGAACAATTCTGCTGAGATCTCAGTGTGTGAACAAATTACCGGAGAATCTTTTTAAAATGTAGGGTTCGATTCAGGAGGTCTGGATGGGGCTGGAGGCCCTGCATTTCTAACAAGTTCCTGGTGAGGTTGATGATACTGGTCCATGCATCACACTGAGCAGCAAGGTTATAACAGGTGGGTTTCTAAGTAGTTAGAAGAAGCAGATATGGTGTGATGGAGGAGCACTGGCTCTCAACCCAGAAGACTGGTTATATCAACCTGATGAGTCACTCAGCTTTTCTGAATCCAAATTTTCTCATTAGAAAAATGAATATTAGAGGCAATGAACACCTGCTGCATGGGATTGTTGTGAAAATTAATACTGTTATGTGAAAATTTACCAGAGCATAAGGTACATTGCTGAATAAATGATCATTGACCCTAAATAGTGAAAACAGAAGCACCCAATCCTATATTGGTACCCAGTAAAGGTGGGGGGACCCTTAGGCTGTGCGCTCTCTATAGTTCAGGGATTCTGGTTTTTCATTCCACTAATTTATGGAGCAATTTTTTACCAATTACAATATCTAGCACTTAGCAAGTGGTCGGTGTTTGTGAAATTGTATTAGTAGCAAAATTGGTCACTGCCAGTGTATATTTTTGGCTTCAAAAATATTGATACATCAAGATAATGACCTAGTGCTTCCCCCATGGCACTAGCAGGAAAGAGAACTGCCACCCAAGATATTGGTAATAACTTTGGGGCCTTGAGTCCTCTCTGAACCCGAAATAATCACCTTCAGGAGAAGACTAAAATGAAGAAAACAGAACCAGCCCAGATTTTCAATAAAAATACGATGATAAAATTGCCAATCATTCTTTGCCAGCCAGTAGTCACAGTATTTCCTAACTTCACATATTATGTATAAATGGATGCCTCTTAGATATAAAAGCCAAGGTTAACGTGAGCAGTTTGGCTGGCTTGTCCCTGAGAGGTGGCTCAGCCACTGTTAGGAACCCAGCCTATGGGGGTCCAACTAGTACTCCAGGGGTTCAGCTCATCTTCCACATCATTGTAAACCAGCTCCCACGGATGCCTCCACAATTGCTCCTCTGAGTGTCAAGGTTTCTGGTTAACAAACTTCTAAAATACTAAAGAAAGCTCTCAAGAAAGTGCATAGCAGGAAAGAGAAGGTAGAAAAATCAGTGAATAAACTGCAGCATCATTAAATCTCTTTCCACTGAGAATTCAGAGACAGAAACTGTTGGCACCTTGAGACAATCTAGTGTAATTCATTTGCAGTGAAATCCAGAGGGAATCAGATTATCTTTGCTAAAAGAAATGAGATTTCAACATCAATCAGAGGATTTAAACAAGGTGTTATTAAAAGATGTTTTTTTCCCTCTTTATAATCTCTAGGTCCCAGGAGAAAAAAGAAGAGGCTATCTCCTTACTGAAGGACTCCATTAAATATGGTCCCGAGTTTGCAGATGCATATTCTAGCTTAGCTTCATTGTTGGCTGAGCAGGTAATTGTGTCCTTTGAACTTCACAGATTTTTAAAAATTTTTACTATTGAATGTATGTATTAATATTATCCAGATTTTGGTACTGATGGTTCAATTTGTAGATTCATATTGGACAACCAATCTCTATGTCAGTTTCCTTCTTGCCAGAAATTACAAGCGTAGCTTTCTTACTCCAATACTCCCGGTGTAGTGAAGGTAGCCGTTAGACAAAGATGGTCCATTAGAGGTCACTGATGTATTCTGTGTCACTTTGAGATGGAATCTGTCAAGAACAATACGCAAGGGACACCTGGGTGGCTCAGTCAGTTAAGCATCTGCCTTTGGCTCAGGTCATGATCTCAGGGTCCTGGGATCGAGCCCCACATCGGGCTCTCTGCCCAGTAGGGAGTCTGCTTCTCCCTGTCACACTCCCTCTGTGCTCTCTTTCTCAAATAAATAAAATCTTTTTAAAAATATTAAAAAATGTTTAAATTAAAATAAATGAAAGAACAATACACAATATTTGCTAATTTTATTGCTATTTACTTATTTTTTTTCTGGGGAATTGGTGATGGAGTCAGATCTCCAAACTCATTATGCAACCAATTATTGATAATCTTTTTTTATTTTTAAAGATTTTATTTATTTATTTGACAGAGAGAGAAAGACAGTGAGAGAGGGAACACAAGCAAGGGGAGTGGGAGAGGGAGAAGCAGGCTTCCGGCTGAGCAGGGAGCCCGATACAGGGCTCGATCCCAGGACCCTGGGATCATGACCTGAGCCAAAGACAGACGCTTAACGAGTGAGCCACCAGGAGCCCCCAATTATTGATAATCTTAATAGATCCTGTGTCTCAGTACCTGTTAAAAGATCACATGAGTCTTATAGAACAGGCTCCGAAGAGACAACATTCCTTATGGCATAAAGGGATATTTTTATTCCACTCCTTCTCTTCACTTGTGTGTAAATGATTGGATACTATTCTTCAGCATTCTGGATGCATGTCCCCTGCTAAGGGGAAACAAACATAAATTGTCTTTTCTAAATTGATGATACTGTTTTATTGACACAGATAAGTGCCTTCAGTAGACAGTGGATTCTGCTATCACACAATTGCCAGATTGTCTTTTAAAATCAAAGTCAACACCTTCGAAAGGTGCCCTGTAGCATTCCATTGGCTTAAATGTCATGAATGATTTGATCTGCATGTCAGTTACATAAAGGTGCGATTTGCATTCAAAAAACTTTGGAGGTTTCACCAGGAAGCCAATTTAGAACTTTCTGTGGATATTTAAGTGTCAGAAATTATAAGCTTAGTTTTCATGCTCTAATATTCTCCATATAGTGTAGTTGGGCTTTAGACAAGAGCCCATGCCTGTGGTGGGTGATTTCAGGGCAAGTTTTAGCACAGTAGGTAAGCTGACGGAAGGATGGTCGTGTTCTACGGTATACACTGGCAATCCTCAACTACCTTTGGCTTGTGTTGAAACAGACACAATAGGAGATTCCTGAAGCAAAGATGGACTCTGCCATTGTTCCTTTTTCTCACCTTATCCTGTCCCGTTCATTTTCATAAGACCTTTCCCCTGCCTCTGCCTGGCTGGGTGTCGTGCCGTTACTCAGACATGCCAAGCATGCTTCTCTCTTGGGGCCTTTGCACTAACTGTTCCCTTTGCCTGCAGCACTTTTCTCCACGTCTTAGAGTATCCTTCCTCCTATCATGCTGGTTTCTGCACAAACATTACCCTATCGGAGGGCTTGTCTGTGATTACCCTTTCTAACTACCAACCTCACGCTGCCCATCATGTTCTCTGTCACCTTGTCCTGCCTTATTTTTCCCAATAGCATTTATCATCATCTAACATATGTTTTTTGTTGTTTTTTTTTTAAGATTTTATTTATTTATTTGAGAGAGAGCATGAGCTGGGCGTGGGGGGTGGTGTGTAGAGGGAGAAGCAGACTCATTGCTGAGCAGGGAACCTGATGTGGGACTCGATCCCAGGACTCCGGGATCATGACCTGAGCCGAAGGCAGACGCTTAAATGACTGAACCACCAAGGCACCCCTAACATATGTTTGTCTGTGATCCTTCTCCCACCACTAGAATATTTAACTCACGAGCATGACCATCCCTTGTATTCATGGCTATATTCCCAAGTCTGTCACATTGTATGCAATCAATAAATTTTGAGTGAATAAATGAATCCATATGAACTGAAGAATATATAGTCCCTCCAATCCAGTACATAGTCTAAATTTTCCTCTTCTGTTATGGGAGGACCAAGCATGTGGGCCACACTGTTTTGTAAATGGTCATACCTAAATGTGATGTGTTTGTCCTACACTGAGTGGTAGTATGAGGACCACCATGTGAAATTACTCTTCATAACTATAAACTCAGGGGTGGGGTTGAGGACAGCACCTACTGCATCATTCAGTGGCTTCTTTATGAGGACTCAGGAGAAATTTCTCTCATCTCAGTATTAGCAAATGCTCCGCTTCTCCTGAATTGCAAGCTTTTTGCCTTATTTTTAATCTAATGCAGGAAAAATCTTGTAAATGCTGAAAAGGGTCAACTCTATTTCCATCCCTCTGGCCCCCACCTCTGACTAACAGCCATCTGGACTGTATAGTCTGCTTTTTTGTGGGTGCTGCTTTTATTCCTGGGCTTATCATTTTCCTTAGTTTATTTCCAATTTTTAAAGCTACCTCAATTTCTTTGTGGAATAATGAGGTATAAGTAAGCAAATACAGTTAACCCTTGAACAATGTGGGGGGTAGGGGTGCTGACCATCTGTGCAGTCAAAAGTCCACATATGGACTCCCCCAAAACGTAACTAACAGCCTACTGTTGACTGGATGCCTTACCGATAACATAAACAGTTGATTAGCATATATTTTGTGTATTATATGTATTATATACTGTATTCTCACAATCAAGGAAGCTAGAGAAAGAAGATGTTATTGAGAAAATATATTTACAGTGCTGCACTGTGCTTATTGAAAAAAAGCCTATGTATAAGTGGACCTGCACAGTTCAAACCCACGTTGTTCAAGGGTCAGCTGTAAATAAAGCATTGCATTCATTGTTCCCAGCTCCTATCTTTTTTCCCAGTTCACCAGGACAGATAATAACCATTTAATGCTCTTCTTGATGAAAATTGCCCTTACGCTAAGTGACAGTATCACTCACCTAACACGAGTGATAACATAATATGTTGTTTTGCGGAGCTCTTTACAGATGTGAGTAGAATGTGTATCTATTCACACAGTTCCATCTTCCTAAAATGCCGTCTTTTCTTTCTCCCCTTACAAATCCTCCCCAGTTTGCAAGATCCAGTTCAACTCCCATTTCCTCCCCTGACATTTCTCCACCTCCCCTTCTCATAGGAATCATGTTTCCTCAGAGCTCCTGCAATATTTATGGGAACACACATCAACATGCAAAATAGTCACATATATTTATTTCTTGAATTAAGATCTGAAACTACAACTCAAACAATTTTTCAGGTTCGTTTTCTTCACAAGACTGTAAGTTTCTTTAAGAAAAGTAGTGTCTTGGGGCACCTGGGTGGCTCAGTCGGTTAAGCAGCTGCCTTCGGCTCAGGTCATGATCCCGGGGTCCTGGGATCAAGCCCCGCATCGGGCTCCCTGCTCAGCGGGGAGCCTGCTTCTCCCTCTCCCTCTGCCTGCCTCTCTGCCTACTTGTTTTCTCTCTCTATCTCTCTGTCAAATAAATGGATAAAATCTTAAAAAAAAAAAAAAAGAATTAAAAAAAAAGAAAAGTAGTGTCTTCTTTCTATGCCCATTTCTTTTCTAGGGCTTAGGACAGTTCACTGTATGACGCAGACATTTATACAGCATGCCTGGCTTTGATTTGCTTTGGGACTTGAGTACTCTGTAGTGTGATATTAAGAGCATTTGACAGGGAGCTAGGAGACCTGGTTCTAGACCTTCCTCCATAGTTAACCAACTGCCCAGACTTGAGTAAGGAGTACTTTACCTCTTTGGGCCTCAGTTTCCAAATTTGAAGATTGATAAATATTCTAAATGATCTTTACTGCCTCGATGGTGCTAACATTTTAAGAGTGTCTGAAATTATCTTCTTTCATGCCAACTAAGTGCTATTGAATTGGTTTTTACCATTTTTTTAATGCAAGTGTAATTAACATACACTGTTATATTAGCTTTGGAGAGCAATTGAACAGTTCCATACATTACTCAGTGCTCATCAGTATACATGCCCTTAGTGCTTACGAATATTTCAATGAATGCTATAAGGTTCCACTGTAATTAGTGTAATTAGTGTTTCTGTACAAATAAAGCATTAACATGTTAATACTGTGAAAAGTGAACCTTCATCAATGTCTGGTCTTCAGTTGTGTTTTCTTTCAAATTAATGAGCTCCAAGTTGACGAAAAGTTACTGCTCTAAAGATGATTAAGATGTTCTGTGATCTTGAAATGTATTTCAGTCCATTCTGCAGTATCTTGCTATTAATACATTTTATAGAAAGTGGAAGTTTAAAAATGACAACATATATATGTTTTCCTCTGTCATGTTTAAGATATGTTAGATGCCTTATTTAAAATCAGTTGTGTGATATATTTAATTTTCGTGAACCACAGTGGTAGATTGGAGTAAAGTTATGGCATGTCACATGGTTGAAGTTATGAACAATTTTTAAGAAGAACAAAGAATGACTACGATCATGATCTTTCCTCCCATGCAAGGGTCATTTTTTTTTTTTTTTTTTGGCCAGGCTTTCCCGCTCTAGGTTTGAATGTAAAATGCTATGAGATCTAAGAATGTGAATGAAAGATTGAAAGGTTTTCTCCTTTGCTCCTTTGGGCAATTGATTTTTAACATCAAAGAGACAGAACAGCTGTTGGGTATAACTCAAGGTTGCCTTTCCTCTCTGACTTTCAACAGCTCATCTTCATGTTTTGAATTCTTCAATAATAAAATAGTGCTTCAGAGGCACAAGCAAGGCCCAAAGAAACTGGTAGAGAGAAATCCACCCAGCTTAACATCCTTTGGTAGTAAATGGATTCGTTTTTTGGTGGCACGAGCTTATTTTAATAGCTTTTCAGAATTTCAGACTCCCAGAGTATATCAAAGCCATGACTGTGAACCTTTGTCACTCTGTAACACACTTGTGAAACCAGCCCTTCACCTAGCAGGTCATCTTCCAGTGTCACGTGGCCCATGCATCCTGTGGGTGTGGGCCAATCTAATGATAGAAAATTGTGTCCTACACTGAGCTAAAGTTGGTCATCCTATAATTGGCTCCCTTTGAGCTTGGTCTAATGGAGAGCTTGTTGAGCACAGCTGTGTTATCACTTCCCTAATCACCCCTTTTCTAAGCTAACCCCTTTTCTTTCACCTCGTTTCTCTTTTACCCTGATTTCCAGATTCTTTGCTTCTGATCATGTTGCTTTGCATGGCCTCTAGGTGGTCCACTTTCTCTATGACAGTATGGCTCCCCATATTGAACTGTAGTTCAGCAAGTTCAGGATGGAATAGAAATACTTCCCTGGCTTCACATCCTGGGTGTCTACTAAATGTCGCCCTAAAATGAATGATACTGGTTGTTTGGCATCCACATGATGCACTGGCTCACACTGGAGATACAGTCAACTGAAATCCCTATAAAATGTGAACCTTTGTTAATGCAGGCCTCACTCATTTTGCAGGCATGTTTTTATAACCTGGATGAAAGGATTCATCTTTATCTGTATTTAATTTCAAATTCTTGATGATCAGCCTGAAATTACAGGTGTTCTAGGACTTTTCAGTCCTTTTTTCTGCCATTCTTTATATTAACTAACCTTTCCAGATATTTCACTTGGCAAATTGAATAAGAATAGCTTCTAGTTACTTATTTATGTTTTTGATAAAAAAAAATCTTGCAGAGACCTGTATTGTGTCTGTAGGATCTTCTCTCCAGGTTGACCTCTCTTTTACCCGAAACTCTTTAGGTACAATTATTTAATTTTTGATTCATTTATCAAATCATACTATCATCTAGCTCACCTCATCTTATCTATGAGGATGTTGTGAGGCGCTTTGTCAGAAACCTGCTGAAATCCTTCCCCTGATTGGAGGATGTGATTCTATTAGAAAACAACAACAATGGGGTGCCTGGGTGGCTCAGTCGGTTAAGCGTCTGCCTTCGGTTCAGGTCATGATTCTGGGGTCTTGGGATGGAGTCCTGCATCCGGGCTCCCTGCTCAGCAGGGAGTCTGCTTCTCCCTCTGCCTCTGCCCCTTCCCCCTGCTTGTGCTCTCTCTCTCCCTCTCTCTCTGACAAATAAATAAATAAAATCTAAGAAAAAAAAAAAACCACCACCAACAGCAACAGGGTTCAATTGCTATGCCTTGTTCTTCCTGTAAGCATACTGCTGTCTGTTGACACCATTTCCCATCCTCACTGCCAGTGAAACTACGAGTGTAGTCATCCCTTCTAGGATTTGCCTGGGACTAACATTTTGTTCATCGCTCTGTTGGAACCCAGAGGTAAAAAGTAATTCTGTTGGGGCACAGTAGAGAATTTGAGGAGGGGAAATTTAAAAAATGAGTTAAGTTGAAAAGGCATTACATGAGAGCCTTTTGAGGCCCGCCGTGGAGCCCCAATTTGAAATTGATAGATAATAAGAAGCAAAGGCAAGTGTCGAAGGCAAGGGTTTCAAAACCTGGGAGGGAGAAAATCACATGGAGTATTTTGAGGTGACTTTTAAACGCATTCTGGCGTGAGTAGTGGAGAGCCTCCTTTCTGGAACAAAGTGTGGGAATGGACAGACGTTATTGTGGAAAAAGAATCCCTTTGTATTTAGGAACTGTTTGTATGTGAAGGCTGAAGGGAAAAGAAAATAGAAAATTAAAAATTCCAGGGCTGAGCACCTAACAGTGAGAAGACACATGGCCACAGAATGGCATGGGGAAGCCAAGGAGGAGGGAGATTTTAGGAAGGGAGGAAATGAGTTCGGCTTCCACATTCCTTTTCAATTACACAAGTAATATGAAAATGTAAATGAAAAGTATGGAAAAGTCAGAGAAGATAAAATATACCTTTCATTAATAATATAATATCTGGAAACAACAAATACTATTTTTTAATATCCTGCAAGTCTTTCAATGTACTTATTTTGTTTTCATACTTACATTCACATGTAATTTGTATCCTATTCTTTTCACTTGCTATTAAATTATACATATTATACATGATTCATAGACAGCCATCATAAATATTATTTTAATAGCTACTTACTAGTTATCAAAATTATACACTGTAATTTATATAATAAAACCCCAACTTTTGGTAATTTGGGTTCATGTGTGCATGCACGTTTGTGTGTGGGGGGAGCAGTGAATTTTTCCTTTCTTATGGCTTTTTTAAAACAATATTTTGAATCATTTCTAATGATAGATTCCTAGAAATAGAATTCCCGTATCAAAAGAGTATCGGCATATTCCACTGAGATACCTTACTAGATTGCTCTTGAGATATATTACTAAATTGCTTTCCCAAAGAGTGGTACCCTTATCCTGCGCTCCCAGCAGTGCACAGCCTTTAAGTGTTAAATGTTAGTAGAACATTTAAGTGGAAATAGCACGTGGACAGATGGCAGTGAGGGAGATTAGGGCGGGGAAGATGGATTTAGGACTTCAAATAAATGAAACCACATTATGAGTAAGTAATTTCTCTGAAGGGAAAATGGAGAATAGTGTGTGGAGGAAAAAAACTTGAATTTTTTAACCTTCTCGTTTTACAGAGAAAAATATGGGGTATACTGAATTAGGTGCTGTGCAAGGTCATACCGATAACTAGTGTCAGGACCAGGACTAGAGCCTGGTTTCTTGACTCCTTGGCACCTGCTATTTCACTGTATGACCCTGATGTCCCGTGGTTGGACTGTGGCAGTGGGCCACAGTCAATGAGGTTGGGTGTGGAAGGAGTGGGAAGGAAGAAGAGAAGTGATAGAGGAAACCCAGGAGGGTGAGTTGTCATAGAAGTGAGATAAATAAAAGAATCCACAAAAAAACTGAGCCCCTGTCTGTCTACTGCAGCAAAGCAGTCAAGAAAACTGAGAACAGAAAATAAACTCTTAGATTCAAAGTCAAGGTGGTCTCGAGCTTACTATTCTCTTCTGGTTCTCCATACCACGCAGAACTGGCTGTACTCCAGCTTCACAGATAGGACTGTAAACATTTATGAGCCCACCATCATTTTTAAACAGCCTATTCTCATGAGAGATTATATAGCTTGCATTACACTAGCAGTAAAGGGAAAAAAATTAAGACTGCTTATGACTCTGACCCATTGTAAATTATTACTAGCCCCAGGTTGATAGCCTATTGAAAAACTCAACTAGTTAATTTCATAACACTTAAAATACTTTTCTTTAATGTATTTTGAGGTAAGACTTCACCTGATAGAAGAATGAAAAGAAAATTGGAACAATAAAATATAAGTTAGGAGAACGGCCCAAGAGTGAAGGGTCCAGAGTCAGCTTCTCTTCTGCCATCTTTTGGGTCAATTCAGCCATGTGCTGAATTGCACTGTGGCCAAACCAACTTGAACTAGACCCTACCTTAAGAATTTATTGATTTAATTATTCGGCACATATTTATTGAACATCTAGGTACCGCTAAACATTAGAGATTGTTGAACTAATAAAGTACAGGCCTTATCCTCATGGAACTTCGAGTCTGGAAGGGAAGGCAGAGCAAAGAATTACAGCCTCCTCCCCAGTATCTAACACAATTGTGACAAATGTGCACAGAGAAAGTACCAATGAGAATATTATGGGGACGTAGCCTAATGTGGGAAGGGGCACATGGGGAGCAGGGGCAGTGGCCGAAGAGCAACATTTGATCAGCTACCTGAAGAACTTTTAGACATCAACAAGGTAAAAATGAATAGGAAAAGCTTTCCAGCTAGAGGGAATAGACCGAGTGAGGGCTCTGGGGGGAAGAAGAGCGGGATCTCTTCCTCTAATAGAAAATTCATATGCCTGGAAGTGCAGAGAATGAGGCCAAAGGTGTGAGAAGAGTTTAGAGATGGGAGAGGGAGGAACTGCAGTTCTCTGCAAATGTGGCTTTCCCCCCCCTTTTTTGGTGGTCTCCTGACAGTGTTACATACCTGTGGTTGCTCACTTTCATCATACTTTTAGCTTTTCTTTAACAATTCTTGGCATTTCCTCCTTAAGGTGATTATCCTTTGCATGAATTATCACAGGGTAGTGTTGATCACAGTCTGCTGGGTGATAGAAAACAATTCAAGATTAAGTAATACCTACCATTTCCTTGGTGAGGAGAAATGCCAAGTTAATTGGTTCATTTTAGTTGGATGAGAAAGAGAATTAGACATCAAATGTTGGCAGCTCATTTCTCCTGAATGTCCCTGCTGAGGACTGATGGGTGGAAGAACTCTTTTGTAAAGAAAATAAAAGCAGAGGAGAGGGTGAGAAAGCAGGCATTTCTGCTCTGTGTTTTGAGCTGCCATGTCTTAAAGAGTTTCTTAGAGAAATCATTGACATGAGTTTAAACGTCCATTGCTCCTAAACTTCCCAGGTTCGTCGTAGTAAATAAAGGCATTGGGCTAATGGGGAAATACCTTATGGCTTTGTGTGCTCATATCATTGACCAGAATGAAAATACTTCTAGAAAACAATTCAGGTACATGACCATGATGTCAGGGCACTAGGAGAACTTTCCATCCCAACCTCTGTAGGTCCTTCACCACTTTGGAATACCACATCTTACACCTTCTATACAGTAAGTACCTGTTACAGGCCATTCATTAAGTCAGCTGTCCACAAAGTGTTGACTGGGGACCCCTGAGGTCCAAGAAGGTCAATGCAGTTTTTATAATACTACTAACAAGTAATTTGCCTTTTTTTTATACTCTCATTCTCTCATGAGTGTACAGCAGTTTTTTAGAGACTACATGATGTATTTACAATTATGAAAAGACCATTAAAATATTCTCCCACTTTCCAATTAAATGTCTGTGTTTCTTCACATACTTCAACTAAAAACATAAAAATGGATTAGCACAGGGATGCCTAGGTGGCTCAGTCAGTTGGGTGTCCAACTCTTGGTTTTAACTCAGGTCCTGGTCTCATGGGTCCTGAGATAGAGCCCTGAGTCAGGCTCCGAGCTCAGCAGGGAGTCCACTTGGGGATTCTCTCCCTCTGCCCCTCTCCCCACTCACTTGGCTCGTGCTCTCCCTCCCTCTGAAATAAATAAATAAATCTTTTAAAAAATAGACTAGCACGAAAGTAGATATGAGAATCTATCTGTCTTCTATTATTAAGCCAAGCATTAAAGAGATTTGTAAAAATATGAAATAATGTCAGTATTCTCACTAGTTTTAGGGTTTTTTTTTTGCTATGGAAAAATATTTTTTATATAAATGTATTGTGTTTGAATTTATAATATTTTAAGTAAACTATAAATATTTTTAAAATTTCTCAGCTTTATGTCTATTGTGGTGAATATTGATAGATATAGCCCACATAAACAAAGCTCTTTGGGGGTCGTCAGTGATTTTTAGAGTACAAAAGGCTCTGAAAACCACGAAGTTTGAGGACTGCTGCATTAAGCTTGTGTCCATTTGTCCTCCTGGTTGCCGCAACTTGAACTACAAGAAGTTTTCCAAACATATCAGTTGGCTCAAGGGAGTAAATTACAGTCGAGTTGCTTTTTCCAAAGATCTGCTCTTCACTTTTCCTTCCCTGAGGTAAAAAGCATGTCATGTTGGGTAATTACAGCATGTAGTAGAGATGTTGACTATGTTTTATCTTTCCCCCATGGCCCATTTTATTTCCACATTCCAGAAAATGCTTGAGCCTTGGAGAGGAAGGAGCCCATGGTTGCAGGCTGCCCATTTTAACCATCGCCCTCAAAAACGGTTTCATGCTGAGACCGTGGCTGTGTGTGTATGGTTTCTGGTGTATGAAAGACAGTATTATTTGTCATAGCCATTCTCTGGTCACCACCATTTTTAATTAAAGTTGTCCTATAAATAGCTTATATTCATTTCCTCTGGATCTCACAAGTCAGTAGAGACTAGGAATGATTAGCTTAGGTCAAGACATCTAGCCAGATGAGGTAAATAAAAAAGTGAGTGCTTGAAATAGAGCTTCAGGGATTCAGGACTACTGCTTGTTAAGATAAATGCATTTCCCTTCCAGAGAAGGTGGAATTTATTTTAAATAAACACCTAGAAGGTATTTTTCTCCTGTGGTGGTGGTTCCGTTTCACTTTTTTTTTTTTTTTTAAAGATTTTATCTATTTATTTGACAGAGAGAGAGCACAAGTAGGCAGAGCGGCAGGCAGAGGGTGAGGGAGAAGCAGGCTTCTCACTGAGCAGGGAGCCCGATGTGGGGCTCGATCCCAGGACCCTGGGATAATGACCTGAGCCGAAGGCAGACACTTAACGACTGAGCCACCCAGGCACCCCTCACTTTTTAATAAGTAGAGAGAGCTAATCATTTCTTGAAACTTACAGTCCAGTGAAAGGAAAAGACAGATATAGAAGACATTTTTCATAGAGCCCGAGTCTTGAGACTGCCCTTGGCTTACCAAGGGCACACGGATACCATCCCTTGCTCTTGACACGAATGGTCTTTGAAATCCCATTACTTCTTTGGACTTTGAAAATTGCATTTCTAGGGGAAACCCAGCTCATAAGCCCCCAGTAAGAGAAGTTTTAGATGAAAAAGGTGATCTCTTCGGCTCTTTGAGAGCAACAAGAGGGTGGGAGGGAAAGCAAAATGAAATCAGGTGAAGGAGGAATTGCCCTTGAAAACTCACGTTGACGGTTTTATTTGGCTTCAGCAAGTTAGAATGTGAAGGCATCGGTTTCATTCTTTTCAGGAAAAACACCTTTCAGTTCTCCCACAGTTTAGCTATAAAGTGATGTTTCTAAGATCTAAAGTTGCCACAGATTTTTTTCAAGCACATCTTTATGTTCTGCAGCTGCTAGAGTTAATGGCAACCAGCATTCTCAGGCATTTGGATCATGACAGGTGTAGAGACTTCATCTCGCCCCAGGTCTGGGCGTCACTCCTGGCTGCCCCAAGTACCTTGTGCTTCTCCCCCCATGACACTGTCACAGTACATTGTGATGTCGTCCTCCTGTCTGGATCCCACTCAACTGTCATGGCAGGATTGTGTCTGTCTTGTTCACTCTTCTATCTCCCCTGTAGACTTGGCAAGTGTATGGTGCTCACGAAATATTTGTGGAGGGAACAGATGGATATCCAAAAGTATAATCGTTTCTTTTGATGCCAGAGACACCATTATTTCCAGAAATCCTGCTTTTATTCAGGGCTTATTCAGTTCCGTCTGTCCACTAAAAACCTAAATTCTGTTCTCTGTCCCCATGTGGCTATGAGATGTGGGGCAAGTCTCTTAGCAACTTTGTGCCCAAGTTTCTTTATTAGTTAAAAATGGTGGCAAATTAGTGTCTATTTATATTTAGGTTATTTATATATTTTTATTTATTTATAAATATAAATTAATATTCTTTCCAGCTCTAATATTCTTTTATTTCCTCTGCTGAAAATCTCATCCATTGTATTTTTAATAATTGGGTGACTTTTTTTAAGTTTTGATCTTACCATGACTATGTTAGTACGTTTTAAAAGTACCATGTGGCTTAGGAAATTTGATCCCTTTTTTTTAAAGATTTTATTTATTTATTCATAAGAGACAGAGAGAGAGGCAGGCTCCCCGCTGAGCAGGGAGCCCGATGCGGGACTCGATCCCAGGACCCTGGGATCATGACCTGAGCCAAAGGCAGACGCTTAACCATCTGAGCCACCCAGGCACCTGAAAATTTGATCCCTTTAAGACAAAGGTGGCATTAGGGTCAAACAGTAACACTAGTTGAACGGTAACACAGGAAACTTGAGATTTTTAGGAGCTGATCACCCAGGTTTGGATTAGCCAGGGTATTCTTTTTCTGGTTGCCTCTAGGATATTAGGTGTTTAATGACCTCTGTTTCAGAAGATGGTTAAGAAAAGTTAAAAGGAAAACACCTGGGTTAGTTAATTATTTCTCATTTAAAGCTAAGTGAAGGGGCACCTGGGTGGCTCAGTCGTTAAGCGTCTGCCTTCAGCTCAGGTCATGATCCCAGGGTCCTGGGATTGAGCCCTGCATCGGGCTCCCTGCTTGGTGGGAAGCCTGCTTCTCCCTCTCCCGCTCCCCCTGCTTATGTTCCCTCTTTCGCTGTCTGTGTCAAATAAATAAAATCTTTTTAAAAATAAATAGGGCGCCTGGGTGGCTCAGTTGGTTAAGCGACTGCCTTCGGCTCAGGTCATGATCCCGGAGTCCTGGGATCGAGTCCCACATCGGGCTCCCGGCTCGGCGGGGAGCCTGCTTCTCCCTCTGACCCTATCCCCTCTCATGCTGTTTCTCTCTCTCTCTCTCAAATAAATAAATAAAATATTAATAAATAAATAAAAATGTTTTAAAAAAATAAAAAATAAATAATGCTAAGTAAAGAGCTTTTGTAAGAAAGGAACTTGAGACTCTTGGCCACTTGGACAGGGCCACGACACCTGATATGGTCACAGGAACAACTCTAGTACACCTGAGCTCAAGAGCAGCTGTACTTAACCTTTTTAAAACACTGCTCTTGGGTGCCTGGGTGGCTCAGTCGATTAAGCGCCTGCCTTTGGCTCAAGTCATGATCCCCGAGTCCCAGGATCAAGTCCCACATCGGGCTCCCTGCTCGGCGGGGAGTCTGCTTCTCCCTCTGATTCTACCCCCTCTTGTGCTCCCTCTCTCTCTCTCAAATAAATAAATAAATAAAATCTAAAAAAAAATAAAACACTGCTCTTGTTGGGTTATATACATTTGTTAGTTCACTCGTCTTTGAGCTCCTGAAATAGAGGTATTTTGGTCTTCTTCTCCATGTTTTTGGTATCTGTCTCCCAGTGATAGAGGTAGTAATGCTACCACTAACTAGTGATCATTTAAGACTATGGCTAACGTGACAAAGTGCTATGTGCAAAGCATTGTTCTACGTGCTTCACGTATTTTGATCCATTTAATACAACAACCCTATGAGATGGGTACTACTGTTATCCTATTTTACAACGGGCATGTAGAGAAGTAAGTAAGGTCACATAGTAAATGTTGGGACTGGAATTCCAATCCATGTAGTCACACACTGACAGCCCAATGCTTAATCACTATGCCATACTTTTTATAAGCATCACAGTAAACATGTCCTGAGTGAATGAATAAATGAGAAAGTATGCAGTGGTATTTGGTAGCTATTAATATGAGTGGAGTCTTGTAAATTTGTGTTCTGCCTATCTCTAAACACAGACAAATTTGTCAGTCCTTCAATGGGTGATATTTTCATAAAGTTTTTCTTCTCTTTAATAGGTTAAAAGACAATTTTGAGATTTTCATTCATCTTTAATTTTTCTAAGTTAGACAATTTGTTGTTTGGTGATCAAAAATACATATACTTTTTTAAAAAATACATACGCTTTTTAGAAACATGAATCTCCATTTTTGCTGGACTATGGATTTGTAATTCAAATAAGTGAAATTTGCCAAATTCAAACCATACCTTGTTTCCTAAATGGTACTTAAATGTGTGGATTCAAAGAGATGGCTGTAGGTGTGCTTGGGAGGCTCAGTCGGTTAAGTGTCCAGCTCTTGGTTTCAGCTCAGGGCATGATCTCAGGGTTGTAGGATCAAGCCCTGAATCAGGCTCTGCACTCGGTGCGGAGTCTGCTTGAAAATTTTCTCCCTCCGCCCCTCCCCCACTTACGCTTGCGTGCGTGTGCACTTTCTCGCTGTCTCTCAAATAAATAAACAAATCTTCATAGAGATGGCAGTGGTCATTCCACTTTACCTTTCTGGTGTCTTTACCTTTCTAGGTCAAATCAAATGAAGGCTCCTTGGCTTATTGCACAACACTAAGTGCATTTTTATTCACAAGCCAAAGGTGTCATACCTGACAAAATCGATGCTGTACATTCCCTTTGTGTGTGTCTGGTTGAAGGCTTAGTAGTAGTAAATGCAATAAAATTATGGAAAATGCCCGCACTCAGAGCATATTAAAGGAAAATTGCTATGTGCTTTATGCCCAATCATTTCCTTTTACCTGACCTTCCCAGCAGTACCAGAAAACTATGAAACTGTTTACTTGTGAGTAATTGTTAGAACCTGGGTAGCTTTGATTCATTGAGTAGGTTTTACCTTCTATATTGTGAAAGAAAGTGTAACCTTATGAAAAATGTACCTAAAAGCTAGTTCAGAATTACTAGTGTGCTAAAGCCAATCTTTTTTTTTTTTTTTTTTAAGATTTTATTTATTTATTTGACAGAGAGAGACACAGTGAGAGAGGGAACACAGCAGGGGGAGTGGGAGAGGGAGAAGCAGGCTCCTGGCAGAGCAGGGAACCCGATGCGGGGCTAGATCCTAGGACCCCGGGATCATGACCTGAGCCGAAGGCAGATGCTTAATGACTGAGCCACTCAGGCGCCCCCTAAAGCCAATCTTTAGAAGAAGAGCAGGACAATTAGGAAATGACCTTTTGAAGATGTGGCAGTTGATCTGGGTCTTGCCACAATAGTAGGAGTTGGAGGTCTGCCTTTGGAGAGACATATATTCCTGTTGGAGGGTATGGCTCTGGGATGGAAAACACAGGTTGAATAAAAGAAGGAGCAAACAGTTGGGTTGGCTCTAGAAATATTATTTGTCAAGGCTAATCCCTCCCGTAATGGGCATCAGTCTCCTTCTCCTTTTCTCAAAAACCTGCCAAATAAACCATGCAGTGTGTGTAAAGAGAGTGTTAGCTATGCCAAGCGCAGATGTAACACAGATGTCCCAGGCCTCCCTGGCTTCCAGTCAGATTGTCACCTCTGAAGATACTCCTCTATGGATGTGTCTTATCACTCATTTTCACACAGAGAGTTACTGGGGTGGAGGGCATCCCATTCAAACAACCATTTGAGGCTTTTTCCAGTTGTAGGGCAAATCCTTCCAGATGTCCCTTCTTAGTAAACATCTGCTTATTTGCCCTAAAGGAACTAAATATGAATGGCTATGAACTGTAGGAATTTCTGCCATTAGCACTGACTTTAATTCAAAGTATGTAGTGTTTGATCTTGGTGCCTATTGCATAGTAGATGCTCAGGAAATTGGTTTTTACTTTTCCTATTCTATTGTTCAGTTTATTGTCGTTGTTTTTAACTTTCTCATTTATTTTCCTTTGTTCTCTTTTAAAGGAGAGATTTAAGGAGGCTGAGGAGATATACCAGGCTGGAATAAAGAACTGTCCAGACAGCTCAGACTTACACAACAACTATGGAGTTTTCTTAGTTGATACTGGTGAGTGAAATTGAAGAGAACCTGTTCCATTGAGATGAGATAATACTATCCACCAAGTAAAATGGCAGCCACCCAAATGATGTCTCAGAAAGTAACATTCAGTGGGCTTGGCAGGAAACACACCATTGACCATCACATTGTACGGTGGGGCTGTCATTTCTCTAAGTCTTCAAGCTCAGCTCAGTAAAATCCACCCAGTTCATATAGCACTAAGGAAAACTCTCCAGATATCAGGATGCTTGCTGATTTAACAAGTAGCAGGCCTTTGAGTGTCATTTAGACAAGTCCATAAATCTATGATGATGAAACAGTCCTCGGCCATGATGCAGGGCTTGCCTCTGAATCTAGTTACCAGCAGATGGAAAATACTTCTTTATGTCTGATTAAAAAAAAGCCTCCAGAATTGTTCCATCATTCTTTACTTGATGTACATTACAGAAACTATATTATTAAAATTGATAAGAGTACTCTTATGTGAGAGGGGCTAATAAATAAAATATACTTACTCCATCTTATTTAATGTAAAACTTTACTGGGCAGGGATTCTTTTTTCTTTATGATTTGTGTCCCATCTACTGTTGGCATTCTATGAATACTTATAAAGAATCAAAAGGTAGTTGAATTTAATGCAAAAGCACCATTCTGTTCTCGTTGACTTTTAGACTGTCTGGCTTGTGATAAAATTCTGTTTTAATTATTTTGTAAATATGAATGCTCAAAGGAGTTTTTATTTTCTAGCATATCTGAAACTTTTCTGTTTTATAGAATGTAAATTTACATTCCGAAATGCCTAAGAAATGCCCCTTATTTTTGCATGTAAAATTGTTTTCTAGTGCCACCTGCTGGTTTATTAGCAACACACTAATACATGAGGTGCCATAAAGATCTAAAAACTGGAAGAGACCCCCTGTTGGTCTAGTCTTCCCTCTTCCTTCTACTTCAACAACAAATAATGCTACTCCCCTAAAAATCTCACTGGCCACCCTGTATATCTTCCCACCACTCCCTTTGTATGTATTTTATACTGGTGGAAATTCTCCCTAGTACCAGTGACCTGTACATAGATCTATACAGACATAAAATCTATTTTGGTGCAGACATGCATTCAGAGAAGGTGTCTGCAGGTCATAAATATTCCATTTCATCTAGAACTTCAGACTGTTCTACAGTTCAGCCACTTAGATATAATTTCACTAGGAAGCTTCTTTGGGGATCTCATCAGATGCTTGATTCTACTTCTGGTCTTCATCCTCAGTTGCCCTGGGATTTTTGTCTGGTCTCTTAAGTGCGCTTTGCACTTTAGTGTCTATAGCTCTAAAGTAATACTTTTATTTATGTTTTAATAGCTCTTAAATCCCAAGACACAGCTAAAAGGTATCAAAAGGCAGCTAAATAGGGGCACCTGGGTTGCCCAGTCAGTTAAGCGGCCGACTCTTGATTTCAGCTCAGGTCATGATATCAGGGTCCTGAGATCGAGCCCCACATTGGGCTCCATGCTCAGCACAGAGTCTGCTTCTCCCTCTCCCTCTGCTCTTCACCCCCCCCCACCCGACAAGCTCGCTCTCTCTCTCATAAATAAATAAATAAATAAAATCTTTTTTAAAAGGTAGCTAGATAGTATCAAAAATACCTGTAAAGATCATTTAATTAAAATATCTTAAGATGTATAATGCATTGGACAAATGCAAGGTGGCATTACTATTATTTTTTAAAGTTCCATTACATAAATACCATTTAACAAAAATGTATGATTTTAAAAAAAGATTTTCAAGATCTAGCTGATACATGCTTCTTTAAAGCAGTGCCTCAGTTATGTTACAATAGAGTAATTGAGACCAACCCTTAGAAATTGTTTCAGGACAGTTTTCTTTCTATAACAGCCTATTCTATATTTTCGTATAATGAAAAGTAACAGTATCTTGTATAAATAACAATCACTGATGATCTCAAAACATAATATTAGCTAGGGCAATTGCCAGAAAACACTTTGGCTAAAATGCTATACATAATAAAAGAAATAGATTTTAGTTTTTATTGCTTTTTTATTATTAATTTCCTTGGAAGTGGGGATGAATAGTAAAATGGTCCAAGGTTACACAGTGGCAAGGAGACGAAGCCAGAATGCAAGCTCATTTACAAACTGAATAATTGATGGTATGACTCAGTGATATGAAGAATGATATACATCAGAAGAGAAATTGAAGAGCCTCGTGTATTGTATAATTAAAGCATGCTCTGCTCTCACCAACCATCCCTGGTTACAGGCTCTCCAGAGAAGGCAGTGGCCCATTACCAACAGGCCATCACACTCAGCCCAAGTCATCACGTGGCCATGGTGAATCTGGGGAGGCTCTACAGGTCCTTGGGAGACAACAGTGTGGCTGAAGAATGGTACAAACGGTAAAGCTCCTTTTCTTCACTTTGTAAGTTGCCCAAAGACCTTAATAGTCACCCTTCCAATTTTTATGTAATCGGAACAGACATGCTCTTAGAATATTAACCAGTTTTGCCAATTCAGGTAATACAGATTCTCCCCTCCAAAGAATAATACCAAACACTAAATGGTATCCTAAGGAATGGCTTGAAAAAGTCCTGCTGGTTAGAACATGGTGCTAAGCCAAGGTTGGAATTGTTTTCTGAGGCTGTAGACTACAGCCCAAACTTCAAATAGTAGTTTTGAAAATGGATGCGGGGGACAGACTGTGCATGCATGGGAAGCAGCCTATCACCATCAATGGAAAAGATCCTTGGAGCTCAGTTTCCATATTGATAGGTCACTCTAGACATTCTTGTAGTCAGAGGGTGGCATCGGGATCTTTTTAAAAACATTCTTCTTGATTATAAAAACAGACCGTGTTGGAGCAGAGTCTCAAACCACAGACTGGCCTCTCTAAACCTGCGTTTCAAGCTTTCAAAATGTACCTATGAGAATTTCAGTTCACCTTTTTCAAAACTCAGGGCCCTGCAGGTGGCACGCAAAGCTGAGCTGTTATCACCTCTGGGAGCGCTCTATTATAACACGGGCCGCTATGACGAGGCCCTGCAGGTTTACCGGGAAGCTGCAGCACTTCAGCCTTCTCAAAGGGAGCTCCGCCTGGCCCTGGTGAGTGCGTTGCCTAAGGAAAATGAGGCAGGACGTGCAGTGTGCAGTGCAGGGAGCTGGGTCACAAGCCTCAGAATTGCAACTAGAGCACTACGATAGATCCATTTTCTGAGTATCCATATAACCAGGGTGGGAGCCATTCACCAAAGACATAGACATGAAAAAACTTTTAAGTTTGTGGTTTGAAATAATTTCAAACTTACAAAAATTTGCAGGAATACTAAATAGCTCCCATATCCCCTTTCACCCAGATCCATCCATTTTTAGAATTTTGATGAATTTGTTTATCATGGATGTATATGTACATATGTGCATATTTATGTATGTGTGCAAATGTGTATTATTAATACATTTATTTTTTCATGAGCCATGTAAAAGTTATAGCTCTCATGCCCTTTATTTCATTTTTTTAAAAAGATTTTATTTATTTATTTGACAGAGAGAGAGAGCACAAGCAGGGGGAGAAGCACCTTCCCACTGAGCAGGGAGCCCAATATGAGGCTCGATCCCAGGACCCCAGGATTATGACCTGAGTGGAAGGCAGACGCTTAACTGACTGAGCCACCCAGGCGCCCTGCCCTTTATTTCTAAATACTTCAGCATACAAGGACGTTCTCTAACATAACTATAGTATGGTTCTCAAGTTTAAGAAATTAATAATCAGCGATATTTTTAGTTTCAATTTTTGGAAGTTTGCATTTTTGCTACTCTTCTTTAGATCTGCAATAAATCAAACTTGTTATCTTGTTTTAAACACAGCATCCTGTTGAAACCATAAGAAATCATTTCTTTCCCAACCACAACCAGTGATGCGTATTAAGGAGGGCACGTATTGCATGGAGCACTGGGTGTTATACGCAAACAACGAATCATGGCACATTGCATCAAAAACTAATGATGTACTGTGTGGTGACTAACATAATAAAACAAAATTTTTTAAAAAATCATTTGTTTTTGAAATATTTAGTCAACTTTTTAAAAAAGTCACAAGTCATTTCGTTGATATCTTTGGTGTCCCTGCTATTCACACGCAATGCATGCACATACCTAAAGAAATAAACAGAAACAAACAACAAAAATTTAAACCTATAAACTCTGGGAATTCTGCTCCCTCTGAGTTGCAAATAGACGTTAAGCATTTTTTTCTGGAGTGTTTCTGGAAAGCCTCTATTCAGAGATGCTTTATATGATGAGGTGATAACAGTGTCTCCTAAGCCAATTCAGTGTGCTTTTGCAGGCTCAGGTTTTGGCCGTGATGGGTCAGACAAAAGAAGCTGAGAAGATGACCAACCACATTGTGTCAGAAGAGACCGGATGCCTTGAATGCTACCGCCTGTTGTCAGCAATCTACAGCAAGCAGGAGCACCACGACAAGGTGGAGAGCACACTGGAGTTGTTTGGATTCACAGGGGGAAAACGGGGTGTGCCTGAATGATTCTCCAGTGTGTGCATTTATGAGGCCGAGCCGTCTTGAATATCATCCATTGGCATAGCCTATCTTACAGATGCTTTTCACAGATATCTCCTTAACTGTAATATGTCCCCTTGAAATAATACTTTCTTGCTCATCCTTGGTCTAAAGATTTTATGTGACAGTATCTCAATTTGTTTTCACCTAACTAGATAAAGACTGACATTTGTATGCTTTACCATTTTCCATGTTCCTTCAAATACATTATTTATGGAATCCTTATAACAGTCTTTATACAGGTCAGTGATCCTGTTTTGCAACTATTATTGTTTATCTCCATTTGAAAAGTCATATAGCCAGTAAATCTATGAACTGACTCAACAAAATACTTATTGAATGCCTGCTATATGCCAGGCACTGTTGTAGGTACCAGGAATAAAGTGGTATAAGAAAAACAAAAAAATCACCTTTGTCCTCAAGGAGTTTATAGAAGAAGAGGAAACCAAGATTAAATAAGCAATCACAAAACAAGTGTAGAATTATAGCTGTGCTCAGTGATGTCATGAAGAGTGACATGGTCCTAACAAGCATATAATCAAGGACCTGAGTGATCTGGGAGGTTAGATTCCCTGCGGAGTGATATGAAGGTGAATGTTGAATGATAAATAGGAGTGATTAGATGAAGGGGGGCAGTGAAAAGCATTCCAGGCAGGATAAAGTACATGCAAAGGTCCTGTGGCAGCAGCAAGTAGCAAGTCTGAGGAATGGGCATGAAGGGAGCGTGGCACTGTGTAAGGTAATGGCCACAGAGGTTGCAGGAGACAACACACCACAGGGCTTGGGACCAGGGCAAAGGTTTTGTTTGTTATCCTTGGGGGAGCTTTGGGGTTTTAAGGAGAAGAGCGACATGGTGAGATTTGTGCTGTGAAGGGATCTCTGGCTGCAGGGGCTGGGACAGTGGGTGCTGGGGGCAGAGTGGGCACCAGGGACCTAAGGGGAGGCTGTGTTTGGAGTGATCCAGATGGACCCAGGCAGGGCAAAACACCTAACCCCAGATCTTGTTTTCTTTTATCTTTATCACTGACCTCCCTGTGGACTGGTCAGGGACATGTCATTGTCACAATATAAATGGAAACCCTGGAGTATAGGAAAATTATTTTGTCAGGGCCACATTATTTCTCAATGAGAACATCAGAGAGAATGAAGAATGTGTTTTGATGGTCATTTCCACACCAGCTAA
Organism: Mirounga leonina; assembly: GCF_011800145.1. Classification (NCBI taxonomy): domain Eukaryota; kingdom Metazoa; phylum Chordata; class Mammalia; order Carnivora; family Phocidae; genus Mirounga; species Mirounga leonina. The sequence goes on from NW_023270504.1 coordinate 5,401,113, forward strand.
TACATAAGGACAAAAAGTATAAATTTTATCATTTAAGTTAGTTTTTCTTCATCTCATCTACATTTGGTCTTTCAAACCTGTTGCAGGCACTCGATGCTATAGACAAGGCTCTCCAGCTGAAACCAAAGGACCCAAAAGTCATATCTGAACTTTTTTTCACAAAAGGAAACCAACTAAGAGAGCAGAATCTTCTGGATAAAGCTTTTGAGGTATAAACACTTAATTATATTATTAAATTAAGGGACTAAAATTCGTACTCTCAATCTTTACTGAAGCACATACAGTAAAATTTAAGATCACTGTCATATTTGTGGAGTGAACTTTCTCATTAATGGCCATGATGTTATACATTTAATTTTTATAATTGACTATTTTTTAACTATTCAGAGTTCTGCAGTACCTCTGCATTATTTTCTGAATTATCACCTTTAACTTGATGTTTGAAACAATTCCCTCAAACTAGTTTCTATTCTCTGCCTCTCTCACTCTCTCTGTTGGCTGGCAGTAACCCTCTAGTCCATCTGGACTAGTGTCTGAATAGCTTTGGCATTTCCACACATCCTTATAACACCCTTCCACCCACCCCCCAATTCTTCACAGATTCCCTCTCATCTATTAACACATAGCCTTTGTTCTCCTCCCTCTGGAAGCCCATCTGGACCGTACTTTCTCCCAGTGCCCTTGTTTCCTGTGGACTTTTACAACATTTACTGTCTCTTCAAGTCATTTGAAAGTATCATATACTGCATTGTATTGTTAGGCCTCTTTTTCCTCTCGCCCTGTCCTCTCCTCCTCCCCCTACTCCCACCCCCACTTCTCTGTGCCCAATGCCTGCTCCCCAGTTAGATTGGACTTCTCCTTGTAAAAAGAGACAGCTTCCTTCCATGTTCTAAAACATAATGCCTTGCATCTTAGAGGCATTCAATATCTACAGCTCTCAAAATTTATACACAGTTTGAAATCAAAAAGATATTCCAAGCAAATAGAAATGTTCTAGAAATACCGCTGTGGTAAAGCCACAAGTTGGAATTAATGAAATCATAAAATTACACTAAATATAATATGAGAAGAGTAAAATTTTAAATGATATTATTGTTTTTGAAAACAGTGAGTGACTTAAAATATTCAAAAACATGGGTAAAGATATTTGGGAAAACTAACTTGAACATGAACTCTTAAAATAAACTGGCATATTTGAAGCAGAAATTTTGTATTTTTCTCTGCCCTGTGAACATTTTTTTAAAAGATTTATTTATGTATTTTAGAGAGAGAGAGGGCTCAAGCAGGCTGAGGGGCAGAGAGAGAGGGAGAAGCGGTCTCCCGCTGAGCACAGAGGCTCCATCTCAAGACCCTGAGATCATGACCTGAGCTGAAATCAGGAGTCAAAGGACACCTAACCGACTGAGGCGCCCAGGCCCCCTTGCACTGTGAACATTTTTAATACCTTAACATGTGAACATTTTTTAATACCTAATGTGACAATTTAATGAATGTATAATTTAATTTTGAAGTTATTTGGTATCTATATCTATCTGTATCTTATCCATTGTATTGAAAACAAAAGTATTTTCTAGTTGCTTTAACTATAGATCAAATAATCATTTTAAAGTGACGTTTGGGGTGCCTGGGTGGCTCAGTCAGTTAAGTGTCCGACTCTTGATCTCAGCTCAGGTCTTGATCTCAGGGTTGTGGGTTAAAGCCCCACATTGGGCTCCACACTGGGTGTGAAGTCTACTTAAAATCAGTCAACCAATCAATTAATTAATAAAGTGGCTAGATCTATGATGGATAGGAGTAGGGCTGTGAGCTAATAATAGCAGCTACAATGTGTTAGCATTTTTATTTATGATTTACAAAAATTAAGTAATTTAATCTTCTCTGTAGTCATATAAGAAAGCTATGATCATTGTCTTCATTTTACAATTGAATAAGCTGAGACTCAGAGGTTATGCAACTTGCTCAAGGTCACAGAGGGTAAGAGATGGAGCCGGGATTTGAATCCAAGTTCTTAATTTCTACCCTACACTCTCATCTCTGTTGATATAAATTAACCCAAGAGACACATTCTTCAGGTTTATTTTAGCAGCTCTTTAAAGATATAGTTTTTATTGTTTGCTTGTTTCTCTTAAACAGAAGTGGGTGAAGGATGGACCAGATTCTATTTACTTTATGAATCTGTTCATCAATGCAAATAGCAAAGAGCATTAAATGACACACAAATACTTAGCTTTGTAACGGAAAGCAACATTCTTAGCCGTTAGCTTCATTTAAGGTGACCACTCTTAAATTAAGACCCAGTGGTGAGCATGCCAGTGGTGATATAAAACAACATGCAAAATATTACAAATATGCCTCACAGATGTTACATTCAGTGGGACCGAATAACCAGGCCAAGGATACTGGGAAAGGGGATAATTCACTGGGACTGAGCTATATAGGAAAAGACTCTAAGATTCTATGATTACTAAAAAAAAATATTCTTACAAACTCCATTTATAGCGAAAAAGGCCAAAGGAGTTTTCTTGCAGGTCAAAGCCAGTGAGAAAGGATGCACTACAATAAAATCACCTGGATTCCCTGCGGGCATCCTCAGTCTCTGTGAGCAAATTACACATTTCAGGTTCCTCCACTTCCGAATCATCAGTTCTCAAAAATAATTGAAATAAATGGGAACACCTGTGAGCTGGTAGTGTTGGGTTTCACTGTGTTAACCATCTATATTCTCATGTATGAAGAAAGTGGTTTCCACAATCCTGTAGCATTAAACGTGGGTTCTCCTTTCTCAACCTGAAGATGTTTCTTGTGTATTTAGAGCTATAAAGCCGCCGTGGAGCTAAATCCAGATCAAGCACAGGCCTGGATGAACATGGGTGGAATCCAACACATCAAGGTAGGAGAATAATTCACTCCCATGAAGACTTTGCATTTTCTCTTTCTGTCTTCTCTCAAAAGATTAAAAACATATTGTTAATTCCCTCTTTGAATTATTTAAATACCAAAAGCCATAGGTGTTTAAAAGTGAAATTAGCACGGTTTATATTCACTTTGTATTATCTAGATATTGGATATCATGAAGTCATTTGAAAACCACGTCTATACAAATTAAATTCCATGATTTTATTAAACATAAAGAAAACCATATGTACTTAAGAGAAGAATCATCATATAGAAAATAAAATCTGCTTATGTGAACTTAGCCTTGTTAGGGCTTCCTGTAGCTCATTGTCCTACAGCTTAACTCATGGTCAAGACTACAGTGTTACTTTAAATATTACTTTATTATTTCTTGTATCTAATGTATCTTTTACTCCCTGATCATTTACTGAAACACAAGGTTGTTTGTGGGTTTATTTTTTGTTTTTCCAAAAGAAAAAGCTACCTTTGAGCGAATTATTAAAAATGACCTTTGGGGCGCCTGGGTGGTTCAGTTGCTTAAGCAACTGCCTTCGGCTCAGGTCATGATCCTGGAGTCCCGGGATCGAGTCCCGCATCGGGCTCCCTGCTCGGCAGGGTGTCTGCTTCTCCCTCTCCCACTCCCCGTTTGTGTTCTCTCTCTCGCTGTGTCTTTTTCTGTCAAATAAATAAATAAAAATCTTAAAAAAAAAAAAATGACCTTTGGGAAGGCTGCTGTCTATAAGTAATGAACTCAAAGACTCACTATCATTCATTCATCTTTCATTCATTCATTCATCCATTCATTTTACAAACATTCATACAGAGCATGTTAAGTGCCAGGTACTCCTTCTTCAGGCACTGTGAATAGAACACTAAACAAGTAAGTCGGAACTTCCTGTCTTCATGGAGCTAACATTTAGTAAGGGAGATCGGCAATAAATAAATAAACACATACATGCATACATGTATACATAAAATATATCATGGTGCTATGGAGAAAAAAGAGAGAGAAAGAAGATAGGAAGTGCCATGGGGTAAGGACTGAAATTTAAAATTAAGATAGTTAAGAAAGGCCTCACTTTGAGTAGAGACCTGAAGGGAACAAGCCATGTGGCAAAATAGGGAAAGAGCATGTGCAAAGGTCCCTCAGAGAGGGAGCAAGTGAGATGAAATGGTAGAAGCTGGGATTAAAGAAGTCACAGGGCCAGATCATGCAGAGCCTTGAAGGGGAATGTAGGGTCTTTGGCTTTTATGCAATGCCAAATGAGTTGGGGTCCTTGGAGGACTTTGAGCAGAGAGATGCCATGGTCTGACATGTCTTTAAAGGATCACTCTTATTATGCTAACCTATTTTCTATCAGTCTTTATATTGATAAAACAGTAATATAGTGATTAGCATTTAAACAGAAGCCTAATAGGGTTTACTATTAAGTGGAAACTGGTCATTCTCAGAAACACAACAAAACAAAAGGTGACTTGTGATTATATAGCCAGAAGGGGATAATGGGTGAGTTATTATGTGACTGACAGCCTTGATCTAATAGAGGAACAAACATGACATTTATCAGAGCAGAATAACCTGAGCTCTGATCTTATTGATCTTCTAGGGTGTCCAGCAATATGAACTTACTTTTAAAATAGTAACATAGGGCGCCTGGGTGGCTCAGTTGGTTAAGCAACTGCCTTCAGCTCAGGTCATGATCCTGGAGTCCCGGGATCGAGTCCCGCATCGGGCTCCCTGCTCAGCGGGGAGTCTGCTTCTCCCTCTGACCCTCCCCCCTCTCATGTGCTCTCTCTCATTCTCTCTCTCTCAAATAAATAAATAAATAATAAAATCTTTAAATAAAATAAAATAAAAAATAAAATAGTAACATAATTTTAAATAGTATGTTAAATAGTTATATTTTATAAAATAATATGCTCAATATGTTTTTAGATGACATGTGCCTGCCATTTAAAGCAATGGGTTCGGTTGTTAATTTAAAAAGTACAATAAATAGGGGTCCCTGGGTGGTGAAGTTGGTTAAGTGGCTGACTCTTGGTTTCATCTCAGGTCATGATCTCAGGGTCGTGAGATCGAGCCCCATGTTGGGCTCAGCACTCAGCACAGAGTCTGCTTGGGATTCTTTCTCCTTCTCCCTCTGCCCTTCCCACTCATGCTCTCCCTCTCTCAAATAAATAAATGTAAAAAAAAAAAAAGAAGAACAATAAGTACACCCAAGACTTTTCTAAAAAGTCTGGAAATACAAGGAAAATAGTACATTCATTGAACTCTTAGATTAACAAGTGAATCCATTGCTTTAAATTTAGAGGTACTTCCCCTGAAAAGGTGTCTGGAGATTGAAGAAGGATCTATTGAGTGTATTCTTTTAAAATGTAATGAACACACTGATTAAAAATTAGTTTGTGCAGTTTTTCATCTTTGCAAACATCATGTATTAGGCTGAAGAATTAAACGGTGAAATTGCCATGTTTGTAGTTGAAAAATCGTCTAATATCAGTAAATTCATATGATACAATCCAATATAAATATATAGACTGGGACCTGGCTTGGATGTGGTCATTTAAATGGCACCATTACAATGCAAGATTATTACTGTGAGGTCCTAAAGAGCAGTCATTAACTTTCTGTCTTCACTTTGCCAGGTAGTGTGTGCACCAGGCAGTGTTAACCCTTTCCAGGCTTCACTCCTTCCCTGAGCCCGGGTGAAGCTTAGGAGACTGAGGGCTGTGGTACGGTTGCAAGTTGGAATAAGGCTTTGCCAGGACATGGCATGAAGAGATGAGAACAGAGTTGTCTCTTGCTTGTACTGTTTGGTAATAAAAGATAATTATCATGAAGCCTCATAAAGGCTGAAATGGATGGACCAAAAAAAGCTAACACACCTTCTTTATAATCAAAAAGTTGTGTCAACTGGGCCACACCACAAAGTCCTATTTTCAGTAGTACCCTACGTGCATTTTCTAGAATGGCTTCATGCAGTGGAACTCTCTATGGTGGCAGGAGTGTTCTGTGTCTGCACTGTCCAAGGCAATAGCCACTAGCCCATGTGGCTGTTGAGCCCTTGAACCGTGGTTGGTACAACTGAGCAACTGAATTCTTAATTTATCGTAATTGATTTCAATTTAAATGGAATTAGTGGCTATCATAGTAGATAGCACATTTCTGGAAATTAAAATACCAAATTCCCTATCTTAACATCCCAGAACTGGGGACATTGAATCAAGGGCTAAAACTTAAAAAAAAAATAAAAAATAAGGCTTTCAGTTTAATCAAGTAAAGAGCAATGTGAGGGAGAGAAAATAACTGTAGCCGTGGATTTTACGTGAAAGGACAAAGAAAGCTGGTAATCAAAGAAGGAAATGCCAAGGCACTGGGCTGAGGCCTAAATTCAGAAAAAACTCTTAGCAGAACAATTTCAAAGTCGGCTGTAACACAAACATATTTGGAGAGCACTCTAAGGGTCACAAATGTTCAGTTGTCTGCACGTGTGTGCAGACACTTGGAAGATAAATGCTGGAGTTGAAAAAAAAATAATAACAATTGAATGAAGCAAATCCAGGTTCTCACTTGTTCAGAATTTTATTTAGCCTCTTATGAGAATCAGTGTTCATAATCAGAAATGTTTTCATTTGTGCATGTGCCAGAGCCTGGATCCTGATGTCATTTCCCCTCTCCTTTTTACCAATATGACAAGTAAGTATAGTAATAAATGGACAGTGTTTACTCAGGCCTGGATGATCATTTAATAATGACAACAATGGGAGCATCAGATTGAGGGCTCACTATGCATCAGGCAGTGTCTGAGCTCCTAACGTGCATTAACTCACTTGGAGGATAGTTAAGCATTTAGTGAATATCAGTTGCTAGTGGCTACATAGAACTCTCACTTAGAGAAGCTATTTTAAATTGTGATGGGAATTCAGAGAGTAACTGGTTTTTGTCCACATGGAGCTGTAATTGAGAATAAAATAAAGCAAATTGAAATTTGGGGGAATGGAGAGAACTCCAACACTCAGAGTTCTGAGACGTGGCAGGACACAGATCTGAAAGAGGGTGGACCAAATAAGGAAGGTAAAATTTAGGAGCAGAAAAGGGCCTGGAAAACAGTAATTGTGACTAATTTGCTTGGAACCATCTGGGACAGGCACACATGGTTTCCAGTTAGAAAGCCATTGAACAAAGCAGATGGGGGCCAACAGAGGGTGGTGACCGGTGTCTTTAGCAGGTCAGGGGTGACATGCCTTCCTTCCTGCTTTAAAAGGTCCAGCAGGTTCATATTGTCACACACCTTGGGTAATTTGACTCCATATTCTTATCAGTTCTTTCCAGTATATAAAAACTTATATTTACATTAAAGCCCATATTAGGCAAAAGTTGCTTTTATGTTGGTTGGATATTAAAATAACTTCCACCACTAAATAGGTCTAGTGGATTCCGAACTATTTAATCATTACTACTTTTGAATTTTCCCACAAACACCTCTCTTTCCCTCCCTCCCTCCCTCCCTCTCTCCATGTCTAGCCATGGCTCCATTTGATTACTAAGTAATAGTGGCAACCCCACGAGAGCACTATGAAATGATAATCTCATACCACTACATTAGTAGAATTGAAAATCTGTTTTTCTGCCATTTCACCTTATGGTATAACTCTTATCCTTCACATTCTCCAACTGGTCTGGTACTTAAAACAAATGGATTCTCCAAAAGCACCAACAGATAAGGATAAAATTACCCATGCAGACAGGGTTTCCTTCTGAGGACATACCCGTCAAACTGGGCCAGACAGTCTGTCTCTTAGTTTCCCCATTCTTCAAGAGTGTTCTGAGGGTCGGACTATAATTGTCATCTCTCTTTTTCCCCACAGGGAAACTATGTGTCCGCAAGAGCTTATTATGAGAGAGCTTTCCAGCTGGTTCCAGATAGCAAACTGCTGCAGGAAAATCTCGCCAAGTTGGATCGCCTAGAGAAACGATTACAAGAAGTTCGAGAAAAGGATCAAACGTAGCAGCGTTTGACCCAGTCTTGAGGAACAGTGCTGGTGCCTCTGGAAGAGGAAGAAGAGATGGAGGCTTTCACCTCAGCAGGGGCACAACAGAGAAGCCTTCCGCTCGCTCGCTCTGAGTTCAGGGAGGCATGTTTTGGGACGCCCGCTGGTAACCCTGTGCTGAGGGACTCGCATTTCCCTGGAAGAAGAAAGAGCAAGCAAGGGCTAGGTCTGAGAGAAAGTAAAACAACTACTACACATTTTGCAGATTTTTGTTGGCTTTAATAAATAACAGGTTTCCCTTCATCTATTTCTCTGCTTTTCCAACCTAAGAATCTAATTCCATCTCTTAGTGTAGACTTTTATGTCCCAGAAATACAGAGGCTTGAAATGCTATGAAGGCAGAGTGGCTCTTCTTCATGAGATGAGATATGTCAAAGACGGAAAAAATCTCTGGAATAAACCATTTGGGTAATTCCACCAAGAGGTAGCTCATTTAGTTCTCCAGAACTAGAGATGAGTAGCTGATAGTTTTTGTAGAATCTTTTGGAATATATGGGGGAAAGGGATGTTGCTAAGTGGGCTTTGTCTAATATCCCCCCCGAGGATATTGCTAGAGCCCGATTGAAGAGTGAATTAAATACCACTCTGATGCAGACTTTCCCCATTGCCCAAGATACCAAAAAGGAAGCTTCTGGAATTGTGTATGGGTGTTCTTATCCCTAGGGGAAAATCAAGGATCTTGGTACCCCTAATTCTTTATGGAAATGTTTAAGATTATTTTAATTTTATTACAAGTATTACTAGAGTAGTGGTTCTGCTCTAAGATTTCAAAAGTGCTTTTAGAATCATAAATGTTTCTGACTCCACATATATTGTTACTCCGGTGGAGAAAAAAAACAGTATATTCTACATGAGAAATATTAAAGATATTAACTAAGAGAAATGTTCTACTTTGTTATCTTAACATTAGTCATCCAGAGATTTATTATTTTTTGAAAACTATATTTAACCATTGAAAAATCTGTACAGTATATCACAAAAATCTTCATAGACTATAAACAGATGGAAGAGGAGTTCTATTGATTTGTCTACTGAGGCTTAATGAGAATTCTATGCTTTAAAACATGAGTGATGGAAATCCGGAATTCTTGGTTCTGTATTTATAATTTTGGAGGTTTCATAGAGAATACTCAAAAAATCTAGGGGAGAAAAAAGTCTAAATTCGTAATTATAAAATATATATTTATATTGAAAAGATAGAGGCCAGCAAAGTTGAACTTATAATTTGACATTTGTTTTTTAGTGTTATTTATTTCATAACTTATAAAATATTTAATATATATATACACACACATTTTTTTTCTCTGTACATAGTGGTTTTAATAGCAGCTTTCAGAACTGATCATACAAAAATTACAAATCTGAATTACAAAGTAAAGTTTTAACAGCCCCTCAAAAAATTTGTATTGATTATTCACTTGCTAAAGCTAAAGAAATTAGGAAGCAGACGTCAGTGTTTGGGTGGTAATATATTTTGGAAGTGAAGAAGTTGGAACACCTGATTCTAATTTGGTCATCATCATAAATTTAAAAAAAAGGAAGAAGAAGAAGAACCACTCTGGGGAGTGCTGTTTGCAGGCTAAGCCAGGTGGCCTGCAGATGTAATAGCCTGAAGGCGTTCGGATTGCACGTCCTCAGGCCAGGGCAGGGTAAAAAGCGTGCTTCCTTTCAACACTGCTCCTCTGTGTTATTTTTTTGTCAAGGTAAGTCTAGTTAAAAGAACTTCTCTAGAAAGGGATGATGCAAGGAATATTTTGAATGCAAAAGATTCCAGAATTTGAATTAGCAACATGTGTTTGTGTGCATCAATAATCCAACAATGTATGTATTGCCACTACGATCTTCTGTTTCTAATAGTCTTTTAACCGTATAGATCATAAATTTATCCAAACTTTTGCTTAAAATATTTTCATTCTCCTCAAAATTATAGTTTTATGGTCCTAAGGCCAAGAAATGTACTACAGTGTTCCTTTTAAATGATCAGTCTACCCCCAAATTGGAAAAAACAAACACACAAACATGAATCCCTAGCTAAAAACAGTATCTGAGACTTTAATCACAACTTTTTAGAATAATCTGTAACCAAAACTCCCACTTAGGAAGTTAACGGAAAAGACTAAGCCCCAAATTTTGAAAAGCAATTACGCCTTACTTGAAGTGCTGCTAAAGGTATGAGGGTACATTAGTGGGAATGGTTGAAATGGAGGTTACAGCCTAAAAGTTCCTGAGGGAAGGGGTCACATGGCCTTCAGGAGACTTGTTCTACCTTCTTTTGGGTGCTTTTCTCTCTCCCCACGTCCTTCTGTCTGTACGTCTCTCTCTCCCTCCCTCCCTTCTCCCCACCCCCGTCAACCTCCCTTCATTCTGACCCTCCCCCTCCCTTCTCACTGTAGCTCTGGCTCCTTCTGTGAGCCCCTGGCATCTCTTTGAACATGCAAAGTAAACACTGTTTGTTGGGTCAGATATTTTTATCCTGATTTAATAATGTCACTGAGATGTAGCCAATGAAATAGTTCTCATAGTTAAATGGTGCCTATAAGAAAATAAATCACATATTATTTTTCAAAGATATTAAGTGTATTTTATAACTGTTTTTATTTGGTTCTTGTAACATGAAATAATATGTGGAATTCATTCTTATCAGTAAAAACAGAGTGCCCTGGCTAGTTGTGGAGATATATCCAGATTCCCCTAATAAAAGTGTACTTGGCAAGAGAGCTGATGGCCCCTTTCTGACATGGAATCGCAGAGCCAGCTTCATGGGTTTTCAGTTCATGTGGTCCTGCACTCAGAAGTCCCCTATGCTTGGCTGAAGGCTCTGCTTGAAAGTCTTAATAATTTTTGAATGAGGGGTCCTGCAAATCTGTTTTGCACTGAATCCTTAAATATATAGGGTGTCCTCAGTACGAGGGAAGTTGGCCGAGGACAAGACAGGAGTTGCTTTAGCCTGGCTGAACCCTTGATCCAATGATCAAGAGTTTCATTTGTGACTCTGTTCCTCTGAGAACACTTGCTTTATTTTCTTGGCTACATTTAGAGTTCCTTGTGTATATATATCCCCCGCTTACTGCCAGTCTATCTAAACTGTCCTTCTGCCCTACCTAGAACCAGCCCTCCTTGCCTTTAAAATTCCCAGTAAGTGGGGGCGCCTGGGTGGCTCAGTCGTTAAGCGTCTGCCTTCAGCTCAGGTCATGATCCCAGGGTCCTGGGATCGAGTCCCACATCGGGCTCCCTGCTCGGCGGGAAGCCTGCTTCTCCCTCTCCCACTCTCCCTGCTTGTGTTCCTGCTCTCGCTATGTCTCTCTCTGTCAAATAAATAAATAAAATCTTTAAAAAAAAAAAATAAAAAATAAAAAAATTCCCAGTAAGTGGCAGTCCTTTGACATAGGAGCCATGAGATTGGCTTTACAAGTTTATTTCAACCTTAAGAATTCTTCAGGATTTTTTTTAAGTGATACAGATGTTTTCAATCTGTTAGTGGTATTCACAAAACACAGTTCAGCGATGTAACATAGGTAAACTAAACCAAAGATTCAAATACCTTGGAGGAAAAGAAATTTTATTTTAGGGAATCCTGAGATATATTCTTTTGGGTCTGTCTGTTTTAAAGTTCATCACAAAACAAAGAGGATTGCCAGCACTTTAATTACAACATCCTATAGTACATCACAGCCCCTAGCAGGAGACTGTGACATTCGTCACAGGTCATACCTCACTTGATGGCAGGGGTTTGTAGTGGTTGCACAATGCTTTTCAACAAGACTAAATGAGAAAATCCAAACTGTTCTATATAAACCGACCTGCAGAAACTATCATTTTAGGGGGAATAAAAATAAATGTGTGGTTTCTTATTGTCTCTACTAAACATTCCAGGCCCCATAGATCAAAGAGCCACATTCAGCTGATAGTTGAGAACTGTTCCTTCACACACAGGGGCTCTCAAGCCTGGCTGGACTGCGTGATCCCCTGGGGCCCTTTGACAGTCTCCGAGGTGCTGGCCACCCAGGTTCAGATGCTAATATGCAGCGAGGCTGGAGAACCACTTGCAGGCTAACAACTTCACTGGAACTTTTATGAGTTTTATAATCTTCCTTGAGTTTTACTTTTAAATCTAGACTAAAATGAGCCAGAGAATTCTAAAAAATAATTTATGGCACAGATGACTGGTTGAGACTATAGTTTCAAGAATGACAGACAGGTGGGTTGGGTGGGGTGTTTTGCACTGGTGGCAATTGGACTATAATTTGACCTTACATTTTCCGAATTCTTGGTTCTCAGAGGGAGAGGAATTACCATTTGTATACACCAGACAAGGCTCCCAGTATGTAAAACTCACGGTGTGCATGGCATAGAGTGTATGCCTAAACCTTAGGTCTCTGTTTTGATGACACACATGTCAATTTTTGCTAATTATTTCTTATTGTACTCATTTTTAGAATCTGTTTTTGAGGGAAAAATGGAAACCTTTGATCTGATGTGTGAAGGATTTGCATCTTAGATTAATAAATCTATAGGGTATTAGTAACAACAATCAAAGCAAATGTAGTTATGGGTGGTTGGTTTGTTTTTAATTTTTCACCTAGTTTCCAAATCACATTTACTTTGATTAAATTGCATGTTGGTATTTCACAATAATAGGAAAACATAACTATCTGACATCTTTTGGCATTTTAAAAGAATAAATACCTGTCAGATCTTCCATTTAGGCTGCAATTGAGTGAGATAAAAGCTTACAATGCCAAATATATATATGGACACATTATAACTTCTTATGATTATTCTTGAAGTTTTGATGTAAAAGAAAAATACGTTGAACAGTTCTTCAAAAAATAACACTTCCTTCATTATTTTTGTTTTTAGTAGCCATTAACTTAAAGAGAATAAAATAACTGCAATCAAAGGAGTGCTTTAATATCAGCAAAATAAAGTGACAACAGAATTGATGATTTTCCTGTCTGTCAAATGGCTCATATAAAAATGTGCTATTTTGATCACCAAAGATCCTTTCAGTTAAAACCTTTTAGGGTGTGTAGCTCATAAAATCAGCATCCATGATGATAATGGTCATTATAAGTTTGTAAGTTTAGATCATCATTTACCCCAAAATGGAAAGTTATGTCAATGTCCAGAAACCCAGTAGTTTCTTCCCATTCTCGGTGGTGCAGATGGTGTATGTTTATGTCACGTTTGGAAGTTTCCAATGTGCATAACATCCTTTTGGGGTTTCCTTGCTGGCCCAGAGGAGGGGTGCGCCAGTCCCAGAATCAGGAAATCTGGGTGGTAGGCCTGTTCGGCCGCGGAGGAGCCGCCTCACCCTGGGAAGGTTACCAACTGTCTCAGCCATATCTGAAACCAGATTGAAAGGCCTCTACCTCTGAAGAGGTAACTGGTTAGCGTTGCCCTTAGTTTTCCAAATGTAAGATAATCACCGCCACAAAACACATAATACAACCATAAAAGTGACTGCACTGTCCAAGAGCTTTAATATGGCAGAGAGAATTCTTATTTTGCAGTCTGTACACATAAAAACTGGTTATTTTGTTATGTGTCTGCGGGGAAAATAGTTTTTCAAATTTCCTCCGAAGGAATTAAAATATCTGTAGAAGCCATGGCTTGCTTTTATAATGTGGAAACCATCTGACTTGCTGTGACTCACGCGGATCCCTCCTTTTATCAGGGAGAAAATGACTTGCGTCGTGTTCTTTGTTCATGTTTTTATTTTCTCGTTTGACCGGTTGTATATAAATGTACGTTTTTGTTACTTTTGCTGTGCCAGTTAAAAATATATTTCCCATAAAGTATTTCTCCCATTTAAGTCTGATTATGTACGCTTTGCCTAGGTCTTTCCAAAATAAAATTTATGTAAATGTTTATTTTATATAAAATATAATGAAAATAATTATGTCTGTTTCAGTCTCTCAAGGGCTCCGTGATTAGTACCCACTGAAATCCTTGTCACTAGCTGGTGTCTGCTTTAAAAGAAAGAAAATTTCTTCCTTCTTATTCATTCATTGCATTGCATTGTTCTGTGTGTTTCATGTCTGCCGTCTTTACCATACCTTGCAGTGAGTGTTTCAGTCCTTATGCACTCCTGATCTCGTCCTCTCATCTTGCTGATTGGTGCCTTCACCTCTTTCTGCAGAGAGTAAATAAAAGGTAGAAAACAGATATTCTCTCAATAGCCTGCACTCCGTCTACAAACTTCCCTGTACCCAATTCTTCCCCCTCCTATTAACTACAATGGAAGAGTCCCTAGGCTCCAGATTTTCCCTCTTGTGAAGCTTCATTCCATCCCTTTCTCTCTCTTTGTCAACTTTAACTTCTTCCTTCTACTGGCTCTTGTGATTCCCTTCTATTTTAAAACATGTATACAGGTAACCACCATCAAAACCATTTGGAAAAAAAGTGGTAAGTCCTTCCTCTATTTCTTTCATCTCTAGCTGCTACCACATCTCTTTCTTCCTTCTCAGCTAAGCTGTTTGAGTGAATTGTCTTCACCCATTCTTTCCATCTCCGCCCTTCACATTCCCTCTGCTTCACAGTGATCTGTCCCTGCAACAAATAAGCAAATGAAACTTCTGTTTCTAAGGTCACCAAGAATTTCCTTAGTGCTGAATCTTGGGCCTTGCAGGACTTTGGAGAGGGTTCTAGAGTTTAGACCAGTAGTTTAGCAGGGATGGAAAAAGTTGTTTACACAAAACATTATTTGCCCATGATTTGCTTGTTGCTCATAGATTAGTCACTAAAGCTCCTAATTTGACAACTCTCCTTAGAATTGGGGCTTCCATTAAGAGTCTTGGAAGGCCTCCAAAAGCACATCATTATCCTGCCCTAATGAAGATATGTTCACATTAAAGACAGATTTCTCATACATCACAAATCCAATCTGGGATAGTTCAGCCCACTCTGTCCCTTGACATCATTTCCTTTTAGATAGATAGATACTTATATATATGAGAATACTTCCATTTAGATGCTGCAACATCACCACAAACTCAACTTATATTTAAACCCATCATCTCCCTGGCAAATTTAAAACTAACAACCTATTGGATAGGTACACAATTCGTATTGAATGGCTTCTTTCCTATTTAATGAGAAGGCATTATTTTGTTAGGCCTAGAAGGGACCAATCCTCATAAAAGGACAAGGTCTCACCGGGCTGTGAGTTTTGAACTCTGGAAACAAAGGGAGCTGTGCTATAACAGGAAATGAGACCATGCCCAACCCCATGGAGACTTCTGGGTATGAAACGAGTGAATATCCTGCAAAACTGTGTGTGCATCACGCATTGAAGACTGCAAACTGACAGGGTCTGTGGGCCTTGTGAGAAGGTTAGCCATGAACTTGAACATTTGTGGGTCCAACTGTACTTGCACACCATGTGAACATTTTTCTTTCCCTCCCAGTTCATTTGGTAATGGCTTTGTAGTGGTTTTAATCTGACCCCCTCTTGCGAAGAAGAAGTAGGTATTTGGGTCTACCTGGAGGATCTGAGCTTATGTTGGAGAGTAGTTTGCCCCTGGGGCAAGGGATGGTTATGGTGTTCCTGGTAAGATCGCCACAGTGAAAGCAAAACGTACGGGTGAGGTGGTGAGCGCCCCTGGTCAGGCAGCTACCAGAGCTGGGGATTCCCTTTGCAGTGCTCAAGCCTGGAGGTACAGGGCTTTGTTTTCACAGAAAGGCTGCTTACCTTACCAAGCCCCCTCCCAGTGTCCCCTAGACACCCAAGCTTAAAACCCAGGAGTCCTCTACTCAAACTGTTTTGCAAGGGGTCTTTATTTAAAATAAATAAGATGGTGCTTGCTATTCTCAAGAACAGTGCAGTCCGATAGAACTATTTGTGATGATGGCAGGGTCCTCTGTATGCTCTCAACTAGCCACAGGTGGCTACTGAGCCCTTGAAATGGAGCAGGTGTGACTGAGGAACTGATGTTTTTACTGTAGTTAATAATTTGAATAACCACGTATGGCTAGTGTCCACTATAATTGGTCAGCGCCCCTCTAATGTTGCCCTCTTAATGTTGTTAGATGGGACATAAAAATCAGAGAAATACCTTTTATGTTCATGAGAGAAGTTTTGAGACTGTTTCGGGTTTCAGTGCCAATTGCATTCTTCAAGCTTTTCACCGAAAGGGGCCCCTTGATCTCCTGTTCCCTTCTGCAGTTTCAGGGTCATTGCCCCCAGCTGATTCTCACCTGCCTGTTTCTGTACCTGCATTCCCTCCACCTTGACTGTCTTCCGCTTTTCCGTCCATCTGTCTACTGCCTGCCTGTTTGCCTAATTTGTGTATCTCCCACCTTAAGGAACTTTTATTTCTATTATACACGGAAGTAAGACAACTGGGCCTGGGAGATTGGTGTCTACCTTAGTTATATATAGAATGTCCACTGAGCTTTGCCCTAATTTTTTGATAAAACATAAATCCATTACAAATTGTGGCTTTCTTCCTCTCCCAACCTTAAGCTTTT
Source organism: Mirounga leonina (assembly GCF_011800145.1). NCBI lineage: Eukaryota > Metazoa > Chordata > Mammalia > Carnivora > Phocidae > Mirounga > Mirounga leonina. Next base: position 5,417,532 of record NW_023270504.1, read on the forward strand.
TTTTTTTTTTTTTTTAAGATTTATTTATTTGACACAGCGAGAGAGGGAACACAAGCAGGGGGAGTGGGAGAGGGAGAAGCAGGCTTCCTGCTGAGCAGCGAGCCCGATGCGGGGCTCCATCCCAGGACCCTGGGATCATGACCTGAGCCGAAGGCAGATGCTTAACGGCTGAGCCACCCAGGCGCCCCCCCAACCTCAAGCTATCTTATGACAAAATAACGCTTATGGGAAAATATGTTGACATGATAATCTTACCAATGAATTCATTTTAATAATCTTACATGATGGATCCTACCGCTTTGGCCCATTCCCCTGAAGCTAATAACACAGCCACCCAGGAAGGGGATGGCAGCTATAAACCTGATCTTTCATACCCACTCTGAAAATTCTTGAACGTCAAGGGCTTCAACAAGCTTCTTAGAAGGTGGGGCAATCCTATTAATTCCTCAATAAGCTCCCATGAGTCTTCCTCCTTTCAGAAGTGGGCGTGCCTGTGTCTCGTATGGATGACCAGCTTCCTCGACCCTGGCTTGGGCCACCCTCCCTGGGCTGGCACCAGAATTCCCCTGTGCTGAGCGTGCCAGGCCACGGATCCCCTTGCTCCCGGGATCCCCCAGCGGAGCCCCCTGCACACCTGTAAAGGCCGGGCGCGGTGTGTGTGTGTGGGGGGGTGCGCCTGTGGCCCGGGGATGATCGAGATGATGGGGATGATGAGGATGATGGGGATGATGGGGATGATGGGGATGACGGGGATGATGGGGATGATGGCGGGCAGCGGCAGCTGTGAGCCCAGCTGCGCGGCAGGTGCGGCCCACCGGCGCCCGCGCAGGAGTGAAGAGCGCGGCGGGCGCTTCCGGGAGCGGGAGGGTCTGCGCCGCGGGGCTCGCGGTCCTCGCTCGGTTTCCGCAGCTGCGGAGGAGGAAGCGGGCCAGAGTCCCCCAGCCCCGGTGCCATGCGGGCGCCGGTCGGGCCGGGTCTGCTGCTCTTGCTCGCCGTGGGCCTCCCGCAAGGGCTAGGTGAGCCCGGACTCCAGGCGTCGAGGCTGCGGCCCCGGGCTGAGGGCTGGCGAGGGAGACTTCTTACTCCTTCAGCCACGGAGACGGAAGCGTGAGGGGCTAGTACAGGCCCAGAAATGCCCAAAGAAGGGCCTGAGCCAGGTTTTCTTTTGGAAATTCTTCGGATTCTGGAGTTCAGGGTTTTAGGCACTGTGCTAAGGAGCCCATTAGAAGTAATTTAAAGTCAAATATCTCTTTTCTGGAGTAGCCTATGTTGTTCTCCAGTATCTTTAATACACCCTAAATTCTATAATGCTCCCCCCCCGCCCCGGAGTAAGCTCGGAATGGATCCGGGGTGGGGGTGGGGGGAGCTGGCTCCTCCCCGTCCCCACCCCCACCCCCACCCCCACCCCCACCCCCACCCCCGGGTCTTACCAAGGCAGCGCAGGCTGTAAAGGAGCAGGGGCATCCTGAAGCAAGTTCCAGTCAACAGAGGGGTAGTTGGGGGATGGTCTCAAGAATATCTTGAGAAAAGAAGGGGGGCAGCCTGCTGCTGAGTGACATCAGAACTTTCGTGCCAGGCCAGGAAAATCGGAAGGTGGACTCTTGATAAAGTGAATCCTTACACTGAGGTGCGCTGGGTGTGTGCGCATGCGCGCACGCGCTCTCTCTGCCACCCAGGACTCAAGTGTGGGATCCGCGCGGTTGACGTGAAAAGTACAGAAACTGTCTTGGAAACTGGGTTCTCTCCTAGAATTGTTGGCTGGAGAAATTCTACAGTCGGTGGGCATCCGTGGCAGGTCAGTATAACAAGAGCGTTGATTTCTTAATGAGAAATGGCGAAGTTTTTCTCTTGTTTCAAATATCGCAACTCCAGGTTAACATGTAATTTTTCTCTTGACCCTGCTCAACCTCTCTGTCAGAAAGTTTACTTCACAGGAACTATCTTCCTAACCAATTATACTGGTAACTTAACAATGTTGTATAAGGAGAGTTGATTTCAAATGTTTCTAAGGAAGGTGAGATCTATGGGGAGACGTATATTAGTTATGTTTGTGCTTTTCTTCTTGGGCAGGTCTCCCTAAAATTAGGGGAGCACCACTGCTGTGGAGGAAGCTTGATCCAGGAGGATCTGGTGGTTACCTCAGCACACTGCCTGGTTGGCCTCAATGAGTAAGTTGTGGGTTTCCATTACTTATCAAACCTCTTTTCGTAGCAATAGAAGATTTGAGCTCTAAATTTGAGAGGAGAAGATTTGAGCTCTAAATACGATGGGAGGTTCAATCTCAGTCCCTTTCTGAATTTTTCCACCTGGTCCACCCACTCACGGACCTTCCTGATCCCCAGAAACTTGTATCAAGATTATCCTAAGATTTCCTGTACTTCCTACTCTACTGATCAGAGACCCCAAAGATCCCAGATATCCTCGATAATTCGTGCAGTTAGTAGTGAGGTGGAGGTGATAGTTACTTGTTCTAGTGAAGTACTGACATCAACTGTTTAATGAATGTTCCAAAATTTTCATAATCTGAGTTTCAGTCATTAGGAGGGAAAAAATACTGTGGAAATAACAGATACTTAGCTAGGTTGAGAGTACTAATAATAAGGAGGAGAGTTCTAGGAACAACTTTTATATCTTATTAAAAATGATAGAGCATATACAGACTGGTACAAAAGGAAAAAAAAGGCCACACTTAAATATTTTATGCAGAAAGACAATTGATGGTAGGGGAAAGGGTTCCCAGAACGTAAACACTCTGATGGAAAATCATGACTTTTTACAGATCCCTATCATTTATGGGCAATTATGATGGTAGTAATCATTAATAAAGGTGCATCTCCTTTTAAGACTTAGAAATGCTTAAAGTTACACTAATCACTTTTCATTTAATTGTGTGAAACCAAGACAGTCTTTCCTGGGGGAAAGAGCTATACTTATTGAAACATTTTGCTTCGGTTTTAGGAAGCAAATTAAGAGTCTGACTGTGACTGCTGGGCAGTACAGCCTCTCTCAGAAGGGTGAACATGAACAGAAGAGTCCTGTCTCAAAAATTATTATCCATCCTGAGTACAATAGACTTGGATATATGAGTTCTGATATTGCACTGCTCTATCTAAAACACAAGGTTGAGTTTGGTAAGTAGGGGAGTTAGCACATGAAAAAATGTAGGAGAAATCTGTTTTGTTAATTCTGTACCAGCTTTAATTTCTGTGCATATATCTAAGTAATATTAGAATAGCTAAGTTTTGTTCCTTTTCAAAATTTTGTTTATAATTTATAAAAAGCACTGTACAGGCTATCAGTCCCAGACACAAATTATGTATGCTTAACTTAATCCACATTTTAAGCACTCTTTTGTCTTAGCTGGGCTACATTCTAGACTTAACTCTAGCCAGGGAGTTTGTGACATTTGAAAATGTTCTCAGAGACTTCTTTCTGTCATTATTGTGGACTAGATATCTGACACTCTCTCAGCACAGGTAATCTAAACATTTGGATAAGAATATTAAAAATCTTTTTTAAAAATGCAAAAAAGAAAAGTGTTCAGTGGCCCCAAACAATGAAAGAGCACAAATCTAGATGAGTTGGCCAGGTAAGGAAATAAGCCATCGCCTTTGAGGCATCAAATTGATCTTTAAGAACCTAGAGCTTTAATTGGTCAAGCAAGGAGCCTGCATGGGAGGAGGGATGGGGGATGGGAGAGTCTGGTTGGAGTCTCCTATGTAACCCTGACTTCCGGACAGGTGATGCTTTGAAAGGTAGGGGAAAAAAGAAGGGGAAATATGCCACATAAAGTGAGGGAATAAGGAAACTTACCTGTTTGATTATTGGCTCCGTAATCATGAGCAAGCCTTCATTCAAGTTTAATGCTGGCATTCCCATTGCCCGCGACCAAAAGAAACTATTGCCCCATTTTTCTGTTCCCCTTTATAGAAAAGCTATGAAGCTCCCTTTATGGTAGGGAGGCTCATTTCCTCTCCTCAGTTCTCATAATTGCATGTATTAGGTTTGAGCTATCTGTTAGACACCCAAGTCAATCAGACTCTCATGCCTACTACTCCCCCAAATTTGCTCTTGTCGCAGCCACTGACCTCCATGTTGTTAAATTCAAAGGTAAATTCTCAATCCTCAGCTTACTTGAAGGAGTTTTGACAGAGTTGCTCATACTGTCCTGGAAACATTTTCTTCACTTGAGTTCTGGGAGCCCCTTGGTTTGCCCTCCACCTCTTTTTTTCACCCTTTGCTAGTCTTCTGTGATGATACCGCCTCTTCTCTGTGACCTTTTATTGTTGGTGTGCTTGTTCTCTATCTGTCCTTACTCCTTCAGTGTCCTCATTCAGGATTAAGGCTTTAAACACCATCTGTGTGAAGACAATCCCAAATATTGACTATCTAGCCCAGGTTTCTTTATATTACATACGCTGCTGGGATTACTAGGAGTTGTATAGCTAACTGCCTACTGGTCATCCACCTGGATGGCTTAATAGGCAGTTCAAACTTAGTGTGTTCAAAGCAGAATCTTGATTTTCCCCTACATCCTAAATCTGCTTTACCCATAGCCTTCCATTTTGATTAATGACAAGTCTCCCTCTCCTGTTGGTTAAGCTAAACACTTTGCACTGGGTCTTGATTCCTCTTTCTCTCACACTGATTCTTCTTTCTCCCAGAAAGGTCCTGTTGCTTCTGCCTCACGCTCTCTACTCTTAGCATCCTGTTCCAGGCTACCATCCTTTATTGCCTGGGTTAATTTTCATAGTCTCTTAAATTGTCTTTGACTTCCTCTTTTACATGCCTAATGTTTGTTATTAGCCCAACAACCAGAGTAATACTTTTTGAAATAAGTTATATTATGTCACTCTGTTCAAAACACTTCAGTGGTTCTTCATTCCACTCAGATGGAAATCAGTATTCTTACCAGTTGACATCTCTGTCCTCCTGGCGCTATATCTAATCTGTGGTGTGTGTGTGTGTTTCCCACTAAACATTTTTTTGCTTGATCTGTTCCAGCCATTCTGGCCAACTGTTCCCCAAGCATATATGATATGACCCCACTGTGGGGACTTTCCATTCTTCTTCAAATGCTTTCTGCTCAGATAACTGCATGGTTCCTTCCCTTGGCTTTTCAAGGCTTTACTCAAATGTCATCTTCTCAATGAAACTTGCCATAACTATCATATTTAAAATTACATTTCCCAGGCCATCCTCCCTAACCTCCAGATTTCAGATCTTCTTTACCCTACTCAGATTTTTCCAGACTGATAGTACCTAACAACCAAATAAGTAATTTTATTTATTGTTTGCATGCCCGCTTCCCCAACACACACTCTTGTATGTAAGGGATTTATCTTTCTGCTTATTCACTGAGGTCTAGAAGAGGGCTTGCCACATAGTAGGACTCAATTACTTGCAGGGAAAACTATCCTTTAAGAACAAGGGTCTACCCTAGAATGTTAGTAGTTTGGAGGATCATGGTGGTGCATATAACACTGGATTATGTTCTTCCTTGTTTTACTTTTTCTGCATTTTTCTAAATTTCTAAAAATACAAAATAGTTTTTTATGAGAAGGGAAAACTTTTAAGATATATGTCAATATTACATTTAGGGGGAAAGTGTAGAAGCTATGAAATCAACTGGGTGCCACTTTTCCAAATATATTCAGTTTGCCTTATCTATCTATGAATCTTATAATTTTCTGTTATTGTTGTTTTTCCAGGAACTGCTGTTCAGCCAATCTGTCTTCCCCATAGAGATGATAAATTTGAAGCAGGGGTTCTTTGCATGACTAGTGGATGGTGCAAGATCTCAGAGAGTAAGCAGCATCAAAAGGATATAATAATAGTTCTTCTAGGTTTCTTTGCCCATGAGAAGCAGGAATTTTACTGGCCATGAGTAATACATTTATCCTATTTTGCTTTGTTTTTTTCCCCTGAGTTATGATCCAGTGAGAATTTCTGGATGTCTTCCCCATAAAAATGACTACACTTAAGGCTCTACATAAAACTTCTCCTGCTGCCCATTTTGGTTAGGTGTGTCAGAAAAAGAAAACCAGGGGCGCCTGGGTGGCTCAGTTGGTTAAGCGACTGCCTTCGGCTCAGGTCATGATCCTGGAGTCCCAGGATCGAGTCCCACATCAGGCTCCCTGCTCGGCGGGGAGTCTGCTTCTCCCTCTGACCCTACCCCCTCTCATGCTCTCTGTCTCTCATTCTCTCTGTCTCAAATAAATAAATAAAATCTTTAAAAAAAAAAAAGAAAAAGAAAACCAGCAGTAACTATGACAAATGAAGAAGAATACAGTAAAGGGATAATCAGGAAATAGTAAAAATGGTTAAGCTTCCTTGTCTTTAATATTGTGATTTTTTTTTTTTTTTTTTTTTTACAATAAAGAATTTCACAAATACTGCTTTATTAACTGAAGTTTTCCTTCTTGGGGAAACTTCAGTGAGGACAATGGTTGACTAACTTATCAGACTGTCTCCACAGCATCAGAATATTCAAACGTCCTACGAGAAGTAGAGCTTCCCATCATGGATGACCGAATGTGTAACAGTGTGCTCAAGGGTATGAACTTTCCTCTTCTGGGAAAGACCATGATGTGTGCCAGTTTTCCTGGTGAAGAAGAAGATGCCTGCCAGGTAAAAAGCATCAACCAGCCCAGTTATTCAGTATCATGTAGGCGATAGTGGATTCTGCCTTTCCCCATGAGCTGCTTTTGCAGAATCACTGCTTCAAAATTATTTTTTTATTCATCTTTTTACCATGCTTCTTTTTGGAGAGAGGGAGGGAAGGAAGACAGGAGCGCTGGTTTCAGCATTTCCAACCTAATGGAAGGAAGCAAAAGCACTTTGGCAAGCTAATTAGGTCTATGCGTGAATTATTTTTCATTACACCTTTTGTTAAACTTTGTGATTTTTTTTTAAAGCCTTTAATGCAGAATGCAATGCTTGCACAAAATTGACCAAAGAGGGCATAGCTATAGTAACTGTTGGATAAAACATGGGAATGACCTCCCAAGGCTGACATAGCAACTTACCAAGAAGACTGATCGTCACAAGACAGAGAGGGGAAAGGGCGACTAATTTGTGAACTCAGGCATTTTAGGTTTTAGATGGAGAAGATAATTTACTTGGAAAGACATTTAAAAAAAAAACAAACAAAACTGGAGGAGCAGGCAGTCTTTATTCTTCCCCAGCAGGCAGTTTAGAACTGCTGTGGGAAGCTCCCTAAAATTATCTGTTGGAAAAAATTTTGACTTTTGTTCTGGGGAAGAGGGGTTGCGGGTAGGAGGCGATAACAGGACAGGGACCAGGAAGAGTTTGGAAGGGAGGAGATAGAAATTTAGAATTATGCCACTTTCTAAATTGGAACACAGTGTGCTTTATCCTATCTGCATCCTTGAGAGACAATCCTTTTTTGGATTAAGCCCTCAAACAATTCTGTGCCTTTTGAAGAGGGTTTAATCTGACACAGGATTGACACGTGTTCTCAAAGCAGCACATGATTATGAAGGATTATTAAAGAAAGGATCCTAACATCATGGGTTCGGGGTACCTGAGTGCCTCAGTCGGTTAAGTGGCTGCCTTCGGCTCAGGTCATGATCCCAGGGTCCTGGGATCAAGCCCCGCATCAGGCTCCCTGCTCAGCGGGAAGCCTGCTTCTCCCTCTGCTTCTGCCTGCCACTCTGCCTGCTCGTGCTCTCTCTCTCTCTCTCAAATAAATAAATAAAATCTTAAAAAAAAAATAAAATCATGGGTTCTTTATCCTCTAGTCTGAGAGCCAATAGTCCTTTACATGTAGCCTCTGGGACAAAGTTAGGCTTCTGTTCTTTTCTCAGAGCCTTCAGCCATTGCATGAACTTGGGGACTCTATTCACTGGTGCTGTAGGCTTAGATATGACCCAGTCTTTCCCAGCAATTCCAGGTGACAAACTAGAGTGGAAGACTGCACCCGTAAACTTTCCCTGCTCCTTACAGTGGTTTGGAATGTACATGGTTGTTCTCCAAACCAGTAGGGGCAAGAGAGAAATTAAGCATTAGCTTGACAAGATTGCAGGCAGTGATTGGAAGGAAGTTACATCTAGGCAAAAAGACTGTACCCTGAAACTAATGGTGAAGAGACAAAAAGATGGACCAAAAAAAAAAACTGATGGACAGTAACCAGTGAGCATCTATGCCTCTACTACTTCTCTCTTTGAGATGAGTACTGTTGTTTGTGGGCCTGCTAAAATATTTTTAACTTGTGAATATTTTCAAGTTTTTTTCTGTCCTATGAAAGGGAGACTCTGGAGGTCCGTTTGTTTGTAGAAGAGACAGTGGAATCTGGGTCCTTGCTGGGATAACTTCCTGGAGAGCTGGTTGGACTAGAGACTGGACTTCTTTAAGAACAAACCATAGAGGGGCATCATTGGGCATTTTCTCCAAGGTGTTTGTGTTGATGGATTTTATCACTCAGAACATATTCACAGGTAGGTGTAATTTCTGTGAATTCACCCTTTCATTCTAAATCAAAAATTGATCATGCTTATTTCAAGGGTAGTTACTCTGATATGTTGCAGATATAATAGAATTAGGCTCTAAAAGCACGAATATGTCGATTTTCAATTCCTAATCCGATGTATATGAACTGAAATCTCTAAGTTCTGGAGAACTGATATCTTTCAATTTAACTTGAACTAAACTTGGACATAACCTGGATCTTCAAGTTTATGTTCATGTAAATTTTTATGAAATGTGGGTCCTTTTTTTGAATTTATAAGATTTAAAAAATAACCATTGAGAAAGGGCTCTTTCTTCATTTATCCAGTTGACATATCTTTTTCCTCTAAACTAGTTTAGAGCACTAAAAATACATTTCTTCTCTCCCATTTCTCCCATTCACCTTTGTTAATTTTACTTGGCAACAGTGGGGAAAATAAGGGAGGCTTTGGAGAGTTATTTTTGTTTTGCAGCACTAAAATCTAGATTAGGAAAACAAATGTGGGTCGAGAGATGCCAAACCTGTCCACAAGGAACTTTCCTGTTCTTTGGGAAGACAACGGAGTAAATTGACTGATGTGACAAAAGGTAAAGTGTGGATAAGCTCCAAGAGCTGTCAAAGCACTGAGGAGAGATCTGAGGAGCTCAGTCCCAAGGGACCAGAAGGTGTGCCATGCAAAGGGGCAGCATCTATGCAAGGAATGCCCAGGGGGCAGCCTCTGCAGAGTAGAGAGGTGTGAGGATACGTAACTTACAAGAACAAGCAGTTTAGTACAAGAACCAGAGCATCAGAACCTAGTGTTCTCTCCATCCCACCAGCACTCCCTCACTGTAGTCCACGATCAGCCACCTCGCCGATGATTTGAGAAGCACCACCATGACTGGTCCAGCTGAACACCAGAGCTACCTCTGACTAGAGCAGGCTCACCACTCACTCTCATTTGGGCATCAGAGTGAAAGTGTTCTGTTCCATTGTCATTACTGCACAGGGAAATTCTCTCCTGGTAGCTATTCTATTCAGTTTTCATCACCTGGAAGAGAAGGTTAAAAAGATTAACACGCCCTGAACAAAGGTTAATGATAACAATATTTTAAAAAGGCAATGAAATCATCCAGTAACAGTTAATTTCACAGTCAAATGAATAGCAGAATGTGACAATTTATTTAAATAACACTTCCTTAACCTCATCTTTCTAAGCTTCTCATCCCATAAATTGCTTATTTTTTTCTAGCTTTCAACAATTAAAATGTGACACTGGAATCTGAAGTTTCTGAGTGCATGATAGAGACTTGCCACATCATTGCTAAAATTCGTGTACTTTTACTTTAGTATTTTTCTACACAGGCATTTTATTACAACCCAGGATATTCTAGTGAGAGATGGAGGAAAAAAGCCATATTAGTTCTATATACTATAAATTTGAAGCCTCAACATGACTCAGGATTTTGAAAACTGGATAAAGAAATGTTAAATCTGAAGAACTTAGATAAAGAAAAGAACATTATGATTTAGAAATTTTCTCAGTGAAGTCTGAGGTCATAGCATCTAAAAACATGCATTCCCATAAATATAAATTATATAAATCACACAGCTTCAATCTGACTGTGTACCATATGTCTTGAAATTCTGTTCATAGCTGAGGTAAATAATCAACTTTTTTCTACATTTTGAAAGCTTGTAGATCTCAGGGAACAGTGTTATTTGGAGAAAAGGGGAAGATTCATTACCCCCATTCCAAAGAGGACAGCTGTTCTCATAATTGGTATGTATCCAAGGTAGGAATGATTCTTGTGTTCCCCCCAAAATCTTTAAGAGCTATTTTTTGGCAATTTTATCTAGTATCTCAATTTCTCAACCTGATTAACATAAAAGTCTATATATTTCATCTGATATTTTCTGGTTGGCAAGTATTTGCTGACTGACATTTCTGATACCCACTAATACAAACCGTCAACACAAGTAGTATTAAGACTGGGGCTTGCCTGAATTGATGTATTCAAATATCCAACATTAACAGCATCTGGTAGTGAGATTGTTATGGGAATTTAGTGATTAATCCTTTCCTACTTATTTCTGCAATAATGGTAATATTTTGTTAAGTGTTGCCTAGAAGATGGAAAATAACTTCAGTGTCTTTAAACTTTTTCTACATAACCTGTCCCCTTTATGTCTAAAGATATCTTTAAGCTTTAGAAATAAGTTTTGCAAGTACTTCACTTCCTCAACTGTTGTAAATTAACTTTAAATCTTGTATGAGCATTGAAAGATATGCAAAGGTTAGATCAGTTCTGTGAGTTTATAATCTGGAAAGAAGAAAGAGCTGGATAAAAAGAACTATACTGTAAAACATGATCAAATAAGCTTTATAATCCACACTACCCAGGTGTAAGGTGGTATTATAGAAAATGCAGAGACTAATTCCAATTGCAGTGGTTTGTCCAGTATATGTGTTCATACATACTATGGTTGAGAGAGAAGGGGTAGGAATGCATTAGTGAAGGGGGCGGTATTGAAACTAGGCATTGGGGGATAGTTACAGTTTTGTAGCTCATGAAGTCTTTTGTAGCTCTAGTACCTAGGAGATTTCAACAGATCATGCCAGGCAGAGGGAATTATGTGTAAGCAATGTCAGGGAGGTGGAGATTATTACAGTTGTTTGGACAATGTGTATCACAGGGCAGATGGATAGCAATCTTAGCATAAGTAGAACTATTGTAGCAGTAGACAATGAAGATAAAAAGGCTGGTTAGGTCTTAATTGTAGATCACCTTAAATTCTATGAGAAGAAGCTTAGACTTTTTGCCATAGGCAATGGGAAGCTAAGATGGTGGCAAGATTATAATTTATAAAATGAATGTATCATGACTGTAAATACTTGTTATAAGTATAGAGAGGGAATGATATGGCTTAATTGAAGCCCATATTTAAATGGCTTAAAAGTCTAAGTTGACCTTCTGTGCATCAACCTACTAATAATATAATACCAATTAGGCCTTTGCCATCTTTTCTTAAACTTTTAGAAAAATAGCATCTAGAGTGAGAGTGAGAGTCCTATTTTATTAGAGTCCTGGGCAGGGGGTAGTCGGGAGGGGTCTCCAGGTACAATCTTTAGAGAGGGACATTGATAAGCTTGAAATTATCTGAAGGACAATGGCTAAGATGGGGAGAAATTTGAAACAATATCTTGGGAGATATGCTAGAAGGAAGCAGGAGTGGTTTTGATCCAAAGAAGACTTGAGACGAGGAAGGAACTTAATCTGAGGAGCCACTACAGATATTAGGAGGAAGCAGATTTCAATCCAAATAAAGTAGTTTCTAACTTGAGAGATCTCTGAGACTTACTGGCCTTCCTCAGGAGTAATGAGTTTCCTTTATAAGTAGGTATTTGAGAAGAGCATGGATGGCTATGGGTGAAATTCTAGAAAACACTGATACATTAGGTTAAGAGATTGCAGATGGCAGCCAGTTTACCCTCAAACACAGAGAACTTGCAATTCAACTTAGACAATGAAGTATTGAAGAGATTTCTGCAAGAAAAACTTTCAAGGCAAAAGGGGTTATTAGTGTTAGATATTGCAGAAGTCAAAATGAGGTCAGATAAAATGCCATTGGATATGGCAGTTCAAAATTTTGGCTAATTCAGTAGGATTATAGGATCAGGAGCTATGTTCATAATTGGCTAAGCGATTGTTGAAGACTTGGTATCTTTCCTTCACCAAGTAGTCAAAACATTTTTATCAAAGCTTTAAGATGTGTCAGGCACTATTTTAGGTGCTAGAAATACAGCAGTGAATGAAATGGACAAAAATACTTCCTTTGTGGGGCAAGGTGGAAAGTGGAGAAGGGGGTAATACAAATCATGTTATAAATAAAAGTAAGTGGTAAGGGCTATGCAGAAAAACACAGGGATGGTTGTGCAATATTAGAGAAGGTAGTCAGGGAAAACCTCACTAGAAAGATGTTATTTGAACAAGGAGTTGAATAAGATGAGGGAGGGAATCATACGGGTCACCTTGGGAAGGAACATTCTTTGCAGAAGGAATGGCATGTTCGAGGGAGGGAAACTTTTGGTATGTTTGGGGAACAGTTGGATCAGAGTGCTAGAGCTAAGTGAGGGGGGAAGTGGTCGTGGTTGGCATGATCAAACTTACAGGACATACGGTCATTGGATTTTACTGTAAGATGTGTAGCCATTGGAGGATGTTGAGCAGATGAGGAACATGATCTGACATATTTAAAAAGGATCACTTTGGCTGTTGTATTGAAAATAGACATTAGATAGGAAAGACCAAGAGCTGAAAGACTAGTTACTGCAATTGTCCAAGTAAGCATGGTGGCTTGGGACCAGGTTTGTAACAGTAGAGGTGGTGAAAAGTGGTAGATCCACAGGATTTGATAGTGAGTTGAAAATGTGGGTTATAAGAGCGAGAACGTTATGATTAACGTGAGGGTTTTTGACCTGTTGGAGGGATGGAGCTGCCATTGTTTTTGATGAGAAAGACAGTTAACAGTGAAGGGAAAGAGGAAGATGGGACTGTGGTTTTTGGATAGTGGGACAGGTTTTGAGAGAAGCAGGGGTTTTTTGTTTTGTTTGGTGGAGGGACGGGTTAGGCTTAACTGTGCTCATGAGGAGAAGAGAGAGTAAGGGAGATGAGTCCAGAGAAATGTATAAAATACACGAAGGAAGTTTCATGAGAACACAACAAATAAAGAAGGTTTAGCTTTGAAAAAAAAAATGAATAATTACTTTCCTGGGAAAGCAACAAAAAAATTTCAGGTTACCTATAAGAGAGTTAAATAAATTTACACTAGATATCCTCTTAGTACTTATAAGGTTTTAGTTGCTTTAAGTTTAGAGGATGAAGTTGAGATTAAATAGTTAAGATTTGTAATAGCATGTAAGGACTAAAATAAGGAGTCAACAAGAGCTGAATAAGAAGACTTTCAGCAACTTCACAACACAGTATTAGCATGAATTTATACTGTATTTCAGTACATCTAAAACAAACTGGTTGTAGAATTCATTGTTATTTTATGTATCAATAAAGAAAGAAAAAATACCCAAGATTAGGAGATCGCCATATAAAGACAGGACACCAGGGGCGCCTGGGTGGCTCAGTCAGTTAAGGGGCTGCCTTCGGCTCAGGTCACGATCCCAGAGTCCTGGATCGAGCCCCGCATCGGGCTCCCTGCTCAGCGGAGAGCCTGCTTCTCCCTCTCCCTCTGCCTGCCGCTCCCCCTGCTTGTGCTCTCTATCTCTCTCTCTCTGTCAAATAAATAAAATCTTAAAAAAAAAAAAAAAAGACAGGACACCAAAGGCTGTATCTTCAGTCTAAGGCTAAACAAGGCATAGGCACACCCACGTGAAAAGTTACATGCCTCAACCTTGACACTGGGTGTAGGGAGGGGTAAAAATCTTCTCTGAGAATCTGAATCACAGACTAATACTTATGCAGGTCTGTTGTCCAAAATGTCCACCACCAGTATAGTCTGAAACACCTCAAGCAGAAAAATTAAGTAGCATGCCGTTGATAGTGCTCCTAGGTGACTGACCAAAGATAATTTCTTTCTGGAGGAATTGTTTCCATCTAAGTCTAACAGAACTGTAAGACTCCATTGTAAGATCCTTCTGATTTTTAGAATGTTCAAATGTGGGGAAAAAATGTGCTTTAGAAATGTAATAAGATACGGAGTCAGTTTGCATACTTAGTGATTTCTCCATTATGCTAAGCAGCCTTGAGAATGGTAGAAGGATTAATTCTAGATGGAGTTAATTAAAGGTAAGGTAGAAACAGATTATGTGAAGAAGGAACAGGGAGTTAGTTTCTCCAAGCTTATCTTTATTCTGCTAGGCGGTACCTGAATTCTCTGACATGGCAGATACACGACACTCAGGTGGTCTCCCTCCTTCCAGGCCCATGAAAAACATTGCCTTTCTTAGGGCCTAGAACAGTGCCTGGCATATAATAATGCTCAGTAAATATTTGAATGGGTAAATCTATGCTTAATTTTGGTCCCCCTTTCTCACTTAGCTTGACTAGACCTCAGAATCCTAACACAGCAGTCACTAACAATAAATCAGGTGATTTGAAATCTGTTTCCTGTCTCTGAGGTAGAGGTTTTGAAGTAGAAAATTGGATGAACAGGAGAAAGTACTTGCCTTTGAAGCCATAAAACCCAAAGTGTATTTCCTACTATGTGTGAGGTGTGATGAGTCTTTTAATATCACAACAGTTTTTTTTTTTTTTAAGATTTTATTTATTTATTTGACAGAGAGACAGCGAGAGCAGGAACACAAGCAGGGGGAGTGGGAGAGGGAGAAGCAGGCTTCCTGCAGAGCAGGGAGCCCGATGTGGGACTCGATCCCAGGACCCTGGGATCATGACCTGAGCCGAAGGTAGACCTTAACGACTGAGCCACCCAGGCGCCCCTATATTTAATTCTTAATGACCTAGCAAATACATATTTTATAAAGATAGAACCAAACAGTGGGATCTTTCTGAGCAGTTGCTTTTTAAAAATATATATTTTATTTTATTACTATTTTTTTAAGATTTTATTTATTTGAGAGAGAAGGAGGGCATGAGTTGGGGGAGCAGCAAATGGAGAGGGAGAGCAGACTCCCCACTGAGCAGGGAGCCTGATGTGGGACTCGATCCCAGGACCTGGGGACCATGACCTGAGCCGAAGGCAGACGCTTAACGACGACTGAGCCACCCAGGCGCCCCACACCAGTTTTCTTATTTGGAGGAGGGGGAGTACTTTCTCCCTGCTCACTTCAGAGGGGTATAATGAATCTCAAGAACGATGATAGGTGTGGAGTGCCTTCTCAGTTGAAGTGCCTAAAAAAAAAAAAAGGGAGCTTTATAATCTAGACAGCTTATTGCTTTCTAAATTGAAGTGCTTAAAGAGTGATTTTTAATAATATTTTAGGCAGCCTTTTTTTTTTTTACATCAATGTTCAAGATGATGGACTTGAAAAAGCAAAGCAGGGAGTTTCTGGTTAGGGAGGAGATATTTAGTAAGAATTATTGTGTTTGGTCTTTAGAAACTGGGCATTAAGAAGTTGATAACTCCTGCGGTCCTAAACAGTATTCTTCGAGGGCAGTGAGACTGTTAACAGGTCTAAGGTGGTTGATAAAGACTGTCAAGTTTTAGAAGTTTGTTCTGACGTGTTAGATTCCAGGCACGATTGCTTTGCACTCAGATGAATGTGAGACATGGAAGACGCTAAGGATTTATGGTCTGCTGGGCTTTCTTTTCTTTAATAATATGAATTCATGAAGGAAAATAAAGATAGAGGATTATGTGTTAAATCATGTAAGACTACTTTCAGGATGTTTAGACATGTTTCTAAAGATGTTAATAAAAGGTCACAGCTGACCTTACCAGGAGTTAGAGAGATGACATGGCAACCGCAGGGACCGTGACCCAGGCTGACCTTGAAGGATGTGACTGGTTAGAGTTAACATATGCAGCATAGTCAATCCATAATTCATGATCCATAATTCAACTTCTGGGTGCACATTATGAATTTTCAATTAGACTATTAACTCAGAACAAAGAGATGAATCTTAGGTTTTTCAATGTATAGATCAAAATTCTAGCATTTTATAACTGAATGGAAGTTAAAGGGTGGTTTCTGGTGATTCTCTAATTAACCCCTTTATTTGTTGGATAAATGCTGGCAATTTGAGCATAAACAAATTATTCTCACATAAGGATTTCCATTGCCCTTTATCTTCTAATAGCCTTTAAAATTTTGATATTGGTGAGTTATGAGCTAAAGCCCAGATACTAGATCTTATTTGTCACACTCGACTGTGCCATTTATTATGCTTTCTCCACCCTCCCCTATCTAGCTTATGTATGTGGAGAATAATGGTACCAGAAGATAAAATTATCCTGATAAAATTTACAAGCTTAGACATACCAAATCAAGTTGGATGTGACCATGACTATGTATCTTTACAATCAAGCAATGGAGTGCTTATTAGTACGTATGTTACATTTATTTTTACTTGTCATGTTAGAGTATCTAAACAACCAAAGATGTGCAGAGGGACCTGAAGTTAGATTTCTGCCCCTAGGACATCTTCTGTACTGTCCCTTTCTGGAAGGGGTTGGGTGCGTGTGGTAGGAGAGGAACCGATGACCGGCATATTGACTGAGCTTTCTCTATTCCCTTCTCAAGTTCAATAACATTGATCTCATGACTATCCGAAACTTCCTTTCAAGGCAATATCTACTTTTTTGTTTTTTTTAATCACAAAAGTGGTTGCATGTTTGCCAAATTTGGTAAAGACAGATGAGTGAATGGAAGAAAATGTAAACTGTTAATAATCCTGTCACCTAGAGATAAGTGCTGTTACCATTTTGAGGTGCTGTGTATTCATTTATATGTATTAACTGTACACACTGAATTTCACATTGTTTTATAATGTTCTTTTCTCTCACGACAGTAGATCATTTCAGGTCATTTATGGAATACCTCTTATAAACTGTAAGCATAATTAATAACTTTAATTGAAACGTGTTAAGCATCTTGATAGAGAGTCTCTAGAGCTGATATAGACCTTGGTCTCCAGCACAGGCCAGTGGTAAGGAAAATTATTTCTTCACAAATTGACAGGATGCTATAGATAAGGTATTGTGCTAAGGGTCATAATATTCGTTGACTAAATGATTTCACACTTCAGGCCTGCTATTTACCTAGTAACCATTCTTTCAACCAATCGTTTGTTAAGAATCAACTATGTGTCAGATACTATATCAAGCCCGACATATATAGAGAGTAAAAACAGTCTCTGCTCTAATGAAATTGCAGTTCAATGAGTTAACTAAAGGTGTACCATAAAGTGGGACATGACATAGTATAGGAAATGAACTGTGGTGGTTCAGAAAAGGTACTCTTATCTCAGTGGGTATTTGGGAAGTTTATGAGAACTGGACTTTGAGTGGGGCCCTGAAGGATGAGTAGAATTTAGGCATGGGAGATTGAGCTTGAGAAAGCAAATGGAATATAAAACCATTGACACAGAGAGTGTGGGAAAATTAAAGTAACCACTAAATAGTTCGGTGTGTTGAGAGCAGAGAGTTCCTGGAAGATAATATTAGGAAAACACATATAAATTTCTGCCATTTTAATGCTATTTCAATCCCTTTGCCTTTTAAGGTAAGGTCTGTGGAGGTCTGTTGCCTTCATCATTGCTGACAGAGACCAATGAGGCCACAGTTACATGCGTTTCTAGGACAGGAAACAGTGGCAACAGCTTTGAGCTGAACTTTACTGCTGTATGGAAGAACTCAGGAGCAGGTACCTCAGATAGCTAATTCCCTGACGTTTTTATTGGAGATGGGGGTAAGGAAGAGGGAATGCCTCTGGCCCTTCACTGTGGTGTTCCCTGACACGTCCCCAGGTTCAGGCTGTGGGAGTGTGGCTGCACCAGTGGAAGGAGGGACAATTCACTCTGTCGATTATCCTGACTTGTATCCCACGAATGTAAGGTGTCATTACTTCAGTCATTCTCCAGAGAAACCCATTATAAAGGTAAGCAACTATGGAAGCTCTATATACTTCGAGAGCTTAGCTGTGTTGGTTAGGCAGAACTTGCTTCATCTGGACTAGGAAACAGCCACTATGACTAGGAGCTTCTGTTTGCCATATATATATATATATATATATATATATATATATATATGGATGGATCTATATATGTTGTTGGAAACGTTTCAGTAGTTGAAGAGAGAATGCACTGAAAAGTATGCCCCCTTCTCTAATTCCCATCCTGCCTCCTAGTGGCGAACACTGGTTAAGTATCTCAAGTATCCCTAGAGAGAGATTCTGAGCCCTTACAAACGTGCATATATTTATATTGCTTAGCAGTGCCTTTTCTACTCCTATCCCAAAAATCTTTCCAAATGAGTCCACAGAGCTCTTTTTAACAACTGCACAAAGTTATATTGTGTGATATTCCATAATTTCTGAAGCCAGTTCCCTATTAACAGACATTTAGTGGGTTTCCAGTGTTTGTCCATACCAACAATGCTAGTACGTTCCTGTGTCAGTGTTTTGGGGCACATATGGAGGTACGTAATTCCCAGAGATGGACTTTGTGTCAAAGGGTTTGTACGTTTTAATCTCCTAGTTATTGCCAAATTGCTCTCCAAAGAGGCTGCAATGACTTACACTTCTATCAGTGGAATAGGAGGGGGTAACTGAGGACCTTTTCATGTGCAGAGGGAAGCTTTTAAAGTTTATCTCTTCTGTTCCTTGACCACTTTTCTGGTTATGTTCCCAATTTGTACAGTTGGAATTTGAGGACTTTATCACTGAATTTAGCCAAAACTGTGTTTATGATGCTGTTGTGATTTATGGTGATCCTGAAGAGGAGCACGAGTTAGGTGGGTAATGTTCCATCTAAAAAGCATGAGAGTGGTTGCAACACTGATTGGCCTCCTTGGGTGCCACAAAGTCAAATGGGAACAGGGATTTCTTATTCTGGAAGCTCATGTGTCAGAAAACCTTAGCTTTAACCCATGAGCCAACAATGGATTCACCAGTAAGGTTTTTTAACAGAAACATGCAAAATGCAGAGAATGTTTCAGAATATTTGGAAGGTGAACTTTTCCCACAGTAACACTGAGTACATTTTTGGCAGTTATTGAAGGTAATTTTTTAAACTCCTTTCTGTGTAAATCTCTTCAATTGCTGATATTTTTATGTCCAAGAAAAGTAACTAAAAGAAGTAACCAAAGCTATAATTTCTGCTTGAGTCTTAAAAGTTCATTTTTGGAACCAAAACTTCAAATATACTTTCATTTCTGACCTACCAGTGTACTGAGTCTAAAAAATGTTCCCTTCTCATTGTGCAGCCATTTACTTGATGCCTACTATCTGTCCCTTAGCTAAGTGTTGGTGTGGGTTGGAGAGCAGGAATATAGGTGGGTTGGGAATGTTTGTTTGGATATTCAGGGCAGGTGAGTGAAGGCACAGTCCCCTCATCCAGCAGAACGGGACCTGTATAGGGTGGGCTTTGGGTGCAGCAGATCACAGGTGTTACTTATTCACATAAAGCGCAGCCATGTTCTGTTTGGAAAGAGGAATACCAAGTTTGGGATTTTAACTTGCCTCTTCTCATTGTGTACATTAATCAATTGAAGTTTCTATACATACTAAAAATCAGATGTTTTACCCTATCTATAGAGTGTTCTTCTGTGAGATAAAATTAGAATACATAGTTATCTTGAAACTAGTGTTCAATTCCCACATGAAATGGAAAGGTGTGCCTAAAACCAAAGTTGAAGAAAACCAGAATTGCTGGGAAAAAATTAATCAGATAATGTTTTACCCCTGTTCTGATTTTTTTTTTAAATTATAACTGTAAATCAAACTTCCCTAAAACTTTGACAGATAAGCTTTGTGGAATCTTGAACCCTACTCCAGTATTCAGTTCTAATTACATGCTGGTGATTCATTTTAAAAGTGATGGTGAAAATACCTTCCAGGGCTTCAAGGCTAGATTCACCTTTGTGCTCTCAGGTGAGTATAAGTGCTTGCACAGTAGTGATTTTTGCTTGTGAAAACAGTTATACAGAAGATCGCTTAGCAATGTGTACCTAAAATTAGGGTGCTTTAATCACCTTGGTGGCAAAGTAAAAATACAGTTTCCTGTGCCCACCTCTGAAGATTTAGATTCTATAGATTGTGATAGGGCCCAGGAATCTGTGCTTTCCCAAGAACCTCAGATGAAGCCAAGAAACTACATCCACTAAATGATCAAAAGAGACTCTAAGCTCCTAATATGAAAAGTAGATAATTTAGATGAAAGAATGGAATTCAGAAATGAGATCGACTAGTTCTGTTTGGGGATGTTTCAGGGTTTTGAAGGACTAATAGTTTTCCAGTCATTCTAGAAAACAAAGCAGCATTTACCTAGACAAAAGGAATATAATCTGCAAAGACCCTACTGTGGAAGAGAATGGGTGATGTACAAACAGCTGCAAATCGACATTGTTCAAGTTTTGGAGAGAATGGTAGAAAAGGCAAGAGTTAGATCATGATGGATTCAGGGCATTCAATGTTAGATACTAGCTAACATTTATTGATTACTTGCTCTCTACCAGGTATCAGCTAAACATTTCTCATGCATCATGACCTTTATTCCTCCTTACAAATGTAAGAGGTTTATACATTGCTCTCCTTTTCACAGATGAGGGACAAGAGGTTCAGAGAAGTTGAGTAGCCTTTCTCAAAGATGCATAGCTGCCAAGAGGTGGAGCCAGAATTCAAACCTTGGTAGTAATATGGAAGACTGAGATTGGGGTAAATTTACATGCAAGGAGACTAGTGAAGAAGTCATTGTAAGAATTTATTCTAGATCTATTCCCTGATTAGATATATTGTGCAAAGGTAATATATGAAGCAGAAACATTCCAGCATGATTTTTAGGATTCTAGCTTTAGAGGAAAGATGGATGGTAGAGCCACTAAATGATACAGAGAAGCATAACAAGACCATGTTCACTGTTGAAATCAATTGGTTCCTTTTGAGACAAGTGGATTTTTATGAGCTTGTGGGAGATCCAGATGCAGAAAGCTAGCAGTCCTAGCTCTAGAATTCAGAAAAATAGACTTAGATTGAAGAGAGAAATGTGGAAGTCATATGTAAGCAAATGAATAGTAATAGGGTTATAAATGTACCTTGTGGAATATCTTTCAGCTGAAGGATAGGATCTTGAAAAAAAAAGTCTGAAATTGAGAAGAGATGGCCATAGATGTATCAAGAAGATCAAGAGAGTGATTTCATGAAGCCAAGGAAGGAAGAAATGCTTAAGAGTCAGATACAAGAGGAATGTTAAGAAATATATAATAAATCACATGTATGGGATCTGGCATTTAGCACTGGAAAGGTAGTATTAGTGAGATCAACATGAGAGTGGTTTTATGATTGACTCCAGGGTAAGCAAGTAGGGTCAACGGGTATAGACTACTTTAAATATTTTCAATTGAAAAAATCTTTCCTCTATAGACTCTTTAAACCAAGTTGGATCAACATCAACCCCCAAAATCAATCCCGTATCTTCTGCAAAAGCTATTCCATATGATGAGTTGATGGTCATGTGGTTACTATGTGTTTAATCTTTCTTCTCTGGAAAGCCTCATTTTACATTGCTATAATTCCTCAGTGAAGAAGAATGAATTTTAGGTCCATGAAACTTCCAGAATCTTGTTTGGGTTTGAATATAGAATCATAAATAGAGGGAAGACGAAATAAGCTTTATGATTGGAAGAAAGGGGTACAGAGAGCAATCCTTTGTCCTCATCTATTCCTGTGCAAACTTAATATTTAAAATATTTTCCTAGACTCTGTATTTAATATGATTATGCATTTTTGGGCAAAGGGAGAAAACAAAAGTTTTTGTTTTATTTCATTTTAGCACACTCTGGCAAATTTTAACTTGTAATCCGAAGTATCTGGTCAAAAATTATGATCTTTCATTGTTCTATATGCATGTATTGAATATGGTCTAGTTGATGGGCTATAATAGAAAGTAGTACAGGGAGCTGTAATAGAGAATGTCTGCCTCTTATGGGTAAGTCAGAGGAGGCTCCACGGAGAAAGAGCACTTGAGCTAAGTCCAGCAGTATTACACACAAGAGACAGGCATTTGGATGTCTGAGTGCATTTGGCATGTTTGAGGACTAAATGGTTTCATACCATGAGAGCGAGGGAAGAAAGATATATAATGAAGAGCCTTGCATGCTCTGTTAACTAACAAAAATTTCCTACTAGGATATAAGTTCCATGAAGGCCAAGATTTTTGTCTGTTCTGTTGACTGATAGATCACCAATATCTAGAACACCAATATCTAGAACAGTGCCTGGCAATACAAAGCACTAAAATATTTATTAAATGCATGACTAAATATTATTCTGTAGACCAATAACTAAAAACCCAATTGCTTAGCAGAGTCACCTAGGTAAGCTTTTAAAATCCAGTTCCTCAGATGTGGGGTCTTGGGAGTTGACATTTTTATAAAGCTCATCTGGTATTTCTGAATTACTTCTGTTGGCTATTGCAAGGCATTGGAGGGAGGTGTTTGTTCTTCATTATTTCAATTGGATGGGTCATTAGTTTCATCTTCTTTGCTGTAGGCATCTGTGGCATCCCTCCATTTAGTCTCCAGTGGCTTTCCAGAGGAATTGTAGAGGGCGAAGAAGCCTGCCCCCACTGCTGGCCATGGCAGGTGGGTGTGAGGTTTCTAGGTAGTCACCAGTGTGGAGGGGCCATCCTCAACCCCACTTGGATTCTGACTGCAGCCCACTGTGTGCAATCGTGAGTGAAACTGATGATATTTTAATAATGTAGTTCATACATGTATTTATAGACCGTGCCTAGGATATAAGTATAATTGTCTAACTACTAAAGTCATCTGGACTAATTTTAAAGCAGGAATCTTTCGGTGATTTTCTACATAGCAATCTAGCCTCTATTTAAACAATGTCAGCGTGGAAAATGTTAATCAAACCTTGAAATTGCTCATCCCATTTATGGCAATCTCTGATTATTATGTTGATCACAAGTCTGCTTCTCTGTAGCAGAAAGCTATTGTTCTAAATTTACTGGAGTTCCAGAACACCAGAACTAAGTCTGTTTCTTCTTTCACATACAGTGCTTCCTATACCTGAAGACTTCTCTCACATTGTCCTTTAATTTCATCTTTAAGCTAAATGCTCACCGTTATATTGTTTGTCAGTAATTCCAGGTGCCTCACCATGCAGTGCAACTTCCCCTGGATTGATTTAGTGTTGTCTTTCTTAAAATGTGGTTCACAACCGTGGAGAGCACAGTAGGATAATCTACCACCTTGGTCAGTGGACTACTAGTGAACTAAAATTTTGGTTAACTTTTTTCAATGTTTTCAAATTATGAATTATGCCATGATATGAAAAAATGTACATAATATATGTAGTCTAAAGAATAGTAAATGTACATATGTATCCTTGCCATTCAGTTTAGGAAGAATCTTTACACTTAAGACCCTTTTAGTGCCCCTACCAAGAGGTACACACTATGCTAAATTTTGTATTTATGATGCCTTTCCTTTTTTTTTAACATCTGTGAATCCCTAAAACAAGCATATTGTTTGATGTTTCTTGGTTTTGATAATGTAAAAGAATTGCAGTTTATATTTTTTGTGTGTTGCTCTTATCTTCATGTTATATAGATAAGCCATGTGACTGTGTAACTGTAATTAATTCATTTTCAGTCCAGACTACCTAAGTCAGTCACCTGTTGGTGAGTTCTGGATGCTGGTATTTTTTTTTTTTTTAACTCCTCAGATGATTCCAAAGTACAGCCATGATCAAGAACCACTTCCTGTCTATCTGACTCCAACAGGACCACTGCTGTGCTTGCTCACGGTGGACCAGCCCCGTTCTTCAAACACACTATACTTGCTCCTGTCTCCAGATGTTGTTGTGGTTGCTGTTTTCTTTGCCAGTCAGGATAGCATATTACATTTAGTCAGCATGTCACATAAGGCTCCTCTTGGCTCTGAGTATCACAGACTTGCCTTGTTTTTGATGATCTTCCCAGTTTTGAGGAGTACTCATCTGTTATTTTGTAGAAGGTCCCTCAATTGGAGTTTGTCTGATATTTCCCCATGGTTTTACTGGGATTATGGTTTTGGAGGAGGAAAACCTAATCGGTAATATGCCATTTTTTTTTTTTTTTTTTGCAAGCAGACAGCAACTTTACTATTTTTCACAGCTTTTGCTTTATTTTTTTTTTTATTTTTTTTTATCCCCATACATTACATCATTAGTTCTAGATGAAGTGTTCCATGATTCATTGTTTGTGCATAACACCCAGTGCTCCATGCAGAATGTGCCCTCCTCAATACCCACCACCAGGCTAACCCATCCTCCCACCCCCCTCCCCTCTAGAACCCTGTTTGTTTTTCAGAGTCCATCGTCTCTCATGGTTCGTCTACCCCTCCGATTTCCCCCGCTTCATTCTTCCCCTCCCGCTACCTTCTTCTTCTTTTTTTTTTTTTCTTAACATATATTGCATTATTTGTTTCAGAGGTACAGATCTGAGATTCAACAGTCTTGCACAATTCACAGCGCTTACCAGAGCACATACCCTCCCCAGTGTCTATCACCCAGTCACCCCATCCCTCCCACTCCACCCCCCACTCCAGCAACCCTCAGTTTGTTTCCTACAATTAAGAATTCCTCATATCAGTGAGATCATATGATACATGTCTTTCTCTGTTTGACTTATTTCACTCAACATAATACCCTCCAGTTCCATCCACGTCGTTGCAAATGGCAAGATCTCATTCCTTTTGATGGCTGCATAATATTCCACTGTATATATATACCACATCTTATTATATCATTTTAAGGTTATGTATTATCAACATGACTTATCACTGATGATGTTAACCTTGAGTACTGGCTGAGGTGGTATTTGCCAAATGTCTCCATCATAAAGTTACATTTTTCTTCTTTCCACCCTTACCCTTTGGAAGCAAGTCACTTAGTGTGGACGACACTTGAGACGTTGGGTATAAGCTCCACCTCCTTGAGTGGAGAGTATTTATGTAAATTGTTGGAAATTTTTCTGTATGGAAGATGTCTCTTCTCTATTTGTTAAATAATTTGTTTATATCCGTATGGACTCTGGCATATTTATTTTAAAATACTACATAATACTACATAAAATACTAACATTCTGTTGCTCAAATTGTTCCAGGTTTGACCAGTGTCCGTTCTTTCAGTGTCTTGTGTGTGTGTCCATTTGTGACACTAAAGAATGATCCAGGTTTATCTTACATGTTCTCTGCTCAGTCCTGGAATCAGTCATTTCTCCAATGAGCCCTGGTTTATTTTATTGGAGAATGGTATGAGAAATTAAGATCTCAGTGGCCGGTGTACTAGTTGGTCCTAGGGTGTTATTGTACTAGGTCCTCTCAGCGGACAGAACTAGAAAATATAGCCATGCACATGAATTCATTTTATAAACCTTCTTTCTGTATCTACAATAGGCTAAACATGAGTTCATGTGGATATTTCCAACTCAGTCTAATACCATATCATTCACTCTAGGCCTTCCCTCCCTTGGAGATGCCCACTTTATAGTAATTCTATCAGAATTCATTTTTATGTATCATGGAAAAGAAGCCTCAATAGTAGCTGATTAATTAGTAAAAAAATAATGTATTAGAGAAGACAAATATTAGTATTGAAGCTTGAGACACAGAAGTAGTTTTGGCAGATTCCCTTGTCAAATAGAATCGTCTATTCTTATCATAAGGTGGATATTCAACTTGATGAGTCAGTTGAGATTATTAAATACAATCAGCTGTAAATGTTTGTGAACTATTTAAGTTGACCACAAAAGGAATTTGTATGCAATTTCATCAGTGATTTCTTGATTTCTTTAAAAAAAAAATTTTTTTATGGGGTGCCCGGGGGGCTCAGTCAGTTAAGTGTCTGTCTTTGGCTCAGGTCATGATCTCAGGGTCCTGAGATAGAGCTCCGCATTGGGCTCCCTCCTCAGTGGGGAGTCTGCTTCTCCCTCTCCCTCTGCCTCTCCCCCTGCTTGTGCTCCCTCACTCTCTCTGTCAAATAAATAAAAAGGTTAAAAAAAAAAAGATTTTTATAAAAGTAGTGCTTGTGGGAATAAACAGTTAAGAAAGTTACCAAGAAAAATCTAAACTGTCTCCATTTCATGAATCCATTCCTCCTCTTTAGAAGTGATCAATATTAAGAATGTCTTATCAGATTTTCCACTAACATTTAAGCACACAGGCATATAGTTTATAGTATTTTTATATACCACATATATTTTTTAATGATTTTTTTTTTGCACAAGACATTGTGCTTTCTATTTACAGTGATATGGAAAATGTCTTTGGGACTCATTTTTTAACTCTTCTTTGTAGTTGCCTAACTTCTTTCACCAAAAGAAATGTCTTTTTGAAGACTTTCCTTGCAGTGTATGGCTCTTTACACCAGAAGTGTTTGATAGGCCAGAGTAACAAAAGCAGGATGTTCCACTCATGCCCTGCCTTTGTGGGAACTCTGCAACTGCTTCCTTCATGGATTTGTTTCTCCCGGCCCCTTCTTCATCGACCTGGTAGACATCAGGCCTCCATCCTCCATTGAAAGGGGCTTCCACGTATCCAAATCCATTGATAAGGGAAGTTCGCCACGTGGGATAAACCAGCTGGGGAGACATGCGAGGTCTGGGAGCTGAGGTATACCTCATTTTTGCTGAAGGTCACTAGGTGCCAGGCTATCTGACCTCGTTGGGTAGCACTCCAAAGACATAAAGGATAACCAACAGCAACATCGTACCACCTCCCATGACTTGCCTGGGACTGGTCACTCTTAATATTAGTTCTCAAACTTTAGCATATACCAGAATCACCTGGAAGTTTTCTGAATCTGTAAGTCTGACATGGGGCCTGAGGATTTTGTGTTTGTAATCAGTTCCCAGATAATGTTGTCCCAAATTTAGGGAAAACTGGTGGTGGTCTTTTGCTGTTCCATGCTGGTCGTTGTGCTCATTTGGGATTTTTAACTCCCTTCAGAGGACTAAATTCACTTTGCAGTTATACATTGGAATCTTTGTCTCAAACCTAATTTTTTTTCCATTTCAGCTACTTTTTTCCTGTAGTTCAGCAGTGATCCTTTCTTCTCCCAAAGCAGAAGTGTCGCATGTTGCATGTCCCATTGTTGGATGGGGGGATAAGACCCTAAGGATATAAGAAATGAAACTTGGTTGCAAGCAAGGGGCCAGATAGGATGGAGAAAACTACCACTTGCTACTTTGAGCTATCATCCCATTATTGGAAAAACTCGGGCTTTGTTGCCTCATAACATGTGTGTTGCTCTGTCATATGCTTTTTACACAGTGCTCTCTACCAAATTAAAGGATATTTGATGACTGTGCACCTATAATTTCACTAGAAGTTGTGATCTGCATTATCAACTATACCATGATTTTTATTATTTCAATTTATTGTGCACACCATCCTCTATATAAAGTAGAGTGGCTTTAAGAAATAAGTTTCTTTACTACCAAGTAATAATTTAGAGGGTGACTTTGAAAATAAAGTTTAATCCTTCTGTTAGGGTGCATGGCAGGTAATAACAGCAATAATGGCTACCATTATGGAGTCATTATCATCTGCAAGGTACTTGCCAAGTACTTTACCTGAGTAGGCTCCCTTAATAAAGGCATATTGAAACACATGAATAAGTCAGACTCCTCACGCAAGGAATTGAAATGAGCATGTTTATGACTAAAGAGAAGAAGCCTACATGTATTAAGAAACTTCTATGAATAAAGTGCACTGAAAAATAATTTCAGTAACTTTATTTTTTCTAAGGAAACAGGTTTGAAAAATTAAAGAATCTCCAAGCTGAGGTCACAGAGTATCTCTGACAATTGAGGGACTCTTTCCTCAGATATTTCTTCAGCTGGAAATCTTGATGTGGTAGATTAATGGATGTTGATTTCAGGTTTTTTTTTTTTTTTTTAACATCCATTTGAAGTACATCAAAAGTGTGCAAATCTCAGGTTTATAGTTAGAAGAATTTGCACACAGGGAGCACCCCTGGAACCAGTGCCCACATCACGAAATGAAATACTGCCAACACCCAGCAGCCTCCTTATACCTCTTGCAATCATCAGCACCCCCCACTCCCAAGGTAACACCATGGGTGAGTTTTACCTGTTTTGTTAACTGATACATTTTTTTTAACCTCCGTTCCATTAATTATGGTGGTTTGATAAAAGATAACAACTTGAGATGTATCCCTCTAAGATAATGTTTGGATACTTTGAACAGTAAAACATAGGCCAGAAGCTACCTCATTTTGAATGTAGGGGTTTTTTCATATATTCTTTAAGATTTTATTTATTTGAGAGAAGGAGAGAGAGAGAGGGCATGAGTTGGTGGAGGAGAGCGAGAAGGATAAGAAGTCTCCCCACTGAGTGGGGAGCCCAATGTGGGGCTCAATCCTAGGACCCTGAGATCATAACTTGAGCTGAAGTTGGATGCTTAACTGACTGAGCCACCCAGGCACCCCTTTTTTTTCGTGTGTTCTTAACATCACTGTGAAATTAAAGTAAGCTGTACTTTCTTTTTTCCTTCTCAACCTAAAACTAGCCTTTGGTGATATTTGGTAGGGGCTCCAAAGACCTTTTATGGCCAAAAGAAGGTGGCAGGATACATAACTAAGAACTCTTCAGGTAGCTCAGGAGGTGTGTACCTTCCCAGCGAGGAGATCACACAAAGGTACCGACAGGGGAGTGGGTAAGACATCTGGCTGAACTAAACTCGGTGCCTGTTGGTAGAGCCACATGGGGTTAGATCAAATGGTGAAAAATGTCTCTTCATGTCAAACTCTTGTCCTTGTTCTTTCTCCAGGAAAAATAATCCTCTCTTCTGGACCATTGTTGCTGGGGACCATGACAGAACCCTGAAGGAACCAACAGAGCAGGTGAGAAATGTTTCTAAGGACAATTCTGCTGGTGTTCTAAGTGTTACCACATGCCGGGGAATGCCTTTAGCTAAAATATATAATTAAGTATTGATCTCCTAGTGCCCCTTTACACTAACTATTTATACCAACATTTAAAGATACAATCTGAGATCACAGTTTAATCAGAGCATTAAGGGAGGGAGGTCAGGATGTGCCAATTCAGGTCTGTGTACACAGGTGCACTAACCTGGTTTCTCCAGAACTGCCAGTCCTCAGAGAGCGGTTTGTGGCCTCCTGAAAATTATCAACAGAGATTGCCCTTTTAAATTCAGTACAGAGTCTGAATTTCTCATGTATGGAAATGTAGAGATTTAAGGTTTATTTTGGAAGTAGTTTGACTCATTGACGCAATCTCGTAATTGGCTGGCTCGCCACTGATACAGGTGAGGAGGGTAAAACGCATGGTGGTGCACGAAGACTTCGATAGACGGAGCTCCGACTCGGACATCGCCCTGATACAGCTGAGCTCTCCTCTGAAGTTCAACTCCGTCGTGAGGCCGGTGTGTCTCCCGCAAAGCACGGAGCCGCTCCTGTCCTCGGAAATCTGTGCTGTGACTGGATTGGGAAGCATTAGTGAAGGTAAACGTTTTTGCTTTTGCCCACACATGACGGCCAGTTGTTAATTTTGCAAATTTGGCACGGAGATGATATCCGGCAGTATCTGCTTTAGCCCTTCTTCCTTCTGAAAGCTAGAACCCATGTTTGATTTAGTTGTAAGTGATCAGCCTATAATTAGGGTGACTAATTATAGGTAGGTTAGATCTGGGAAGGGCCAAGTCATAAGTCTTGTCGTCTTTGCGGGCCATATGTTCTCTGTCTCGACTATTCAGCTCTGCCGTTATAGTGCAAATCAGCCACAGACCTACGAATGTAACAGAAGGGATTGTGTTCCAGTAGTTTATTTATGAAATTTAAATTTCACATATTGTTCATGTGTCAAAAAATATTCTTTTGGATTAAAAAAAAAAACAAAACATTTAAAAGTGTACAGACCAGGGGCGCCTGGCTGGCTCAGTCAGTTAAACGTCTGCCTTCGGCTCAGGTCATGATCTCAGGGTCCTGGGGTCGAGCCCCTCATTGGGCTCTCCGCTCAGCGGGAAGCCTGCTTCTCCCTCCCCTCTGCCACTCCCCCTGCTTGTGCGCTCGCTCTCTCTCTCTGTCAAATAAATAAAATTAAAAAAAAAATAAAGTGTACAAACCAAACGAGTTCCCAGATTGTACTAAATAAGCCCAGGGATGGCACAGAACTGGCCCACTGGTTGTGGTTTGCTGACCCCTGGCCTAGGTGGTAGGGTTCTTAGAGCCATAGCAACATACTGACAGATCTGAGTGGGTTCATGTTTGCGTTTTGCCTCTTTTCCCTGTATAAGATCATTTTCTCTTTTGTCTTCCTTCTGTTTCTGTGTTCTTTATTTGGAATCTGCGAGCTTGGGGAGAGGAGAATTTATCTTTGTGTACAGTGTACATGATCATAGCTTCCTGTATGACCTGTGGCCGAATTGCATTTCTTTTTTTTTTTTTTTTAAGATTTTATTTATTTGTTTGACAGAGAGAGAGAGCAAGAGCAGGAACACAAGCAGGGGGAGTGGGAGAGGAAGAAGCAAACTCCCCGCCGAGCAGGAAGCCCGATGCAGGACTCGATCCCACGACTCCAGGATCATGACCTGAGCCAAAGGCAGACGCTTTATGACTGAGCCACCCAGGCGCCCCAAACTGCATTTTCCTAAAATGTGCACAACACCATATGAGGAGATTTTATTATCCCCATGTTGTAAATGAGGACATTATGGCTCAAAGATTTAAGTAACTTGCCAAGATCCCATAACTAATAAATATCAAAGCTAGGATTTAAAATTAGCCTGGTTTTCTGCTGATAATCTTCGAATGGCTTTTTTTTTTTTTTTTTTTTAACGTTTAGAATAAAATCTGAACTGTTAGTCTGGCTTGGAAAACTCTATGTGATTTGGCCTCCACTTACCTCTCCAAATTCTTTTCCTCCCTTTGTCCCCTTCAGGCATTGTGGTCTTCTTTCTTTCTCTTAAACACAAGATCTGTTCTGCTTTCTGAAGCTTGGAACACATTTGCTCTTCTCGCAGCTGCCTCTTCCTCATTCTGTTCGCAGCTCAAACAGCATTCCCTCTTCCATCACTTTGCTGCTTCAGGACTGCCCTTCCATCACTCTCTGCATGACCCAGTTTTATCATCTCCTCACGCACAAATGTACTTGACATGCCCCAGGGTGCCTGGGTGGCGCAGTTGATGAAGCGGCTGACTCTTGGTTTTGGCTCAGGTCATGATCTCAGGGTCCTGGGATCGAGCCCCATATTGAGCTCTGCACTCGGTGGGGAGTCTGCTTGAGATTCTCTCTCTCTATCGCTCTGCCCTGCCACCCCCACTCACACACTCTTGCTCACACACTCTCTCAAATAAATACATTTTAAAAATCTTTAAAAAAGAAAAAACATCATTCTCCAGGTCTCATGCATTAAAGCGGAAACCTCGTGGCAGCAGGTCTCTAATTCACCACTCTGCCCCAGAGCTATAGGTTTACCTGGCATAGAATAAACACTCAGCAAATATTTTCTTACTGGCTTCCAAGCCCTTGAATAAATGTACCCATTCTCTGATACCCTCAATCACCACCTCCATGACCACCAGACAACGGAGAGGCAGTTACAGTCTTGTGAAAGACGAATTCATTCTTCCAATCTGAGAGAAAATGAGTTCTCAATTTTAAGACACGGTAAAGAATGGGGGTGGAGATGGTCCCTAAAAAGAGGATTTTAAATACCTTAAATGTATTTATGTATTAGATGGGTACATTAAAACGAGCACAAACTTTAGAGTCCGATCTCAGCTTAATGGCTAGTTCTGTCCCATGGGTGCTGTGAGATCAGATTTTGGGAGCTCTGACTTTTTCGTGAGTGAGTTCTGTGTGATCATGTATGCGAGCAACCCACCTCACGATGTTGTATTATTGGGTTGGAGTCCTATGAAAGTACTATATAAATGTAAGGTAATTTCTAGTACTAATCTTAGCTTTTTTTTTTTTAATTAGTCAGGAATCCAAAATGATAGAAGAAGTTGTGCAGAATACATGTTAACATGGGCCTGCCTGAGGGTCCGTTATGAGTGTTTTAGTGCTCATTGTTAGCCTTACAGCCTTCACTGTTAGTCCTTGTAAATTGGAGTTGAGATTAGTCTCAGTGACGATTAAGGAAAAAGGAATATGATTTTGGTTTATATTAGGAAATCATATAAACATGTCACATTTATAATATATTTTATTTATAAATATACTATGTAAAAACATATAATCACATAAATCCTGTACAATACCAATTCATATCTTGCTGAATTTTTCTTTCTGAATTCTCATGTAGCAATATTTGAAACACTAAATTTTGAATAAAAAATAAGCTAGAAAAAAAATGTTTCTGGTGTTGTTCTCCTGACAATGTATTCCTTTATGAAGATGCCACACTTGAAAATGAAGACATCCCGTATGAGACACTTACATTGTTTGGTTCAGTATTCCACATCAGCTCAGGCAAACCTG
This sequence comes from Mirounga leonina, assembly GCF_011800145.1. Lineage (NCBI taxonomy): Eukaryota > Metazoa > Chordata > Mammalia > Carnivora > Phocidae > Mirounga > Mirounga leonina. The sequence goes on from NW_023270504.1 coordinate 5,450,130, forward strand.
AGTGAAGGCAAATATAGTAGTGCAGAGCAAGTCTGAACTTAAATATGTTTTTTCACATAGTTTGTTATTTACTTCATTATGAAGCTGTCTTTCTGGATCTGTTTCTTCAGCAGATGGCGGCTTAACAAGGCGCTTCCAGCAGATTCGGGTGTCCATGTTGGAAAGCGAGGGGAGCGAACGTACTTACTCCTCTCACCCAGGAGGGCTCACGGAGAAGATGATGGGTGCTGGCTTTGCAGACTCTGGAGGGAAAGATTTCTGTCAGGTGAGAAGACTCTGATTTTGCAGAGGAAGATCCAAGGTCGTCATCTGCTGGAGATTCTCCTTAGACAGGAGGAGACGCTCAGAGGCACAGGTAACCTGGTAGCCCCACAGCACGCCCTTCCTGGAAGGCCAGTGGGACAACAGGAAGAGTGAATGCCTTACTCCAAACCCACTGAGAGGGCGGGAACAGCCTAGGGGCAGAAGAGCAGGTGGGGACTAGGTGCCCATGAGCACATAGGGCCTCAGAGAGAGGCAAGGTTTTGGGAAAAGAGGAACAAGCAAAGAAGGATTCTAAGTAGGTGTATTCTACTGATGACTTAAGGTTTTTATTGTTTTAAAATTAATATTAATCTCCTATGTGCTCACATTTAATTTTCTACCACAGATTAAAATAAAATAATCATGAAAAAAATGAGAAACTTTGAAAAACTGGTTTGCATATGCAGTGGAAAACAAATCCCAAAACAGTAGTTTAATTTCAGATATTTAGAGGCAAAGTGGTATAGTTATATTCACGTGTCAGTTGGACAAATGTGCTATTAACAGTTCAAATCAGCCAAGAGGAAGACCATGTGGACGAATGGATCGTAAAACACCAGCTTTCATATCCATGAAGCCAAGTGAGGAATGTGACCTTAGATAGACAACCAAAAAGGGTCCCTGATGCTCTGTAACCCTCTTTCAATAGTTAGTTTGGATTTGAGGCAGCCTACTGATGGAAACGTTTGGGTCTTCGGGGCAGATATACTTCTCTGAGTTTATCATTTCATACCGGTCTGGAATACAGAGGGAAGAAAGGATGAATCAAGTCTGTGCAGCTTTTTGATCGTTTTTCCCTTAATCAAGAAATAAGAACCCATGGGAGAAAACTGGGTGTTAATCTAGGTAGAAGTCCTTCCATGTGAACATGTGAGGAGAGGAGGGAGGTCCCCTCTTAACACTGAGTATCTGTTTATGGTGGTTAAACCCTTCCCTGGTGTCAAGCACTAATCAAATTCTGTTTTCTTTATTTGAATTTGCATTCCCCAGAAGCTGACCTTGAGACAAAGATTCAAGTACAATGGTCTGCTTAGGAAGTGCAGACATCACTGGTAGGGAAGTCAGGAGGGTGGTCTAGGGAAGGGAAGGCAGGAAATGCAAGATGTGCTATGAAGTCAGCTACCACAGTCGGGGGACTGAGCTGAATCTGGCAGCAATGCAAAATATATGCAACGTATTTGTCCCATCCCAGGGGTGAGGGAGCTGGGATATTTATATACTACTTCCCCAAAGTCATGGTTCGAGGGCTACTGGAGGGGAGGGGTCTGTTGGTCCCTTTGCACTTTCCACTCTTCTGGTGTGCCTCGTGGATGGGGTGGAGGAGGGGAAGAGCCCTCAGGCACAGAGCCAGGATGTGGCCTGGAAGACTTGAGGAATCTAGGAAGGGCGCTCACACCATCTGCTAAAGGACATAAGTGCTATACTATAAATATCAAATAGAAAAGTGCTCTGAATTAATGTGGTCATTCCTCCCCTTTTGAGGGATGGTTTTTCTCTCTGCTTCGAATCAAGGAAATCACAAATGGCTCTGTTGTCTCTGTCATGTTTGACAGCATCTGATATTAAGGGAACACCTTACTGTGTATGAAGAGAGCAGAGGAGAATTAGGGAAGGAATTAGGTCCATGACAGAGGTGTGATCTTGGTGAGCATTTATTTCAGCTACATCCCTTGCAGCATGACCAAATTTGCTGCCCATACAAAGGGAGGAAAATAGGAGTTGAGATTCTGGCTAATAAATGTGTCTAGCTAAAGAATACTGAATTACTAACAAGGTGACTTCAGAAACTTTGATAAAGTGGACTCTAGTATTTCTATCCGGTAGTTGATTTCTACCCTCCTTTGTGTGCTCAGAAGTAATGGACCTGCTAATGTAATTTCTCACCCAGGAAGGTGAAGTAGAATGTTGGAATGAAGAGATGGAGTTTCAGAGATGCAGTACAGAATCCTATGCTGCTTTGCTCACAACACATCCTAGATTGTTTTTAAAATGTCAAATTCTTTGACCTACAGGGTGATCTCTGTCTTCCCAGAGTAGTGTATGTCCTGTTCGTGCTGACTTTTGCAATCTATTTCATACTTCTCTTGCTTATATATTTCAGCCACAATGATTATTTTCTCACCATACAAGTCACTACATCCTGCCTAATTTGGGGCCTTAGCCCAGATATCAATTCTGCATAAAATGTTATTCCTCCTGGCTTTAGAAAACCCAGCTCCTTCTCGTCTTTCATGTATCAGATCAAGTGTTATTGAAACTACATACACTTACAGAAGCATGTAAGCACACACAACTACCTCACTTTATTCTCTGCTTTTCGCTCTAAATATTTTCTTTAGAGCTATTATCACCATCTAATTTGTTTATACTTTGTCTTGCTCAAAATGCCTAGCTCACAGTAGGCACTGAATAATTCTTTAAAAATAAATAGGTACCATTTGCTTATTGACTATTTACCACATGCTAGGCCCTGTGATAGACCCTGACAATAGTAGATGAATTAGACAGGCTGTCTCTGAATCATGAAATGTTTGTAATTGCAAGAAAAATTCTTTATTTGGTACGTGTTCATAATGAATAAGTAATTTAAAGAAAAAACAAACCTGACTTGACACATCAGACCACTTACGAACTGGAAAGAGGTCTTAAAGTATAACCTTATTTCATATGGGAAAAAAAAATAGGCCCAGAGAAAATGTTAATTGTTCTACATTACAGACAAGGGAATCTATCTCCCTATTCCCACTTCAGGATTTCTTCTGTGAAATTCTTCATATAAAATAAACAGCCACATCAAATATATTATAAGCTCAGTTTATTTTATCAGAAGACAAAGGATTTAGTTTGATTCTAAGTACATTTCTGTCAAAGAAAAAAGGGGCTGATTGAAAATCAGAAAGGCTACTTTAAAAGGCAAATCCTATGCTTTAAGGCTTTTTTTTTTTAATTTTTTTTTTTAAAGATTTTATTTATTTATTTGAGAGAGAGAGAATGAGATAGAGCATGAGAGGGGGGAGGGTCAGAGGGAGAAGCAGACTCCCTGCTGAGCAGGGAGGCCGATGCAGGACTCGATCCTGGGACTCCAGGATCATGACCTGAGCCGAAGGCAGTCGCTTAACCAACTGAGCCACCCAGGCGCCCAAGGCTTTTTTTAAACAGGCTTATTGAACTATAATTGACATATAACATTGTGTAAGTTTCAGATGTACAGTGTAATGATTTGGTGCACTTGTATATTGTGAAATGCTTACCACAGTAGAGTTAGTCAACACCTCCATCACCTCATATAATTACCATTTCTTTCTTGTGCTAAGAGCACTTAAGATTACTTTCTTAGCAACTTTTAAATATCTAATATAGTATTGTTGACCATAGTAACTATGTTGTACATTAGATCCCCAGAATTGTCCACGTTATAACTGGAAATTTGTACCTTTTGACCAAGATCTCCCCCATTTTCCCCACCCTCCCCCAGCCTCTGATAACTATCCTTCTACTCTGTTTCTTTGAGTTCAGCTTTTTTAGATTCCATGAATAAGTGATATCCTACAATATTTGTCTTTTGCTGTCTGACTTTTCACTTAGCACAATGTCCTCAAGACCATCCATGTTGTCGCAAATGGAAGGATTCTTTTTATTCTCATGGCTGAGTAATATATATTCGCCATATTTTTTATCCATTCATCCCGTGGCAGAAAAAATAGGTTGTTTTCATATCTCTGCTATAGTGAATAAAGCTGCAATGTATGGGAGTGCAGATACCTCTTTGATAACCTGTTTTTATTCCCTTTGGGTATATACCCAGAATTGGATCAAATAGTAGTCAATTTTTAATTTTTTAAGGAACGTTTATTTTATTTTCCATAGTGATGCACCAGTTTACATTCCTACCAACAGTGCAAAAGGGTTCCCCTTTTTCCACATTCCTTGCCAACATTTTTTATGTCTTTCTGATACCTATTCTAACAAGTGTGAAGTGGTATCTCGTTATAGTTTTGATTTGTATTTCCCTGATGATCAGTGAAGTTGAGCATCTTTTCATGTACCTGTTACCCATCTGTATGTCTTCTTTGGAAAAATGTCTATTCAGATCCTCTGCCCATTTTTTAGGTTGCATCATTTTTGTTATCGATTTGTATGAATTGTTTATATATTTTGGATATTAACCCTTTATCAGATATGTGGTTTGCAAACATTTTCTCCCATCCCATAGGTTGCCTTTCCATTTTGCTGATTGTTTCTTATGATGTGTAGAAGCATTTTAGTTTCATGTAGTTCCGCTTAATTGATTCTTTTGTTGCTTGTGCTTTTGGTTTCATATCCCTCCCCCCCAAAAAAATTGTTGCCAAGACCAATCAATGTCAAGGAGCTTTTTCCCTGTTTTCTTTTTTTCCCCCCTGTGTTTTCTTCTAGGAGTTCTACAGTTTGTAGCCTTATATTTAAACCTTTAATCCGTTTCAAGTTAATTTTTTTTGTGAGTGTTATGAAATAGGGTTCAATTCCATTCTTCTGCTTATGGTTGTCCAGTTTTCCCAACATCATTTGTTGAAGAGATTATCCTTTCCCCATTGAGTATTCTTTGCTCCTTTGTCAAATATTAGTTGACTGTATATGTGAGGGTTTTTCTGGGCTCATGATTCTAGCCCTGTTGTCTATGTGTCTGTTTTTATGCCAGTACCATGCTGTGTTGACTATTATTAGATTTGTAACATATTTTGAAATCAGGAAATGTGATGCCTCCAGCTTTGTTCTTTCTCAGGATTGCTTTGGCTATTTAGGGTCTTTGGGGGGCCCTTATGAATTTTAGGACTGTTTTTCCTATTTCTATGAAAAATGCAATTGGAATTTTGAAATGGACTGCATTGAATCTATAGGTGGCTTTGTGGAGTATGGACACAATATTGATTCTTTTGATCTGTGAACATCGGATTATGTTTTCCATTTGTGTCTTCATCAATTTCTTTCATCAAAGTCTTACAGTTTTTAGTGTAGAGATCATTCACCTTTTTGGTTAACTTTATTCCTAAGTATTTTATTTTTTGGTGCTTTTGTATATAGGATTGTTTTCTTTATTTTTTATTCTTTTTTTCAAGTTTTTATCTAAATTCCAGTTAACCTACAGTGTGATATTAGTATCGGGTATAAAATTTAGTGATTCATTACTTACATACAACACCTGTGCTCATCACAAGTGCCTTCCTTAATCCTGTTTATTTCTTTTTCATATATTTTTTGTTAGTGTATAGAGACACAACTGGCTTCTGTATGTTTGCTTTGTATCCTGAAGCTTAACAGTACTCATTGATTAGTTCTAATAACTTATTTGTTTTGTTTTTAGTTCTAACAGTTTTTTGATGGAATCTTTAGGATTTTCTTAGACCATATCATCTACAAATAAAGACAGTTTTATTTCTCCCTTCTTGATTTACTACTCCTTCTTTCTTTTTATTTCTTTTTCTTGCCTGATTGCCCTGGCTAAGACTTCCAATACTATATTGAATAGGAATGGTGAGAGTGGGCACCCTTGTTTTGTTTCTGATCTTACTGGAAAAGCTTTCAACTTGTCACTATTGAGTATGATGTTAGCTATGGGTTTGTTAGATATGACCTTTCTTATGTTGAGATATGTTCTGTCTATATCCAATTTGTTAAGAGTTTTTATCATGAAAGGATGCTGCACTTTGTCAAATACATTTACTATTCAGATAATATGATTTTTAAACTTTCATTCCATTAGTGTGGTATATCACATTCATTGATCTGTGTATGTTGAACTATCCTTGTATCACTGGAATAAATCCCACTTGATCATAGTGTATGATCCTTTTAATGTGCTGTTGAATTCAGTTTGCTAGTATTTTGTTGAGGATTTTTGCATCTATGTTCATCAGGGATATTGGCCTCTAGTTTTCTTTTCTTGTGGTGTCCTTATTTGGCTTTTGTATCAGGGTAATTATGACCTTATCTAATGAGTTTTAGAGTGTTCCCTCCTCTTCAGTTTTTGGGAAGAGTTTGAGGAATGAAGTTAATTCTTTAAATGTTTAGTAGAATTCACCAGTGAAGCCATCTGGTCCTGAGCTTTTCTTTATTGAGATGTTTTTGAATAGTGATTCAATCTCCTTGCTCATATTGGTCTGTTCTGATTTTCTATTTCCTCATGATTTGGTCTTGGTAATTTGTATGTTTCTAGGAATTTATCTATTTCTTCCAGGTTATCCAATTTTTTGGTGTATAATTATTCATAGTAGTCTAATGATTCTTTGTATTTCTGTGGTATCAGTTGTAATATCTTTGTGATTTTATTTATTTGAGTTTAAGTACTCTAAGGTATATGAATTGACAAAGTATTAATATTTTTAAATTAAAGAAGTGTGTTATGAATAAATTATTGATTATTCCTGTTCCAAAATTGAAAGCAGGAGCTCTGATTAAAGTAAATTTTTAGAACACATTTTCTTGGTCTTTCAGGGAGACTCTGGTGGCTCATTAGTATGTAGACATGAAACTGGTCCCTTTGTCCTGTATGGCATTGCTGGCTGGGGAGCTGGCTGTGCCCAGCCAAGGAAGCCGGGTGTATTTGCCAAGGCGAGTGTCTTCTTGGACTGGATCCAATCCAAAATCAAAGGTAAATATTTTTCAGATATTATTATTCTTAGAGTAGGTTTGCGAGAAGTGAGTGTGGTAGAAATCAGCATTATGAAAGAAAAAAAACATAGGGTAGTATTTCATTTATTTTAGTTTCTAAAACATTAAAAGGCACATTAAAATTCTGTAAGAATATGTTCTCCCTTGGGCAGAGTGGGAGTAAAACTGACTTTTCCTGGGGCTCCTGTAATCCTAGATTTGCATTTTCTTTTGACAAAAGCTGTTTTGGTATAGACTACATTTTGTTTCGAGGTTTTCATCTTTATTTATTTTTAGTATGTTCTCTCCAGGTGCAGGTCCTGCTTCACTTCAGATAAATAATGAAAGCAAAACCTTACCAAGACAACAGTTGCCACCACCCCCACCCTCAACAGACAATGCATCTGGACCAGGTAATAGATGTTCATGTTATCCACTTAATGCAGCTAGTAAGAATTTATCAAAAAGCGTGGCACGTCTGGGTTCGCTAATTTTCTTTGGAACAGGATAAGCCCTGTGTTTTCATTCTGGCTGGTAGTTTAAACTGAAGAAGGAGAGTGTTGTTACTGTGACCGTCTGGGTTTCTTTTCTACCCCCACAGATATAGCCATTGTAGGTTAAAAAAAAAATCTTGTGGTTGTGAACAAATGCTTGAATTTTGAAGGAGTGCATAGAAAGAATTATTCTGACCTCTGATCCATTTATTCCTACATAAACAAAGGTCCTTAGATTTTCAGGTATCTCGCTAGGTGAGGACTCTGGATATGAGAGCGAACCACAATCAGCGTCAGTGTTAGTCACTCGTGATTCCCCCCCAAGTGTCAGTGTCTGTTTGCTAATGGGATTTTTATTTTTTGTTAAAATCAGACTGCAACTGGAGAATTAGAAGTCTGTAATAGACCTGTAGGGAGATGAAAGTTCTATGATGCCATCATTCTTGGTTTCCAGGTGGTCACAGTCTCTTCGTTCTCACCCATCTCTGCCCCCATCCACCCCACATACAGTCAAGGCCAGTAGACAACTAGAAAGAGGTGGGGGAAGATTGAAGAGGATACAAGAGACAGGGTGAATTGCTAGAGTGATGACCTTCAGTAGGAGAGAAGGGATGAGATCTTGTGCTCAGCAGGAGGGGTTGGTCTCAGAAAGGAGCAAAGTGCATATATCCATAGTTGCGGGATGGGAGGCAGAATATTTTTGCTGGCATATGGGTACATGTGGGGAAGGGAGTTTCTGGCAATTTTCTAGTTGCTTCTATGTACTTAGCGGATGAAGCAGGGTTGAGGAAGAGGGCTTGGGGGTTTTAAGAGAAAAAGAAAGTATGAAATAGTTCTCTAAAAAAGTGACAAAGTGCATGGACTAGTAAAATGTAGTAGGATTGCTGGGCAACATAAAAGCTTCTGAGATTAATGATCACGAATTTAGAGGGAGACTGACCAGTTAGCTTAGTTGTATGTATTCTTCTGGAGACACTGAGGGGTAGCACATAGTTGCAGAACAGATGGAAGGTAGATTCAATCAGAATGGGTTTTCCCAAGTATGCAAGATTATAAGGGTATTGAAAGCGTGTAAGAGGAAGGGATTAAAATGATCTATTATTGGAATTTAAGCTAGGAAAAGAGTGAATGAGGGTGAGAGATGAGTTAGGGACAAAGAACAGGTGGTTGGATAGATGAATAGCAAGTCTCAAAAGGTGAAAGGAGCATTGGAGGGAGCTGAGAAGATGGAAGATTGTGGATGGAGACAGCAGTGCTTGAAACAGAGCTATGGAAGGCTTGGTGTTATTGCTGGGGGCCAGGTCCTGAGGGGCTCACTGCGGGGGTGGGTGGCTGAAGTCGGGTGGAGAACAAGATCATTGGAAGGAAGTTGAGAAATTGAGAAGCCTCAGTGATGGGCTCATCATCTATATGGCTACTGAAATCAGCAGGATTTGTGGCAGAAATAGTGTTGGAGAAAATGACTGCTAAAATCTTCTAGGAATAAGAAGGGGTAATTCGGGGGCCATTTGTGGGTGGTATGGTCTGACAACATAAGAATCAAAGGGTCCTATTTAGAATAAAAGTGAATCTGGAATTGGGGTTGAGATGGAGCACAGACTTAGGCCCAAGATCCTAAAACCTAAGGATTTCGATGGTTTGAATTAAATGAACAATTTTAATTAGTGCATAAGTAAGTGAATTCATGTCAAGCACTTAAAATAGAGATGGCATGATAAATGACAATAGTCAAGTGGTGGCCCATAGTGACCAACTAATGTATTCATTGAATTGCTGTCCCATTCGGGCTATAATAAATGAACACCATTTTAATAGTGTAACTAGAGATGTTTCTCATTTGTGTATGTTCAGAAATACATGTGCATGCCAAAGACCTTTGCAAGTTTCACATGGGAAAGGGTATTTTGTTTTAATTCTGTGAATAATCTATAAGAGAAAATGTTGGGACTATCCTATCTTTAGCATCCACCCACTCCCATCACTGGCTTTTTACACATGAGAATTGTTAGCCCATTTATAAAAAGAAGTGACTGGTTGGGAGTTCATGACTTTACATGATTTGGTTCATTTTCTAGGCAGATTTGTCATAGAGGATTCATGGGGACAGGAAAAAAATGATTGAAAAGACATTTGGGCCCAGACTCACAATTTCAGTTGTTTTGAGCAAAGGAAGAACTTAATTCTCTTGTTTCATATGCTATCCCAGATTGGAGGGCACAGGGTGGGGGAAGATTAGAGATTGGGAAATCAGTTAGGTTACTGTTAAATCAAAGTAGATATATAAATATCTAAATTAGATTATAGTAGCCATCTAAATGAAAGAAAGAATTTACAAAGAGGTAACAGGACTAGGGAATTGAATAGAATCCTGAATTCTTACAACATTTCATCTCCCTTCTTCACCTTCTGCCACTCTTCATTTCTATTCTTCATGAAAGTATATTTATGTATGTGTCACCTGAGGTCGTTAATTGCTCTATGGCAAAGCATATATAATCATGTATTAATTCATACTCAGACATTAAAATGTGTTCATTTGAATACAGAGTATTTCAATTTGTAATTGCTCGGAGGATTTTTGTCGAGGGAATACACAGAGGGGAAGGAGGAAGAGTTGAGGGTGTAAGCTGAAGGAACAGCAGCTGACTGCAGGGCCAGTGGGCCAGAGAGCCCCTGGCATCTGAAGCTCTGCAGGTAGCCTTGCAGGTCCAAGGGTGCCTTTGGACTTCAGAGCAAGTGGAAGAAGTGCGAGACATTCAAATGTCTGCAGCTCATCCTCCTTTTTTTGATCTCAGTCACGAATTCCACGAATGTAATCATTTGTCCCAGCAAGATAAATGCTCAGTGAAATTAGTGAAGCTTTTAGGAACAGACCTTCAGTAGCATCTCAAAGAAGGAAGGAAATGAAAGCATGCGGGAAGTAGAGAGTGCATACCCACTGTGCATCTCCTAAGGCATTTAGAAGATTCAGTGAAAAGGAATTTTAAATAATGATAATTTAAATTCTACTCCTACAACCTCATTTCAAGAAAATAGGACACATTAAATGGGATGATCATTTTTACCCAAGGACATGTAACAGAGAGTAATAAAGTTTTAATTTTCTTCTTGCAAGCCTAAATTTTTCAAGTTTGTCATAGATCCACGCTTTGCTTTGTTCATGTTGGTCCCTGGTGTGTGTGTGCTCTGAATTGTAGGTTGTTACTCTGAGGTGGAACTAGAAGAACCCAGAGGCTTTTTCTCAACTCCAGGATATCCACTGGATTATAGAGGAGAACTGGAATGTTCTTGGGTGCTCAGAGTGTCCCCGAACAGTATGGCAAAATTGACGGTTGAGTACCTGTCACTGCCTTGGTCTCCTGTGTGTCCAGATTCAGTTATGACTATTTACGAAGAAAGCCATGATGAGAGAAGGGTGTCAGGTAATCCTTGCTGGCATTTCAACCCTGTGCTGGGAGCCTTTTCTGTATATGCTGCTTACAATCACGAGAGAGCTTGACTTGGGTACCACTATCACCAAAGTGTTGATTCATGTAATAGGCATGCCTTTCTTTTTTTTTTTTTTTTTTTTAAGGCACACTTAATATTTTCAAAACTTGAATTTACAAAACAGGTGTACTAGAGGTTGAGTGTGAGTGTGTGAGAGCTCAAGTTCTTCAAGCACACCAGAACCATGCCAGGATGCCCGAAATATATCCAATAGAGGAGTTAAGATGGTTAAAAATCAGATGCGGGGTGGGTGTTGGATTTTAAAATAAAGCAAAATATATTAAAGGCTTTTACAATGGAAGAATTAAAAATATTTGCTGATAACATGCCAGCGTGCGTGTGCTGGATTCGGGAGTATATGGAGGCCAGGGAGGTGCTCTTAAGGGAGAGATTGTGTTCTTGGGATAAATTATGAGATTAAAGCATTGAGTTAGAGGGCATAAACATTTATTTAAAGAATCTTTATAAATACTGTCTCATTTAGGGGCACCTGGGTGGCTCAGTTGGTTAAGCATCTGCCTTGTCATGATCCCAGGGTCCCGGGATTGAGTCCCGGGCTCCCTGCTCAGAGGGAAATCTGCTTCTCTGTCTGCCCCTCCACCTGCTCTCATGCTCTCTCTCTCTCTCTCTCTCTCTCTCTCAAATAAATAAAATCTTTTAAAAAAATACTGTCTCACTTAGACTATGGAACAAAGCTATTAATAATCTGGCTTATCCACTTTGTACATTTTTCTCCTGTGATCAGATGGCCTTCCCCATCCACTTTGATTAAAATAGCTCCAGATCTTCTTGTAGCTGGAATAAAATCAAAATCCCTAGCACGACCTTCGGTCTCCCTCCCTGACTCACATGATCAGGTGCTGTCATTCTCACCTCAGGGCCCTTGTCCCGCTCCTTGTCCTAGCTCTTCAGAGAGCTCCTTCCTGACCTGTCCCTCACCTCCCTCAAGGCTTGACTAGATGTCACCTTCTTAACGAGGCCTACCTTAATTGCTGTCAACTGCATCACCTCCTGCCTGGGTAGTTCTTTGTGCCTCCCCCTTTTCTTTAGCACTTACTATTTTCCAACATTATGATTTTTTTTCTTTCATGTTTGTGGTTTGTGTTTTCTCTATTGAATGTGAGCTTTTGGAGGGCTAAAACTTTCATCTCCTCATTTGAAGACTCTCCAGGGTCTAGAACAGTGTGTGAGACTTAGAAGGCACTCAGTGAGTGAGTGAATGAATGAATGATAGGTCACCTCCTCAAAGAGGACTTCTCAGTCTAAAATAGCACCATTCATTCCCTCCCAAAGTCCTTTTCATCATATTATGTGGATCATTTCACTTGTAGCCTTGATCTCTATTTGAAATCATCTTCTTTATTTACCTGCTAAAATAAAAGATTCATGAAAGCAGGATCTTGCTATTTTGTTCCTTACTGTATCTTCCCAAATTAGAATTATGCCTGGAGACATAGCATAATTTTTTTCACAAGTGTGTACTGATAAATTACTCTTCAGAAAAGCTGAATCAGTTTTCACTGCCATCAGCAAAAATGGGAGCCTCTTGCACCATGAGTGTAACTGAATAATATCAGTTTGACAGGCACTTTTACTTTTTTTTTTTTTAAAGATTTTATTTATTTATTTGAGACAGAGAGAATGAGAGACAGAGAGCATGAGAGGGAGGAGAGTCAGAGGGAGAAGCAGACTCCCTGCCGAGCAGGGAGCCCGATGCAGGACTCGATCCCGGGACTCCAGGATCATGACCTGAGTCAAAGGCAGTCGCCTAACCAACTGAGCCACCCAGGCGCCCCTACGTTTTTTAATCATTAATGATTTTTTTTTATTATGTTTGTTAGCTATTTGTATTTTTTATTTCTTGTCATTACCATCCATTTTCTGAGTATTTTTATTGGTTTATAAAAGCTGTTATACATATATTTTTCCTTTGTCATAAGTTGCAAGTATTTATTCATAAGGTTGTTATTTTCCTTTCATTTTTTTAAAAGATTTTATTTATTTATTTATTTATTTATTTGAGAGCGAGAGTGCTCGTGAGTGAGGGGCAAGGCAGAGAGGAAGGGAAAGGGAGAGAGAAAGGAGACTCCCCGCTGAGCATGGAGCTTGACACAGGGCTTGATTTCATGACCCTGAGATCATGACCTAAACCGAAACCAACAATCAGACACTTAACTGACTGAGCCACTCAGGCGCATCTTTAATTTTTATTATATGTTGATGTAAACATTTAAAAACTTGTTTAAATCTGTCTATAAACATCTTTGATCTTTGATTTATCTTCACTGCTTTTTAAATATTTACTGTTCAATCTGAGTTCAGAAAAAAATTTAATTATAAACTTCTTTAATCCTGCTGAAATGTTTTTTCTCATATGGTAAAGTGATGCTGTATCTTTTGCTTTAAGAAAAAAATGATTTTCTTTCCAACTTGTAGCACTGTATTATATACTAGATTCTCATCTAAAAAGAAACATTTTCTGGGAAAACTTACCTTTATCTTTATAACCTATTGAAAACCCATGCTTGGCGATGTTGTGGATTAACTGAAGAATCCCTATAATTTTCCAATGTAGCATTTATTTGATTTGAAATTGTCAGCTTGAACCTTGTAGAATGGTTCTATCTCTTCAGATGATAGCTAGCAGAACTGCAAGACTATAATGGAGGTATTACCCCTTATTCAAGCCAGATAGTAGTCTTCTATACTGTAAAATGCTATCTTTTTCCCTGTGGGAGCCAGCAGCTCACTCATTCAACAGCTGCATTGATCTATACTTGTTACAAGTAAGTATTTGATCAGTTTTCAAATAATATTTTGGGGTGCCTGGGTCAGTCATTAAGCATCTGCCTTCGGCTCAGGTCATGATCCCAGGGTCCTGGGATCGAGCCTCACATCGGGCTCCCTCTTTGATGGGAAGCCTGCTTCTCCCTTTCCCGCTCCCCCTGCTTGTGTTCCTGCTCTCGCTATCTCTCTCTCTCTGTCAAAAAATAAATAAAATCTTTAAAAAATAATAATATTTCAACAGCATTTACCCTAATGTGTTATGCCATCTAATATGTTTTGTTCTTTTCTCCTTCTCAGATATAATCTCTTCCTTTTCTTGCTCCACAAATACTTGTAAGGAGGATCTACTGGGGACTAGAGACCCAGTCTTCTTGTTTGTTGGGATTCAGTAGTGAGCAAAATGGACAAAAGAAATCCCTGCCCTTATCAAGCTTATATTCCACTGGGGAGTGGACACATAATAAGAAAATAAAATATGCAGTGTATTAGGTAGATGAGCTATGGGGAAAATGAAGTGGGAAGAAAGAGAAGAATCTGGGATGTAGGTGTCATACGGTCATATGCAGTATAACCAGCAAATGTCTTTCTGAGCAGGTGATATTTAAATAAATGTAGGATGATACTGACTTAGTAGTAGTAGAGGAGTTTGATCCTAAGAAGATCACAGGTTCTTTTTACACCTTCTTAATCAGCCCTCTGAATTGTTTTAGAATTATGGTTATAATTTTCCCTTTCAGCTTTGACTCAGGTCCTCAACCTAAAGCAATCAACAGAAGATTGACTATAGAGAAAGAATAAATTTTCAGATAGAAGTTTTTCCACCATAGATTTTTCATAGTGAGATATTTTTAATAAGTAGGTTACTTTACTAGAAGAAAAATGGCATATCAGCATCATTTTAAAGATGAAATCATTTACTTCCTACTGTCCTTCAAGGGATCAATAGGACATAGTAGACTATGATGAGTACTGGATTCATGGGCCTGGATTTAGATCCTGAGTCCCCACGCTACCAGTCTGACTTTGGGTGAGTCACTTGAGTTCTGGAGCCCTGTTTCCATCATTTTGCAGAGTGAAATAAATTCCTCCCTCATGGGTATAAACTTTTAACTAGTAGACAAGTCCTGGAGATCCAATGCACACTATAGTGAATATAGTCAACATTTGTATTATAATCATCAAACTTGCTGAGGGACTAGATCTTAATTATTTTCACTACAAAAAGAAATGGTAATTATGAGAGGTGATAGAAGCTAACTATCACTAGAATGGCAGTCCTATTACAATACATAAATGTATCAAATCAACATGGTGTACACTCTAAATTTATACAATGTTACATGTCAAATATATTTCACTAAAAATAATTGTTATACCTAAAGTAGAGAAACTGCTAAAACTTTTTTTTTTTTAATTCTTGTGTTTTACTAGATTTCATTTTTTAAACCTAGGTGAATTATGTGGAAGAGGGCTTTACCCAATGATTTTCATGAGCTCCGGACCGCTGGTGAGAGTGGCATTTCATTCCCTTGTGCAAGGTGCTTTGGGCATAAGTTATATTGTCTTTAGAGTCCAAGGTATGCTTCGTCCTTTTATAAACTCATAAAGTTAAAAATCAATGTTTTTCTTTTTAGAGCTGTTTCAAAACGTATACATTGTTTTGTAAGAAATGGTGTTTCCGTGGGGAGTTTATGTAGAAAGGAAAATCTATTTAAGGGATCTGAGATTGGTCAGATTCAAAAGAGAAACTGCTCAGTGGAGAGCTTGATTGACTTGTAAATCATCCAGAATTGTGATTTCTGGATGTGGCTCCGACATGTTGATTTCAAGACAACATTTTTTATTGTGATGTGATTTTATGCCACAGACGGCCTTTTCTATGGATTAATGTAAGAGTTCTAACTATTAGCTGGTTGACTAGTTATGGATAATTTATTATCTCTGTATTAGTTTTCTTTATAGTGATATTATAATAATAAAAGGTTAGAATGAGTTTTTAAGTTAAACTACACAAATATTAGATGCTACCATTGTAAATGTAAATGCTATGCAATTCAGACTTATCAGATTGCATTTTAGAACAAGTAATTAATAAGGCTTTTTATAAGATTTTATTTATTTATTTATCAGAGAGAGCACACAGCAGGGGGGAGCAGGCAGAGGGTGAAGCAGGCTCCCTGCTGAGCAAGCAGCCTGATGCAGGACTTGATCCCAGGACCCTGGGGTCATCATGACCTGAGCCAAAGGCAGACACTTAACCGACTGAGCCACCCAGGCGTTCCTTAATAAGGCTTTTTGACTTTCATAAGTATAGGTAACTAAAAGCTAATTTCTCTCCTTGGCACCAAAAAGCATTGCAGAGATATACTTGGGGAAAAAAGTTCAGTGAGTAATAAAGAGAAGCGTGCATATCATATGAAAGTGTTTTCCTAAAAAAACTGTAAGAATGTTGCTTTTAGATTAAGTTGTGCAGAGAACTGGCATTATCTGTAGTTTTTCCACATTATCTTCCGTCGACTTGAGGCTGTGCCAAAGACAATTCTGAGAGAAGTGCTGTTCTCTGTATCTTTGAATGATTCAGATAGAGACTTTTCAGTGAAAATAACCACTTCTGTTAACCTTTTTCTAAAACAGGGAGGGAAAGTGACTTCTCTGATAAAAGGCATATAATAAGCCTCTCAAAAATTAATTTTATTTTCATTGACTTTTTTTTTCTTTATTTTTAGGTCCAAAGGGCAGCAAAACTACCAAACTTCTCCAGAGTTCAAACCAAGAACAGACAGCCACTTGGGAGGATGTTATCCTGACTAAACCAGGAGGAATCATACAGATCCCAAGATACTCTCACAGAACCATTATGAGGTGAGGAAGGAATGTTTATTATGATGAAAGAAGTTTGTGAATGATCCCTTGACAAGCAGCAACCCTTGCTTCAGGCATTATTTTCCACCTCCTCTCCTTGAAGAATAGACTTTGAGGTGAATCCCTGGTCTGAGGCCTTCAGTATACAAAAACTGAATGTAAGATTGTCCCTGTTGATAAATTGTGTACTTCCTCCACAAAAGAGATCATTTATTAGGTAAAGTAGAAAGTCAGATCTCTATCAAACAGTTTTGGAGTTTGAAATAATGTATGTAGATGGTCTTCTGGCACATATTAGGTACTCAATTAATTGTTCTTGAATTGACAAAATAGAGAACTTTCCTCGAATTAAACAACAGAATAAATTTGAAGTGTGAAGTGAAAAGTGAAGATTTGTATAATATCAATCCTGAGTAGACTTATGTGATTTGAGGGAGTTTGGGGCAAATTCAGACAAATTGCCAACCAGAATTTAGAAGACTATGCGTGATTGACCAGCCATTCACCAGGACAGGTGAACTTAATTAAAACTCTTAACAAATTATTAGAAATGTTTAATTGTTACAATTTAAAGTAAAAAAATCTTTCACCCTAGCACAAAGAAGCAGATAGCGTCAATAACAGTGATGCATAATATTCTGAACGAAGTCAATCACAGTCTATGCTATTTGGAAATCATTCCGGACTTTCTTTTATCTGTGTTGTAGTTGCCACTGGAAGTTATCAGCCCCTTTACAGCACGTCATTCGCCTTGATATTATCAACTCCCAGATGAAGCCGACGCCCTTGGCCTGTCAGGGTCACATGTGGGTTTATGAAGGATTTGGATCAGGCAAAAAATTAATAGGTAACTAATATCCCATGAAGAACTATGCTCTTGATTTTTTTTTTTTTAAAGATTTTATTTATTTATTTGACAGAGAGACACAGTGAGAGAGGGAACACAAGCAGGGGGAGTGGGAGAGAGAGAAGCAGGCTTCCTGCGGAGCAGGGAGCCCGATGCGGGGCTCGATCCCAGGACCCTGGGATCATGACCTGAGCCGAAGGCAGACGCTTAATGACTGAGCCACCCAGGTGCCCCTGCTCTTGATTTTTTAATGAAATATTCCCAGATTGTTTTGCATTCAGTGTGACTTACAGATGATGTAAATTATGTGACACTGAAATAGCCTTACTATTTTTTAGATTTGTATTTGAGATTAAGCTAACACTCTCTCAGACTGAGTTAAAAACAATACCCAACTATGTGCTGCTTACTTGGGTTATACCTAGATTAAACTTGCCGAGAAATACTAAAAATAAAGAATGGATAAAGCAGTTTTAGACAAATGTAACACACAAAAAAATTGGGACTATAATATTAATCAGGCAAAATAATATCCACCAGAAAACGCATTAAATGGGCTAATTAATTAGATAGTAGCTGGAAACCTCATTACATTGACTTACATTGATTTTTATGAAAGAAAGAAAAATCCAGAGTTTTCCAGATGTGCCACAAACTCAGTAGTTCAACTCTGTCAAGATGAAGGTGTGGCAGTTCTCTTGGCCTTTCCCTAATGTTTCCATAATGGCTATTTCAGTTCTTGGCATTCCATAGAGGAAAAAGGAAGAAGGCACACAGAGAAGGAGTACACCATCGAGAAAACACATTTCCAAGAATCCTATAGCAGATTTCAGTCTCTTTGGCCCGACTGGGAAATGACTAAGGACAAAGCGAATGAAATGGGGCTTGAGCTGGCTGACCAATGTTACCCAATGTGATGTGATAATAGCAGTCCAGATGGAAACCTGATGGCGCTGGATCCAGATCTCAGTTCTACCACATAGTTAAATGATTTGGGGAAGGTTCCCAAAGCTTTCTCAGACTCTGTTTCCTGAATTGTGACAAGAGAATAATAAGATCTATCTTAGCTTTTTATGTAATTTATAAGAATAGACACCCCCATCACTACCACCACACACATGTGTGTGTGCTATAAATTTTTTTTTTAAAGATTTTATTTATTTATTTGAGAGACAGAGAGAATGAGAGACAGAGAGCATGAGAGGGAGGAGGGTCAGAGGGAGAAGCAGACTCCCTGCCGAGCAGGGAGCCTGATGCGGGACTCGATCCTGGGACTCCAGGATCATGACCTGAGCCGAAGGCAGTTGCTTAACCAACTGAGCCACCCAGGCGCCCTGTGTGTGCTATAAATTCTTAATTTACTTAGTCAAGGACACCTACGCCTGATGAAACCAGGTGGCTGCCCATAGGGAGAGGATGTGTGGCATGATGCTGACCTTTGACTCCCTAAGAGAGACCCAGATGCCAATGTCCCTCTTCCTTCTGGCAGATAGGATCCTGCCAGAGTTGATCAAACAGCCAATTGCCAAACCACCACCCTTTTATTCTTTGGACTTACATTACCATCCTAGAAGTAGATGCACTAAAAATCTCCATGTTTCTACTTAAGGAAATGTTAATGAACACTGATAGTTCCTGGTTCCTGAGCCCACATACTATCAATGAGGCCACAGCTTCTTGTGGAGAGAATGCAGAATCTGCCCCCAGCATCCTTGGAAATTATCTACACTTCTTCCTTTCTTGCCAGGATGTCTGTTACTGGTACTGCCAATGAGATTGTTTTGAGAATTAGATGAGAGAATGCATGGTAATATAAAAGAAAGCAAACTTCTGTCATGTTTGAATTAGAAATATATGTTTTTATTCCTATTCTTAAAATTGTGTTGCTTAGAAGAAAAGGTTAGACTGTGGTTTCCCTAGTGCCTCTCCATCAATGGGGTGTCAGAGTACACAAAGTTTGGAAGAACAAAGAAATAAAGAAAGAAGGGGAAAGAGTTTGTTAGTTGTATTAGTTACACTTTCTAATGTTAATGAACTATATACCTGTTTTTCTTAGAATATGTTCATAAAACATGTACTATTTCCTATCTCCTTCCTAAAATTTCAGTTTTTGCAAGTGAAGTATACAAGTTCCAGGGGTTGATTCAATGCGTGAGGTCGATAGGTTACTCAATATTAAACATAACCAAATATAATTTCTCTCAAGAATGCAAGGATAGTTTAATATTGTAAAATGTACTGCATATAATAAAACTACCATGTGAGGAAAAATAGATATAAGTTAAGTATACAGCAATCACATCCTTAAAACCATACAGTAAAATAATAAAAGATGTAATAGAAAACTAATTTTATTTATAATTAGCGATGAAAAACCTACAACTAGGAATAACTGTTAAACAAAACTCAACCAAATAAATTTGAAGGTCTAACTGGCTTTATTAAGGGACTTCAGCATTGAGCAGCATGCCATCTGGCAAGTAGAGGGATGCTCTGAGGAGCTGTACAAAATGAAAGGATTTTACAGAAAGACGGCAGGACGGTTAGCAGAAGAAAAGAAAGGGGCTCTTATACAAATTACCTCCTCTTCCTTTGGGGAATGGAGAGGGCCCATGTGACACTGTATCTCATTGGTACTGACCAGAAAATTCCCCACTGACTGGTTAAGACTGCATTTCTGGGGGAGGTTGAAACTGCAATTAGGTTAGGTATTAAGCCCCACTAACTCATGTAAGTGACTCCATTTTGGGCCCGTGGTTTTCTTTTCAATATAACCCTAAAATTAAATATGAGATTTATTGTGCAGATATAAAACTTGACACACATACACCCAAGCATAAAGATATGAACAGAGAAATGTACCATGTTCTAAAACTGGAAGACAGAATTAACATTAATTCACCAAATTAATGTATAAGCGTAGTGTAGTTCCCAGCAAAATCCCATGGGAATTTTTCTTTTCAGAGAGTGAGATAGAAACTAATAATAACTATTTATCTTTAAAATAAATAGGACTAACTGAAAATGTTTTGGGAGACTCAGCCCTGATTAAATTTCAAGTTAAAACCAGAGTCCCCAAAGGTTTTTTGTTTTTGTTTTTTTGTTTTGTGATGAGACAAATTATCAGGTATTAAAACATACTTTAAAACAATAAAATTAAAACAGTAGTACATACACATAGAGACACACATGAGTAGAAATAAATAGAATAAAAGGGAAAGTATAAGATATTTATAGATGATAAATTTGGCATTACAAATCAGAGAGGAAAATATAAATTATATTTTTCATAACTTTGTACAAGAGCCAATTAAAGAGTGAGGCATTTTTCTTACAAAGTAGAAAAAAATGGGTAATTAACTTTTGATGCAGAAGGACCTTCTCATATAAAAGCAATAGGAGAAATAGGAAATTATCAATAAATTCCTATGTAATTAAAAACTTTTCTGCCTCAATAGAAACAAAATTTAAAAACAAGTAACAAACTTGGGATTTTTAACAGGTCTGAGAAAGGTTTAAGGTAAATAACATAGGGAATGTTTACAAATCAGTATTAGAAAAGTTCAAATCTGTAAAAATAAGTTTATAGGCCCCAGTATCTTTGATGCAGCTGTGATTACATTTCAAATTAAAACCAGAGTCTCCAAAGCTTTTGATTTTTATTTTGTTCATTTCCCAAGAGATGACAAACTATTGACCCACATGATTTTGAGAACCTAAAGCCCTGGATTAACCATTAGCCTCTTTTCACAGATAAGAAATGTTAGTGAGTATTCACCTGTCGGTTCCTGTACAATCTAAATTAAATCTCTTTGTTTCTTGTCACAATGAAGTTGATCCTCTGGACGTCTGTTTACTAAAGAAAGCAGAGTTTTTCCTATAAGAGAGAAAAGCTTAATTCTTAGGATTGTTGACTTGAAACCTTGATCCTATTGGATGTTAGAGCAAACTACCTTTGTTAGAATGTTTATTTCAGAAAAATACTATGTATGATCACTTAAAGCTAGAAATGGTTTGTCATAGAAAGCATGCCAATTGCCACACCTTGCCTCTTATTCATTTGGCTATGCCGTGGATAAATGAAGATTGTATGTAGCTGAGGCTCAAGTATGCTCCCTATATATGATTATTTTATTTCAGTGTGGTGACAAGAATAATTGTTTAGTTCTCTGAGGACCTAGCTAGACCATGTCATCTTCTTTTATAATACATCACTTTAAAGAGATCTACCTAGGTTATTCTAGCCATTGTAGGAACTGGGTCCTGTGCTCTAGTTGGTTTAGAGCCCTGTCCTTAGAAATGCTTAGATTTAGGAGTCTGGAATATCTTTCTCTCTATTCTAATTGGGTTTTCTTCTGCTTAATTTTCTCATTTTTGTATTCTTGGGAGTGGATATGGTATAAATTCGTAATTTCAAAAATAAGATTTTTTTTCTCTTACTTTGCTCAATAACCTTTGCTTTGATAAGTGGTAAGTTTGTGTATGCTTGTTTTTTCTTTATTTTGGGCTAGGAAAATTGTGTGGAGGAAATTCACCTTCATTAAAATCTCATGGTCCTCTAGTCATGCTGATTTTCACATACAATGTCAGTTGGGCCATGGAAGAATTTTCTTTGAGATATTCTTTTCATATTTCTGGTAAGCCTATTGCTTTCATATGTGTTTATGTGTATGTTTTTGTTTTGCGCTTTATTAGGAAAAATCTGTCATTAAATAGATTGAATTCTCTCTTTTGTCTGCTTTAGAGGAGAAGAAAAAGAACAGTGTTTAAGGTATGACTTCTGTAATCTGTGGAGGCCCCAAGCTAAACCTCTATAAAGTAAAAGATTGATCAGATCTGTCATTTTTTCTTAAAGCACCAAAGAATTTTGTCTGTTTTTCTGGGTACTTGGATGATTATAACAATATAGGAGGAAACTTTTATCCCTAGCATAAAAGTTTCAAGTAGATTTTCTCTTCTAAAATTAATTTCCTTAATGTACTAGTATATTCTTTTTCACTTGTTTGATGGGCAGTTCATTTATATTGGTTGCAACCAGATTATTGAAAAATATGCTTTGCCCAACATTCCCGTGACTTGGGTGAAGACACTGATAGCATTATGAAAATTGAGAACTATTAATTTGCAATTGAGGTTTAATTCTGAACAGTTATTAGAATTGCTTTTGTCCTTAAGATTAATCAATTTATACTCATTAAAAATGTTAACTGGAATACAATTGGAGAGGCATTTCTACTAAAAGTATTTAATTTAGTCTGGTAACAGTCTCTGCCCTAGTAGAGTTTATAATCTAGTGGGAGAGATAGTCAATAATCAAATAATCACATAGAAAAAATATAGAGTAAAAAAAACTATTGTTTTGAAGGAAAAATACAGTGTACAGTAAAAATATACAGTGGAGGGATCTTAGTTTGGTAAAGGATGACAATGGAATTGTAGGAAAACTTTAGTTTCTTTGTTTTCTTATCACAGAACTCCATGAGATTTATTTCTACTCCTCTTTTGCCCTCATTTTTTTCTTAGATCCATTCCCATAGGGGATGTCTTTGTTACCATTCCACAGGCATTGGTCTTACCAAAGTTACCAATGACTTCCCCCATCCCCCCAAGCCCAGATCCAAGAGATCCTTCTCAGCCCTAACAACGTTTGGCACAGAAGAGCTCTCCTTACTTCTAGAATCTACTTGTCTTGGCCTCCAGGAAACCATTCTCCTTAGCTGTCCTCTTACTTCACTGATCTCTTTTAGAGCCTCTTGATTGGTGGCTCTTCATTTTCTCTACCACTAAAGGTAGAGGTGTCTCTGGACCCAGTCTTTGACTCTCATTTCTTCTTTACCTGTACTCACTCTTTAGTGACCTTACCCAATCCCTAGCTTTCACTACCATCGATATGCAAATAACTCCCAGCTTCTTTTTTATTTTTGACCTCCAGCTCTGTATCACCAGTTGCCTTCCCCTCCACTTGGATATCTGATCGGCATCTCAAACTTAATGCTGTTATCTCCAAAACCTGCCACTGTGCCTCGTAAATAGCTGGTGCACAATAACTGTTTGAATAAAGGCAATTACATTTCAGCTGGGGCAGATTAGGGAAAAGAAGGTGAGGAGGTAGCTCCTTATCCAGTAAATGGGTAAGAAATAGATCCATTTGCTTATGGGAATCCTGCTGGCTGAGAGCCGATGTATGCACAGGAGTCAACTCAGGAGGCTGTTATTATACATACTCAATTTCTGTGTTCAGATAAACATAGAAAACCATTAGTGCAGCTATTTTACAATGACAGCAAAATTTATAACCCATGTGTGTAGTTTTTTAAAGATCTGACTCCCATCATTCATATTTTTGAGATTACAAATTAAAATATATCAACATGAATTATGTTATATCTATGTGAATCAAAAATATAGAATCATTAAAATTTATGTGAAATATTGAGTAGTATGAAAAATGGTCACAATAAATTAAATGGAGGAAAAAAATTTTAATTGTGTAAAATGGCATACAAATTTTTTAAAAATGTATGCATAGCATAGGAAAAGACCTGGCCAAGTTTATGTTAAAATACGAATATTGGTTATTTACAGGCTGGGACTACTGGAGACTATTTTCTTTGAACTCTCTGTAGTTTGAAATTCTTTTATAAGTTGCATATATCACTTTTATAATCAGAAGAATAAAGAAATACAAAGTATTTAGTTGGATGTATTGACACTGAATATTCTCTTATTCTAGATTCCAGGAGAGGAAAAAACAAAGTTAATGATAAAGGTAAGACTATAATGGAGGTAAGGAATCCAACTGGCTTGACTTTGGTTATATGATATTATGAAAATAGAGTAGAAAATGCCCTTGCTGCTAAACACTGTGTAGTAAGAAGTGCACTCTGACTTCTGTTAAAAACGTTCAGGTGTTTGTGGTCTGATTCTAGTCACTTTATGGTAAAATGTGTATTTGTATTGATTGCCTTAATGTCAAACTTTGCGGGTAGTGGAGACCTGGGCCCATTAAGGAATAGAGAATGAGGAGGTAGCACCTTAATTACTGGGTGAGAAACACATCTGTTTTGTTAATGGAATCCTTGTAGCTACGTGAAGTCTATCTTTTTTTTTTTTACGTGAAGTCTATTCATTGCCATTCTTTCTGTATACTTTTTGTCTTTTGGATTACATATATATTTTTTGTTTTCTTCGCTGGACCATTGCATAGTGAAACTAAGGTGATAAGATTATTGATGAAGTAAATCAATTTTTGGATGACATTGCTTTCAGGTTGGATGATACCTAGGACTTTTGGTGTAGGCCCAAATCTACTCCAAAATTGAATTCTTCAATTCTCTTTTTTGGTGTAGCCCCTTAGCTCTTGTGAATCTTAATGTCTATGTTTCAACTATCTGAGAGCTATCCAAATTTCCCTAACTGATAAATGTTTGCAATTTGAATTGTATGTGCCATGAGGCTGAACTTGAGGAGCACATAATTTATTCAGAAATTCAGTCTAATGAGGACCCAGGTCTCCTTCTCAACCTGCTTGCCCTGTTCTCTGCTCACATTTTAATGGTGTCAAAGTTCTCTTTTTCTGCACTGTATGGGAAATAAATATTATTGTGGCATTTGCAAATTTGGGGAAGTCCTAAAAGTCTTAGGACATACCTGTTGAAGATCAAAGTGATAGATCACTATCATCTGTGGACTGAAGATGATAAAATCTATTTCTCATGATCATGAACATTAAGATTGTATATTAATTAAATATAAGCAACAAACTACACTGAAATGTGTATGTGGGTGATTTAGCAGTTCACAGTTTGTGAAATGAAATCAAAGAACTTCAGTCTGTCTTCTTTAGGAGGGGTCAGTTTTTCAAAACAAAAGTCATTTAAATCCTGTGTCAGTATACATAAGGAACTATGGATATGAAGAAAGAGTGACAGATTAATAAAATTACACTACATTTAGGTTGTAATGACATAGTTGCAGACATTAAAACTAGATTCAGAAAGTAACTCAGCTCCTGGATTATTGTGTTAAATAATTTTTTTCTTTTTTGCTTCAAGGATGTCCAGTATTGGATTTGATTCCAGTTAGTTCTACTGAGATCACATCTCCCAATTATCCTAACATTTATCCCAACATGCTGAACTGCACTTGGACTTTTTATTCCAAGTCAGGAAATAAAATGAAGGCAGTGATGAAAGACTTTACAACAGAAGCATCTTGGAACTGTGAATGGGATTATTTCAGTATTTATGATGGACCAGATCAGCAATCGAGATTACTTGGTAAACTGATCTTTCTTAACTGGCCTACATTACGTGGCACTTATATAAGCATTTATACAATGCATATATGTGGAAAATATGACCTACACTTGCCTTGGGAAACATAATTTGTTATCAGTGATTTTTCATGAGATCCTTCATCAGAATCACAGAGCTTTATTGAGCACAGTGGGATGAGTTTGTGCCCACACTCACTGGATCTTCACCTGTAAGTCTAGCTCTTCCTGATTTTAGCCTGATTCCTATCTCATTTTGCCATTAGGGGGCACCCTAATTTTGTTTTTCTAAGGAAGTCCTATATTTTAAGAGGTTTCAATTTCTGAACTGCACTTTTAGGTAACTTTTTGAAAATTTGTTTACTCAAATTTCATCTTCACCGTAAAAGTGACCCTTTTTAGACCCAGGGTAAATTTAAGAGGAGAAAAAAGCCAATTAGTTTGAATAATCTTTAGAGATTTATTGGCCACATGGTGTCTATCACACTTGACTGTCAGGCAATATCCTTTCTCAGAGTGACTCATAGAAGAAAACTTTTCCAAAGATTTTTTAATCTAATACTGCATCACCTTCTTCAGTCTCCAACGAGTTCTGCTCCTCAGGACGCCATTAAAATCCACCTATTCCAAAGAGCAAGAGGAGAGTTTTGATACTATCTTTTTCCAGGACCTTGACCTCTCCTGTCATATTATAAGATATATAACACCAATAAGCTCAGCAATTTGCTTTGAAATTCTAAGGGTACCTAACTTTTTCCCATCAGTGAATTTGGTTCCCGTCAAGGAATCTCAAGCAATTAGTGTTGGGTAGGGGGACAGATGGAACATTTCAAGCTATTAGTTCTCCTTAAGATTAATATGAGTATCAGACCCTGTAATCCTCTTGCCAGTGCCCTTCAGCCAAAGATGCCAGGATCACAGCATGGGGTATCTCAGTAAGGGGGGTTGAACTATTATAGGACTTGGGCTTTGGTTAGGTAATTTTGGAGAGGGTCTAAGGAAGTGGACTTGGCTCTAGATTGGTTGCTGTTAGGAAGTGGAGCAATTTTATGATTGGGATCTCAATCATAGGGAGGCCTGACTTGAATAAGGGTAAGACTGCATTTGGTAAAGAAGTGGCAAGCCCTTATTTTAAGAGAGGTCGAAGTTTGGTATTTTGGTGGTTGCACATGACCTTGTTTTGGTCTCACCTTATCATAGGTTCAAAGAGTCCTTTCTGATGTTGCTGTTCTGTGAGATTGTTTATGTCCAGTAGGAGAACAACATGGTCTAGCTGTGCGTGCCAAACCTGTTTCTGAATGTCAGGGGCTACTTTTCTCTTTCTTACTCTTTAGTATTCTTCCATCTAGCAACATTCAGAAGTGTCAAACGATTATAAATAAGACTAGTCATATTTTTATAATCAGCTTATATAAATCTCTATAAGAAGGAAGCTATCATTAGTTTGATAGTTTATACAATTTTATATATATAATTTCATTTCAGTGAAACATGCAATTTATATAAGCATTTTTAAACCATGGAACATGGATTCTCATTGCTAATCTCCCAGCTAGTGAAACAGGCTATCCCATATATGGAACCACATTAACCTTTCTTAATAAATGTTTTTATTCATGTAAGTAGAATTCATTAGTTTTTAAGTAGTTTTTAATTATTTGTGTATATGTAAATGAAGTGGTCCCTAACACCCAAATAGTTTCCATTGCAACGCTTTTACAATATTTTAATGAAAATAAATTCATGGCCTTCTTTCATTTGCCCCATGAATGTAAGACATCAGTAACCAGTAAACACTATATTAAATGTACAGTTTGAATTCATTCATTACCGAGCATGACCTAATGAGTTGGGCACACTGGAGACACAATGGTGAACAAGTCAGAAATGATCTCTGCCATCTTCTCTTGGAAAGACAGACAATAAATAAGAAAATGATAATATTATATAATGATAAATAATCAAATTATTCCTGCTTGTCAAAAGTAATCTGAAGGAGGTAAGTTGCAGAGGAAGGGTACATTTCCTCAGTTCATTCAGGTGTCTGTTCAAATGTTGCATCTAAGGCCTGTATCACATGATGTAAACAGGTCTCTGCCATCTTTTCTTTTCGGCATTTATCATGACCTGACAGAGTATGTAATTGTCTATAATCTGTCTCCCTCCACCGGAATGAAAATTTCCTGAGAGCAGGACTTGATCTTGTATTCATTGCTGTATCTCCAGCACGTGGGTAGAACACTTCCTAACACTTTGTTAATATTCGGTGAAAAAATAGGTGAGAAAATGGCCTTGAATGTGGAAAAAGCTTGGTAAGTTGGAGTAGTGTCAGGGGTCAGAGTGATTGGAGACTGAGCAAGGACAGACTGGAGCGAGGTGAGATGGAGGCTTTGCCCCTGTGCAGCTCGGGCTGTGGTAATGAGTTTGAATTTTGTTCCAATCCACTGGGAGGCTGTAAAAGGTGTTTGACAAGGGAGTAATTTGAAAGATGCTCTAGCTGCTGTGTCAGGAGTGAGTTTTTGGGTGGCAGGGTGAAGTCACAAGGCTCTTGTGTTATTCTAGACCTGCACTGTCCAGTCCAGGTTGTTGTTTAAATTTAAATTAGTTAAAATGAAATAGGTGGTATTGGCCATATTTAAGTGCTCAATTTGCTGCATGTGGTGAGTGACTCCTATAGCGGGCAGCCCTCATACAGAATGTTCCATCCTTGCAGAATGTTCGGTTAGTACTGTTTTCAACAATAGATATTGCCTTATAAGAGGATGGCACCAATGGTGTGCAAGTGAAGTGGACAGATCTGGAGAGAGAACTAATAGGGTTTCCGGGAAGATTGCATATGGGATTAAATATGCAAATCAAGGATGATTGTGGTGTGAGAGGTTAGCATCTACAGAGATGGGGAATACCGGAGGGAGAGAGAGATTTGCGGGGAGAGATCTGTTTGGGCCACTTTAAATTCTTAATGCTATGATACATCCAGGTTGAGTTGGCAGTAGGTAGCTACATGTTGAACTCTTGAGCTAGAGGAAAAGTTTGGGCTGGAGATAAAAATTTGAGGATTATCAGCTGCATACAGATTTCCTCTAGTTATCCTCTCTTGGACATCATCGAGATCCACTATCACTCTCATCAGTTTCAAACATGTTCTAGTCTTACCCATCATTTAAAACAAAATAGAACAAGAAATGTAGCTATTGCTCCATTTCTCTGCCTCCCTTTACAGCGAAATCTCTCACTTTCTTAGAAACTGCTGGATTTAGAAAGTTTATGGGATTGAGACTAGAAGGTCATGATGAGACCAAACAATTATAGTAGAGAAACACTAATGAGTTGGAGAGATAAGAGGTGGTGATTTAAAAAGCAGGATGTTTGCAATTGAAATTTCAGAGGTATCAAATGACAACATTTCAGAGCTCTGTTTGTAAAGAATTACAAGGAAAAGGAACCCGTTCCCTTGCATCAGATTTAGTGTTGGCACTTCGAGGGCATGCGCTAGCTCAGTCTCGCAGATCTTCAGTCACTGTCTACTCTGCTGGCTGTAGCTCCTGCCCTACTGGTTATTAAATACTAACCTTGGTGTAAAGCAACCCTTTTAAGGAACCCTGACGCAAACATAGAGCACAATGACCAGGATGCTGAAGGGCCTGGGCACTTGGAAGTGTTTACCTTGGAGAATAGAAAAGACAGAAGGACCATAATTCTTCCTTTCAAGTATTTATGGAATTCTCAGAGACTCTCAGGCCAAATATGAAATTTGTTCTGCCTAATAATATCTAATAGTTATTGAATATTTACCATTATTCAGGCACAGTCCTAAGAATGTATAACTCCCTTAATTTTCTTAACTATCCTGTAGAGGTAGGTTACATTTATCCTCATTTTACTTATTTTTTTTAATTTTCTTAAAAGATTTTATTTATTTATTTGACAGAGAGAACACAAACAGGGGGAGTGGCAGGCAGAGGGAGAGGGAGAGGCAGACTCTCCACTGAGCAGGGAGCCGGACGGACGCGGGGCTCCATCCCAGGACCCTGGGATCATGACCTGAGCCGAAGGCGGACGCTTAACCGACTGAGCCACCCAGGCGTCCCTCTCATTTTAAATATAAAGAAACCAAGTCACAAAAAGATTGAGCAACTTGTTCCCAGGGACATAACTAATAAGTAGAGAAAGTGGGTTCAACTACACCAACCATGTGACAGTCGTTCCATTGATACTTTTTGATTCGACGTGAAGAACAGTCTAGCAACTAGAACTGTTCAAAAAGAGAAAATGCTCGTAAGTTCCATGTCATATCTTCAACACTATGTCCAGGGTTATTTTAGAACAAACTCAGTGTCAGATGAAAGATGGAACTAAATGATCTCTAAGATCCTATAATGGCACTATTCCCAGGCACCCATTTTAAACCTACACATTTTGTAAATGTGTTGTCTGTATTTCTAAGTTCTAAATAGAAATGCCGTATTTGACAGAACCAAGGATAAAACTGTTTTCATACCATTAAGACCTTCCCTCCAGCTTAATATTGTATGATTATTTAATCAGCTGTGTAACTTCCTAGCCACTTAATTATCCACTTACATTTTATATCTGTTCACAGGATATTGTAAGATACTTTATTAAGTGCTTCATTGTAATCACGATTCATTAAGTTTATCTCCTTCCCCCTAGCCACCACCTAATTAGCTCTTTCAACAAAAATTAATTAGGTTACTTGAATGTGACACGTTAAGGATCCCATGCTGGCTTCTTGTGACCATTGATTCTTCAAGTGTTCAAAAACTGTCCAGTAATTTGCCGAAGTTTCTTTTTTATTTAACACACACTTATAATAATTCACAAATACCAATTTATAAAATCCTATTTGAACATAATTTTTATCTCCATTATACAGATGAGAAAATTGAGGCAGAGTGAGACAGATTAAACGAATTGCCCAGGGCCACATAGTAAATTGCAGAGCTAGTGGAACCTGCAGTTTGGATATAGAACCTGATAGAATCTGCGCCTGTAAGCATGAAGCTATGATCTTTCACTGACGTACAATCTTGGAAATCCTCTACTTTCTTTGTTTTCTCTGACTTCTACCCATCTTCCCTCACCCCCAAATCTTTTTTAAAAATTTTCTAAGCAGTAACCTATTCCCATTTACATTATTTTAAAACTTCTGGCATGTTTGTTGACTGTATCCAGAGTCCTTTTCCTTGACATGGTGCATCCCAGTTCCCCATCATATCCAGTTCACCAGACAGATTCTTCAAAGATAAGAAGGATGTAGAGGTTCACTCTTCCCCGTTCCCTATCTTTCTGTGTCAGATTGTTGAGATAACATATCTTTAAGACAAATCAATAATGTATCACTGTTTTGAGAGAACTGAAATTACAGCATGTACAGGTAAATTACAGCAGATATCCTATCACTGTCAGGACCACCTTTTTTTTTTTTAAGATTTTATTTCTTTGACAGAGAGACAGTGAGAGCAGGAACACAAGCAGGGGGAGTGGGAGAGGGAGAAGCAGGCTCCCCGCCGAGCAGGGAGCCCGATGTGGGGCTTGATCCCAGGACCCTGGGATCATGACCTGAGCTGAAGGCAGATGCTTAACGACTGAGCCACCCAGGCGCCCTCAGGACCACCTTTGAACAACTTGTATTTCTGAATTAGGAAAGGATCATCATTAGTCTGCATTTGGGCAGCCTGAGTGTCTTAGCCAGTTTGGGCCGCTATAACAAAAATACTAGACACAGGTGGCTTAAACAGCAAGCATTTATTTCTCACGGCTCTGGAGGCTTGGAAGTCCAAGACTTGGTGTCTGGTAAGAGCTCAATTCTGATTCATAGTTGTCTTTTTTGCTCTGTCCTCACATGGCAAAAAAGGAGTGAGAGAGTTCTCTGGGTCTCCTTTATAAGGGCACTAGTTCTTGGGGCGCCTGGGTGGCTCAGTCGTTAAGTGTCTGCCTTCGGCTCAGGTCATGATCCCAGGGTCCTGGGATGAAGTCCCGCATCAGGCTCCCTGCTTGGTGGGAAGTCTGCTTCTTTCTCTCCCCTCCCTGCTGCTCCCCCTGCTTGTGCATGCTCTCTTTCTCTCTCTCTGTCAAATAAATAAATAAATAAATAAATAAATAAATAAATAAAATCTTAAAAAAAACAAAATAACTGAGGGCACTAGTTCCATTCATGAAGTCTCCACTCTTGTGACCATTTCCCAGAGGCCCCGCCTCCTAATACCATCACATTTGGGATTAGGATTTCAACCCATGAAATTGTGGGTGGGGTGGGGGTGGGGCACAAACATTCAGAACACTGTCCTATTACTTTTGTTTCTCTGCCCATTTGCCTTCACCAACAAGCCTCTCTTCTCATCCTTATGATCACTGATTGCCATAGAGTTGTATGTCATTTCATAGCAAATGCTAGTCCACTCTTTTCCCTTTAATCATTCAAAATCTGTACCCTTCCATGGTTGCAGTCAAATCATGGATGCCATTCCACAAATCTTGATTTTACATTATCGATAATCATTCCTTTGCTAATATTAACAGTTTGGAATTTAATGTCCCCTCCTAGCCCTCTTTTATCTATGTTACTGCACAGGAGAAATATTTTAATTACTATGTTTACCTCACATTGCAGCTCATTTATGTGGTTCCAAGAAAGAATTTGTCTTGATATCCAGTGGTGCTTACCTGACCATGAATTTTAAGACTGATAGGTCTGTGGGAGAAAGAGGTTTTAAACTTATTTTGGAAGATAC
Organism: Mirounga leonina; assembly: GCF_011800145.1. NCBI lineage: Eukaryota > Metazoa > Chordata > Mammalia > Carnivora > Phocidae > Mirounga > Mirounga leonina. Next base: position 5,482,566 of record NW_023270504.1, read on the forward strand.
AGTTCAGAAGCATTCACAAAAAAGTAATATGGGAACCCAACTGCCTATCAATGGTAAGTATTTTAAAATATTTATTAAAGCAGATACCATACATGTCAAAGTAGAACCTGTGGAACACTGGTTTGAGAGTCCCTGGTAGTTACCCTGCTTTAATTCTCAAAACAGGATAACTTCATTTCAGACCATTCTTTAAGGCACAAGACCTTGGTAGGTTATTTTTAAAATTTTTTTTAAGATTTTATTTATTTGAGAGAGGAGCAAGAGAGAGCATGAGCTGGGGGGAGAGGCAGAGGGAGAGGGAGAAGCAGGCTCCCCCTGAGCAGGGAGCCTGATGCAGGGCTCGATCCCAGGACTCTGAGATCATGACCTGAGCCAAAGGAAGCTACTTAACTGAGCCACCCAGGCACCCCATATTGGTAGTTTAGATGGACTATTTGAGGTAATAGTTAATCGGGGTGTATGCATGTGTCTCTGTGTGTCTGTGTGTGTTATTTTACTTAAGCAATAATGATAAACATCAAAGGCAGCTGCTATTTAAAAAAAAAATCTAGTGGGGACATTGAGGCTGAAACAAAGGTAGAGTTCAGTGTGTTTCCATGTCTCTGTTACCATCTCTCTTTTATTAAATAACAACTCCCAAATCCCCAAAAAGATACTCCCTCCAAAAAAGAATATTTTAGCTGAACGCATACTAACGACTCTGCATAAAATAGAAACACATGTAATGACTTTTCTGTTTATCGAATCTACTTTAAGCCAGAACTTCATTGGTTGTGTTTATGAGTAAAAAAACAAATAAATCTGTTATTAGGAGATTCTCTTGGTTGCAGTGTAATTCTAGGAAGAATTCTAATAACATCCAATACAAAGTTCTTTTTGATGTCATTTTGTCTTTTGGAAGATGGGGGAATGAATGAGTTCTAGAAGAGTCCTTGATTTGAGCCATAGACTAATGAACCACATCATCATATAGGTGTGATTTTTTTTTTAATTGGGTAAGGAGTGCTCAACTACTGACCCTTCTTCTGTCTCCATTGTTCTTTTTAAAAAGATATATTTATTTATTTTTTAGAGCGCATAAGCAGAGGTAGGGACAGAGGGAGAGAGAGAATCCTCAAGCAGACTCCCGCTGAGCATGGAGCCTGTTACAAGGCTCGATCCCAGGACCCTGAGATCATGACCTGAGGTGAAATCAAAAGTCAGATGCTTAACTGACTGCGCCACCCAGGCACCCCTGTTTCCATTGCTCTTATCTCTCCATCTCTGCATCTCTAAACTGACCCTTCATTTGCATGGTAAAAATATTTAGGCTGCTTCATTTCCTCTTTTAAGCATTTGTTTTTTTTTTTTTTTAGAAGTAAGTTGAAAAAAAATTGAATACTAATAAAATATTGCTGTTATGCATGTGTACGAACAGCCCACAGGTCTAAGAGTTACCACATACACAGATTAAAATGCAGTAAAAACATGCAGTAAGGCAGTAAACCTTAAAGTATAAAACATGTTGAATAGATAACTTTGTGGGGTTTTTTATTTCTATGATCTAGGATAGTCTTAATTTTGAAGAGTTCGCATATTTTTTGACATATATATCCAAAAGGAGGAGGGAATCCACGTATTATACATATCTGAAGAGAAAGTAGAAATGAATTTTGATACAAGTATTGAATAAACAAATCCACCCTACTAGAAACTTTGTTTTAAATAGATTTCTGGTGTAAAAAATCTCAAGCAAAACATTTAAAAAATGAGCATATCTTATAATTCCCAAATTATAAGCTATGAGGAAGCTTATTTAATTTTCTTCATATTTCAGGATATACTTGAATAAGTCTCTTGTTTTTAATTCCCTGGTGCAGTTCTTTCTAAATCTGAGAATGAAGTAAATACATTACTAGAAATTTTCCTTATGTTTTTCCTTTCTATATAAATTGTACTTGGAATACATGTAGTATGAAGTCTTTTGATATGTCTAGATGTGTTATACTGGGATCACACAAATAATGCCAAAGAAAGAATAATGTCCAGTAATTTCATGATTAAGTGCAATATTTTAAAAATCCATTTCTGTTCTGATTTGTCTAAAGAGGTATGTATTAATGCTTCAGGTAACTTTATTGATTTTTGTTCATTTTAAAAGCAATGGAAGAAAAGAGAAATCTCCTCTGTGGCTAAGAATCCTAGTTTTGAAACTACAAAAGAAATAAATCCCTCCATTCTGAGATTTTAATAGACTTTGATAAGTATTTCTAATGTTCTGTTGTTACTTTTCTCAGAGATAACCGTAGAAAGCAATACTGGAAAACAGCCAACCCAAGACACATGTGGAATTCCAGTTGTTGACCCATTTCTAATGCAAGGATCTGAGAGAAACACACAGGTGTTGCCAGCTGAGCGTGGGGAGCCCCGGATGGTGGGTGGCCATGTGGCACCTGCCAAGTCGTGGCCCTGGCTCGTCAGCCTGCAGCACCAAGGCCAACATTTCTGTGGAGGTGCTCTGATTGCAAAGCAGTGGGTCCTGACAGCGGCGCACTGTAACTTTAGGTGTGTGCCCGTGCGGGGTGTGGGGGGGGGGTGCCTGAGCTGGATGTACTCCTGCTCTCCCCACAGCACAGGAAACCTTAAGCTCCCACCCCTACAGTCCCTACCTCGCAAATGAATGGATGTGCTCAGACCACGACACGTCGTGCTTCTCTAACACATTTACTACTGATAACTTTTAATTTTAAAAGGTGTTAAAATTAACTTCTCAGTGTAATTTACTTAATATAAGTAACAATAGTCCCCTCTTTCCTTATCTATAAAATGGAGGTAATATCTTAACATGTTTGCATCAGTGTCTTAACCCCTTACCTAGAGCACAGGAGTTGCTCAAATGTGAATTCCTGTCCTTCTTGCTCTGCTCTACTGACTACTGATCATCCTACCCACTCTCAAAATAAGTATCCACTTTCAAAGAATTTTAAAGAATGTCCTTTAAAAGAAACACTTAAACAAATTGTATCTGAATCTTGGTCTCAATGTGATACAGAGATACCTGAAAACTCCTTACTCGGAGAAGTTTCAGGCTGGTGTTTTTAATACCGGCCTCCCAGAAGTAGCGATGGCCCATAATTAAATGAGTAGATAGAGTGTTTCAGGCTGCTAAAGTAGGCTTTCTAATAAAAGTATCTGCTCCAATAACTTGGTGGACAGGAACCTTCAAGGAATCAAAAACTCCTTTTCTCTACCATTCCCCAACTCCTTTGATATAGAGAAATCACAAGAAGTTCTCCTTACTAAGGCAGTTTTCAGACTTTCATGTTCTCAAAATTACCTGGAGAGTTTGCTATGAAATCTTAGAATCTTAATTCTGAATTTTGACTTAATGAGTTATGTCTGGGATTCTGCATTTTTAATGCACTACCAGATTTAATGCATGTAGTTCCTGGACATTTTTTTGAGAAACGCTGTATTAGGGAGTAGAGTAACTATAACTTTCAGAATAGGTTTCAGTGACTATTATATAAGTATGTCATATCATGTGTAATATTATGATTGTAATAATACATAGAATCATTACCCTGAGGCATCATGAATCTTGTTAAGAAACACTAAATCATTTTTTTTTGTTTGATGTTATGAAGGCAAGAAAGTAGATACCTTAATTTTTCTCAAGGATCAAATTAATAAGAATCCTCCATTTTCTAGAAATTCAAGATAATACAGATTTTAATGTAGATGGGAGATGTTAGAGAATGTACTTTTAGAAATTTTGAAAAAGTATGACCTCATTAAAAGTGGTATCTATCTCCCCCATTCCTTTTTCCTATGACAAGTACTATCACAGATGGCCTGGTAATAGGAAGAAGTTCCCTCTCAAACACGGGAAATAGTGATTTGATACCAGTGAAAGCTGTATACACTCACCCTGGCTTTGCACAGTTCCCTCCTACTGATGATCTATCCTTGCTGCAGCTGGAGAAACCTGTCCAACTAGGTCAGTGTGGATAACTCTGCTCCTGTCCAACTAGGTCAGTGTGGATAACTCTGCTCCATATTTGCAAGCTTTGCCATGTGGTTTTTATCTCCCATCTTGCTTAGAAGTGCTGTATGTACTTTTGAAAGTCATGATTTCAAAACTTTCTGATATTCTAAGCTACTTCCCTCAAAGCTGAAGCACCTGCCCATTTTACTTTTATATGTCTTTAATTGGTGCGGTCTAGAGAAGATTTCAAAGAAATATGTTTTTAACCTTGTCCTATTTATTCTGAGACTCACTGTTAGGTGAGGTTTACCCAAATACTTAAAACAGCAGTTTGACCCATCAGATGTTCAATTGTCTGTACCTTTATGGCTTAGTAAAATCTTGTTCTTTTTTAATGTTTATTTAAACTGCAGCTGATGTGAACACATAGTGAGGAATTGTAGCCATGTGATCTTGGGCGGGTTATGTAACTTCTCTGAGCCTCAGCTTGATCATTTGTAGAAAGGGAAAAACAGTAACCCTCCTAGCTACTTAGCAGGGGTGCACTTTCAATGAGAAAGTAAATGGCGGGGGGAGAGTGGAACTAAGATCTGTGGACAGGGCCCACTTTCACACTCGCACCTTTCCATGGATTCCTAGGGCTCTGGGACAGTGTCCCTGCTTTCTTCCAACTCTCTCCTGTGTTTCTGCCTTCTTCAGCTGTGCTCTTGCCAATAGCCTCACATCCCTTTTTAATGTCTTTTTAGTGGATCCATCCTGCAAACTCCAGTCCTGGTTCAGCCCACAGTTTGCTTTCTGGGCTTTTGTAAGTGAGTCAGCGAGAGCATCTAGAACAGGGCTGCTTTACCTTGGCTATGTATTATAATCCCCTGAGTTGCTTAAAACAAAACTGTAGACCAGGATGCAATTTGGACCAATTAATCACAGTCTCAGAAGTGGATATGTGGCATCAGTATTTTTTCCATTTATTTTGCTTATTAAATTATTTTAGTTAAACTTTATGTTGAGATAATCACAGATATCCAAGCAGTTGTAGGAAATACAGATACACCGATATACTTTCTTCCCTTTTTTCACCAGTGGAAACATCTCGCAGGGTATTGACACTGATACAGTGGAGATGCAGGACGCTTCTATCACCACAAGTGATACTCTTGCCCTTTTCTAGCAATACTCCCTTCCTCCTCCCCCACCAGACCTCTGGCAACCAGGAATCTGTTCTCTGTTTCTATAATTTTGTCATTTCAAGAATGTTATATAAATGGAATTACGGTCTTGTAGACATTGGGGATTAACTTTTTTCACTCAGCATAATGCCCTGGAGATTTATTCATATTGTTCCATGTATCAATAGTTCATTCCTTTTCACTGCTGAGTAGGGTTCCATGATATGGATGTTTAACCATTCATAAATGAAGAACATCTGGGTTGTTTCCAGCTTTTGGATATTCCAGATAAAGCTCCCCTGAGCATTTGTGTATAGGTTTTTTTTTTTTTTTTTAATTTTATTTATTCATGAGAAACAGAGGCAGAGGGAGAAGCAGGCTCCTCAATCCCAGGACCCTGCGATCATGATCTGAGCCGAAGGCAGACGCTTAACCTACTGAGCCACTCAGGTGCCCTGTGTATAGGTTTTGTGTAAATAAAATTGAACAGGAGTTTTCATTTCTGTGGGATAAATGCCCAAGAGTGTAAGTGCCAGGTCATAGAGTAGGTGCGTTTCAGTTTTATACGAAATTCCCAAACTGTTTTTCTGGAGTCATAGTACCATTGTATATTCCACCAGAGTTGTAGGAGTGATCTGGTTTCTCTGCATCTTCATGAGCACTTGCTCTTGTCACTATTTTTTTTTAAGGCGTTCTGATAGGTATATAGTGATACCCTATTGCAATTTTAATTTGTATTTCCTTAATGGCTAATAATATTCAATATATATTAATGTGCCTATTTGCCATTTAAAAAAAACCCTTTAGTGAAATGTCTCTTCATAGATTTGTCAATTTTCTAATTGGATGGTTTTTCATATTGTGGAGCTGAAGAATTCTTTATATATTCTAGATACTACTGCTTTGTCAGATACGTGGTTAGCAAACATTTTCTTCCAGTTTATAGATCGTCTCCCAGTCTGTAGACCCTTCTACAGGGTCTTCCACAAAGCAAAGATTTTAATTTTGATGAAGCCCAGTTTCTCCATTTTCCTTTTTATGGATTTTGCTTCAGGTGTCAAGTCTAAGAACTCTTTGCCTAGCCTTAGGTGCTGAAATTTTTTTCCTATTTCTCTAAAAGTTTTCTATTTTATATTTAACTTCATAATCCATTTTTAGTTAATTTTTGTATAAGGTTTAAGGTTTTGGTCAAGGTTCTTTTTCCTCCCCCAGGATGTCCAGTTGTGCGAGCAACATCTGTTGAAAAGGCTGTCTTTCCTCCATTGAGTTGCTTTTGTGCCTTTGTGAAAAATCAGCTGAGCATATTTGTATGGGTCTATTTCTGGGATCTCTATTCTATCACTCTATGCCTTTTCCCATTCTCCAGTACCACACTGTCTTGATTACTGTAGCTGTATAATAGGGTTTATATTAAAAAGTGATTCCTCTCAACTTATTCTTTTTCAAGATTGCTTTAGCAGTTCTAAGCCCTGTACCTTTTCATGTAAATGTTAAAATAATATGTCTATAACACTTCCTGTGATTTTAATAGGAATTACATTAAGCCTATAGATCACTTGAGGGAGAACTGACATCTTTACTATGTTGAATCTTTCAAATCATGAACACAATATATTTCTCTACTTATTTAGGTCTTGTTTGATTTCTTTCGCCAGAATATTGCCATTTTTAGTGCACAGATCCTGTATATGTTTTGCTAAGTATATACATATCTAAGCATTGCATTTTCTTCACAGTGATTATAAATAGTGTTTTTAATTTTAAATTCTACATGAAATGTGATTGATATCTGTATATTGATCTTGTATCCTGGATTTTGCTGAATCTAGACCAGTATTTTATAAACTACCCCTGGAAATTTCAATGTGCAGCCAAAACTGAAAACCACTGTTCTAGAAAAAGACCACTGGTGAGGTTTGGGTGCCCTTAAAAACTTATGGTTTCCAGTTTCAGTACCATTCTGCAAACCTTGTGTGCATGTTTCTTCTTTCCAGTAGCCACAATAGTCATTACAAACATTCCCTTTTTTCAGCCCTTCTGAATTTACCCTTTATCCTGCCCCCCTCCCCTTTTTTTTCTGGTCTCCAAGGATCTTGCTTTCCACTCAGCACCACCTGATGTCAACACCAGCATGAACCTTTCTGTTCCTCTTTCCCTAAATACTGAGTTAGCTTACCTAATCTGTACCCATTCATTTCTATTCAGTGGTCAGAGTGAGAAGTATCCTTTTTCCCATTAGAAACAATACAATTTCTACCTATGATTTTCATTCTCACCACCTCACCATGGCCATCATGTGAACATTTGCCCTATTTCTTTCCTGTCTTTTTATACTACTCTATGTGTACTTAAATAATTGTAATATACCTATTATGAGTTTTATCCTGATTTTTTTCACTTATCAGCATTGCTTCATATTATTAAAATTTCCTTTAAAATGTAATTGTAATGGCTACGTAGTAGCCTTTCCACAATTCTTATAAATAGGTTGTTTCTTTCTTTTTTTTTTTAATTTAAATAATGCTGGATTAACTATCCTTATGCATATGTTTTTCCAGGTCTAAGATTGCCTTAAAATAAATTTCCCAGAAGTAGAATTGTTAGGTTTAGGGCATAACTATTTTCAAGATTCCTGACAGACATCTAGATTATAAACACAGCTGGGAAGAGTGCAAGTCGATACATCTTTTTTTTCTTTTTGTCCAAAATGAGGCAATTTGGCAATATCTGTTAATTTTTTTGCCTCCTGCTCCAGCAATCCTATTTTCTACAAATACGCGCACTAATGCATGGATTGATGGTCTAGGATGCCTGATGCAGCTCTTAAGGGGAAACAAAATTAAATAGTCTAAATGTTTGCCAGGGGGATTTAACAAATTGTAGTACATTCATTATCTAAATACTGTGTGCTATTAAAAAAATGATCCGGGAGGTCTATATGCAAGGATAGAAATGATATGACCATAATCTAGTAAATGAAAAAAAAAAAAAAAAACAATAAGAAAAACGGCTGATTAAAAAAAAATGTTGGTAGAGGGAAAATATTTTAGCTCAAGGAAATTTGGCAGGAAATGATATGATATAGCAATGATTATCTGTGAAGGTAGCATAACAAGATTTGGAATCAGTTGGAATGTGTGTAGAGAGGAGAGTAGGAAAATAACAAAAAGTTACAGAGCTTTATGTGATTTTATTAAGAGACCAGTAAAAAAATAAAGAACAAATCATTGAAATAAATGGTCTAGGACAGCAGATATGTTGAAACATGTTAAGTGCGTAAAAGTCTGGATAAAACTGAAGTCAAACAGCATGGTAAAGCAAACACAGGAGCACTGCATTCAGAGAGAGAGAGAGAGTGTGTGTGTGTGTGTGTGTAGTGTATATACAGAGACATACACATAAACCCACAATATTTATATATATACAAATTTTGGTGGTATGAAAAATGTGAATGTTTATAGATCAATGTATTTTATAATACACCTGCAAAGAAACAATTAGATATAAAAACACGAGCTGTAAAAAAACTTTAAAGTTTACATTGCTACAAATGTGGTTTTCTCCATTCCTCATGTAACACGGTTGAAGAGAAAAGATTATTATATTCTTCTGCACTGTCGTCTCAGATTTAACAAGGTGATGTCCTAAATTAGGCATATGGACAGAAAGGCAGATGCATTTTAAACATGGTTAGTGGGTGAGAAACCATCTCTATGCAGGGCATGTGCTTGTATTGTCCTAGGAAGAAATGGTAATACCTGGAACAAAGTGGTTACCTGTTGAACTGAGATGATCCTTTCTGAGTAATTAATAGGTGGTACCTTCTATATTAAACTACCGGGTTAAAACGGGTACTATCATGTCAAAATAGTTATTTTTAGAGCCATCGTGGAAGAGAAGCAGTATAGATAATATCAATCCTATGGACTAAATGGTATTTGTCTTTTTCTCATTCTAGGGGAGTTTGTATCTGTAATCTGTTTGCCAGGGAAAGATGATAAAATAAACTTATTTTCCAAATGTCTGACTGCTGGATGGGGAATAACTGAACCACATCGTGAGTACATTCACTGCCTCTTCTAAGATTAGAATCCAAACAAATACTTGTCAAGTCTGAGTATACTCTTTGCTCATTTTCAGTTTTTCCGTCTTTAATAGGAATGATAGTAGAAAAAGTCTTTTTCATAATGGATCTAAAGGTGACTACTTGGGTTTTAGGACATCATATTCAATAATACTAATTCACGGATACGAGTTCATGGATACTTGTAAAAACTTGTGTTGGAGAATATCTAGTGGTTTTTTTGCCTAATAAATATTTATATGTAATTTTTACCTAATAAATATTTATATGTACTTACTCCCTGGTTGCACTGTGAACACACACACACTTGCTTTCACAACAGTGTAGGTGCCGCTACAGTGAAAATCTCTTCTTAAGGTTATGAGCCTATTTCCAAAGATGTAAGGCATTTTTCTGAAATGAAAGGCTGGTATAAATGGTAGAGTTTATCTGAAAGTAGTCTACATAAAGGTCAAACCCGTGACTCTGGTCTCATTTCCACCATATTCTACAACTGAGTTAACAAGTTGCAAATATCCAATAAAATAAAGAGTAAGTCAGAATGCAATTTCAGTTGTCACCTCCAGTGTCAACACTTAAATGTGAAGTCAAGTCAAAAGAATAAGAGCACCGTGAAACCAGTGAAATCTAGACTTAACATGTAAAACATGAAATGCATTGTTTGCTTTATCAACTGATTTGGGTGCAGACTTCCTTCTTCTCTATAGTGGTGTCCTCTTTCTATCTTCTTAGGACTGTACTAAAGACAGAAGAACCCACATGGAGTGTCCTTTGTTATTCCTGTTGTATAAGCTACCATGGAGTAATACTAATTTTTTACACACCACCTAACATCATTACAGTGCCGAGAGGGGAGAATGGGTGGGATGACCCTCAGAATCTGTCTGTTTTGCGGGCTATTTTTGTTGTATCCTATACAACCATTTGCCTAGGTTATATGTTTTATTCTTTTTCTACTAGAAGATGAATTTTCTAAAACCGTGCAGGAGGCAATGGTACCACTGATCAGCAGTACATCTTGTCGAAGCTACTGGGGACTGGATATTAAAAACACCAACATATGTGGAGGGGCTGTGGGCTCATCCTCGTGCATGGTAATTCCAGGACGCATTGATGAATGTGGTTTTCTTCTCAGTGTGTCTCATCAATGGGTGTTTGCTGACCATAAAGAGGTATAAATATATGCTAGTTTTAAAATGAAAAGTGAGAAGAATAAGTACATTGCTAAGCTGATGTACTGTCATTGCAAATTTGATACTTGAAGTGAACACAGTTCTCAAAAGGAATTGCTCATTCATTTGCTTGGTTGACTATGTGAAATTGATGATATTCAGCTGTTTTTGACCTATAAAAATAATTTATTATGGCTCACCTTCACAGCTGAATCAGGCAGTGTAAAGAATCTACTTCTAGTAGCATTGAAAATATAAAGATATTTTCATGTAACTCAAAACCGTCATTTAGTCATTGATATTTAGTAGATGCTTGAAACTTTCTGCAAGGCACAGTCTGTTGTCAGCATTAAATGACTGTGTTAAATGTACCTTCTTAGCCACCCTTTGAAAATATAGATTTTGATCTGAGTCAGAGACCTGTAACATCTGCCAACTGCCTAGTTCCCTCTGCTGTTGTGAGCAGAAATCAGAGATGAGGGAATGACTTCGGCACTGTCTGATCACCTCTGCAGTGGGGTTAGCATTGACCATGAATCAAGCAACCAGGAGAACTTCTCTTTCTGCGGGTTGCAGGGAGATTCTGGAGGACCGCTGCAGTGTGCCCACGACGGACAGTACGAGCTCATCGGTATCGTGAGCTGGGGCAGCAGTAACTGCCAGCCTAGCGCACCCACGGTCTTTGCCAGAGTTTCTGCCTACAGGGACTGGATCGCATCTGTCACTGGAGGAGAAGCGTGACTGCTGCAAGAGTAGCCTGGTGCGATTGTGTTCATAAATGTGGAAGGAAGTCCCTAGCAATATACCTGAAAAATAAGGCTCTTGTCAGTGCCAAAGACTCCGTGTCACTTGGATTTGGTGTGCACATACGTCTAGGATTAAACACTGAACACAGAAAGCTAATGTTGATTCATGCCTCCTGGGAATGTATAACCTGAAATGTCATTAAATTTATATTTAGTGTACCATGTATATGTAATTATTTGAATACCATCATATACACTGTTACTCTTTTTTCTGGTTTGGTAAACATTAGAAGATAGGAAGTGAAATGTTATTCAGTCCATATAATTCTTAGTTTCACTCACACAGGAGAGTGCCCTGAGCACAGAAAGGAAAGGTCCCTCTACGTCTCAAGAGTTTCAATGAAAAATAGACCTTTAAGAAATTATTTATCAAGCTTATCACTTGATTTTAAATTTTTAGATAAAATTTTAGGATATCCCAGTTGTTTACAAAACAGTTAATTTATCTGAACCTCAGCTAACCAATACCCTCATCTTTCTAAGCTGTAGCCAAGCGTAAGGGGGAAGGTACTAAGGAAGACCCCCGAGCCAGAAGATTAAATGCCAAAGTCCACCACAGAAATATAAAATATAGAATGAGTGAGGGCCTGTGGCAACTTTTTTTTTTCTTATTTTATACATTTCCACCAAAATTTATCATTTGGTTTCCAGGATTATAGCATTCAGGGAGAGAGTATTGTTCAACTTTAGGTAAGTACCTATATAATCTAATGAAAGAACACCTCATAAGGAAGTAGGCAATGTAAATATATATTCTCTTTCTCTGATTTTTCTTTCCCTGTCATTCCTTTGTCCTCACCACACACCCTCCTTCAATCTCTGCTCTCTTTTGCCAGTGCTACAAAGTATTATAAATGTCCTAGTATTTAGTAAAAACTTCTATGAATATTGCTCTCAACTGCCTGCCTTGATTTAAATTATGATTTTTGACAGGGGCTCTGAGTAAAATGGAAGAGGAGATTTGCAATAGCGATTCTCTAATTCTTATGTTAATCCATTTTGTACTATTTTTACTTTGTCTCTTGTTGAATTTTTCTCATTTTTTTTAATCAGGTGACATGAAAGGGGATTAAAGATGGGCTCTATTAAAGTGTCAGGCCCGTCTAAAGCCTTTTTGCTTCACAGTATGATTTGCTGGTGGTGAACGTTGGTGCAGCCACAGTCTCCACTGTGACCTTGTAGGACAGCACCCTGGTGGTGATACTGCAGGGCCCTGTCAGGAGAGGGTGCAGGGTTGGCAGGCCGTGTACCACCTAGAGAAGCTGCCTGATTTTCCTACAAGAGTCAGAAACTATTTAGTGCTCGGTTTTCAGCTTTAGTTGGCAGTAACTTGTAAATTCTTCCATATGTAATCTTTCCTCTGTGGAGCAGGACCGTTAGACTGTTTTACTTGCCCTGCCTTTACAATTCAATCGAAGGGCATTCACTTTCCTACTCTGGTCTTTTCAAGAGCTCTCCTGTTTGCATTCATTGCAAGGTCAAGCTGTACATGGACCAGATTGCAATCCACTGTGTAAACGGGTCTATTAGGTAGGGGTCACAGAGCCCAACTTAAAGGAATTAGAGACCCCATCACCTAATTCTTCATGTATGTATTAAAAAATATTCTTTTTGAACACCTACTATGTGGCAAATGGCACCAGAAAGAAGCTTCCCTCATCTTTAGAATCTCATTGTAGTGGAGACAAATGACATACAAAGATAATTACTAGCCCTGGAAGCTGGCAGCCTAGGAGAGAACAACCAACACTTTCTGCAGGAATGGGTGAAGGTTTGGCAGAAGTAAGATTTGAGCTCAAGTATTAGTTGATTTTTGTTTTAAAGTTCTATACACCAATCTCTTATGTTAAATCTGTATCAAGCTATTTTCCTATCAACAACTCCACATACTCTGAATTTCTCCTGTCATTTAGATTATTGGGACATGTGTTTGTTCATTCTGAAGCCATAAATTGCATTACTTCATTTCCTCTAACCCCCCACCTTGTTTCTTTCATATGATTTTCAATAATATAGTTCCAGCATTTTATACATGTTCTTTGTCAATTCAAGAAACCATCAACAACTTAAACCTAACAAGTATCTAATTCTCGCCAAAGATTAACAGCATTTGGCACTTATCCTGATTTTATCTTGGTCTCAACTGTATTATCAGATTATTACTTTCATTTTTCTATTCCCCACAGATATTTATAAAATAAGTAAATTATCAAATTGTCAAATAATGGCAACACAAAAAACTGCTGGGACCAAAACATCTAAAAAAGTCTTAAAAAGAGGCAGAATAAAGTGGGAGAACTGTAACAGGCAATGAAGCCACCGTAATTAAGATGAAGATTATAGTATTGCTGCAGAGATGAACTGACCAATAGAAGAGAATACAAAAGCAAGAAGCAATGCCATTTTGTATTCTCTAAGTTGGTAAACAATTGCAACAGTGTGACAATATAAACATACTGAGAATGTGGAGTCAGGGAACTCTTCTCACTGCTGGTGGGGCTGGGGTATAATCAGGTGCTCCAGCTTTGGAAAACTCAGTATCAGTAAAATTGAAGATGCCAGTGTCCTCTGAGTCTGCAATTCTACCTCTAGGCGTATGCCCTAGGGCATTGTCTTCAACCATGGCTGCCATTAAATGTAAAGTCTGGAGAGTGGGGAATGATTTTTTTAAAGCTCCTGGCATGATTCTAATGTGCAGTCAGGTTTGAGAGCAGTATCTTAGAGGAAATGAGGCAACCATAACCACTGAACATGTACAAGAATGTTTAGAGAGGGGCGCCTGGGTGGCTCAGTCGTTAGGCGTCTGCCTTCAGCTCAGGTCATGATCCCAGGGTCCTGGGATCGAGCCCCACATCAGGCTCCTTGCTCAGCAGGAAGCCTGCTTCTCCCTCTCACACTCCCCCTGCTTGTGTTCCCTCTCTTGCTGTGTCTCTCTCTGTCAAATAAATAAATAAAATCTTTAAAAAAAAAAAAAAGAATGTTTAGAGAAATGTTAGTATCAGCACAAGCTGGAATTCCACATGCCACCCATAGAAGCTCGGGTAATCAAAATGTAGTATACTCACAAAGCAGTAAAAAAGAGAAAACAGTCCATAGGCTCTTTACGTGAATCTTAGAAGCAATGCTGAGCTTAAACGAATTTCAGAAGATTAGGTACCATTAAAGATCAGAAAACAAGCAAACTTAAACATGATTTTGCTTAGGCTTACATCATATATGGTTTAAAAAATGCAAGGGATGTAGCTTAGCATTTGGAGTAGTGGGGAGGCAGTGGAATACAGTGGAGGGACCACACACAAGTCCTTTCAATGCTATTAATAATTTTCTAGTTAAGTTGGGCGATGGCTTCACAGATATTTATTATCTTGCTTCATAACTTATATATGCTTCTGTGTACATGAAATACTACACCATATAAATATACTTAAAGGCCTTTTTAAAATTTTATTGCCTTATTGTATATCCTTCCAGTGTTTTTATGCAAATAAATGCAAACATGAATGCACATTCTCATTTTCCCCCCTTACACAAAAATAGCACATAAATTGTTCTAAACCTTGATTTTTTTCCACTTGATCATATATGCTGGAGATCTTCCCATATCACTGTACTTTTTTGAAAAAATATTTTTATAGTATAATTAACATACTGTTCGTTTCAGGTGAACAATATAATGATTCAACAATTCTATACATTATGCGGTGTACTTTGAATCTGTTTTATCTCTGCCCCCACCCCCTCCTTCCCCCACTTAAAGGCCTTTTTAATTACACTAGCTCCTCAGAGTAGAACCTGTCCTTCCTGTCCAGGTGCTTAGAATGTTCCACACATATCTAGAGCATTAAATCCTCCCATTTTTTAGTGGTTCCCTTTGCCAAGAAAGCACAAATTGTCCTTGTGACTTGCATTTGCTGTTGCTGATGTCACATATAACAATCAGCCTATTTGTTAATTTGTGCTTAGTTAACACTGGCAGTTACACTTTCTACCATCCATGCTCTTCTAGGGAAAAAGGGCTTCAAATGTGTCTGAATATCTTCTAAATGCCAGATGTTACCCAATATTTCCATTTAGTTCTTTTAATCATTAAAGCTAATCTTTATGAAAACATTTTGAATGTAGCATTAATAACCCCTGCACATAGGGATTAAAAGTGTTCTTCTGAAGCCAGACTTCGTGGGTTCAAATCCCAGCTCCATCATTAATTAGCATTATGACTTTGGGCAAATTACCCTCTGTTATACTTCCAATTCCTCATATATAAAGTGGAGATAATAAAAGAAACCTATTCATAGAGATATCCTATAGTTAAATGAGTTCATAAATTTAAAACATTTAAAAGACCGGCTGGCTCCTACTAAACTTTTTTTTTTTTTTAAGATTTTATTTATTTATTTGACAGAGAGAGAGATAGCGAGAGCAGGAACACAAGCAGGGGGAGTGGGAGAGCGAGAAGCAGGCTTCCCGCCGAGCAGGGAGCCCGATGCAGGACTCGATCCCAGGACCCTGGGACCATGACCTGAGCCGAAGGCAGACGCTTAACGACTGAGCCACCCAGGCGCCCTCTACTAAACTTTCAATTCATGTTATCTTGTGCATTTTCCTAAAATACAGCTTTCAAAGAGGATTCCCCACCCCCTGAATCCTTTAAAAATATTTTTTATAAGACTTGCTGTTTGAGAATATAAGTACCTGTATATCTTTCCAATTACTCATTCCTTTATGTCTTCACTTCTTTTTCAATAATTCCCTTCCTAATTCCCAAAAGGATTTAACTGGAGAATGACAATCTCATCAGGCTACCTTAATATCCTTCTATGTACCAACTACTTTACATATATTAATTTAATTCTAAGCACAATTGTTTAGAAAGGCATGATCTTTCCCATTTTACCAATGAAGAGATTGAAGCAAGAGAGGTTAAGTGTCTTGTTTCATATTAAAAAGCTGGTTTCAGAGCAGAATTAGCACATAGGTTTTTCTGATTATAGACCTTAATCACCATACCACACTGACAAGTGTTTTCAGAAGATAATACTAGTGCAAGTGTGGAGTTTGGACTAAGGAAATGAGACTGGAAGTGGGAAATATTGGAATTGGGCCAGCTTCATGCACACACTTGAACATGTGAATGAAAAAAAATGAACAGAAATGAAAATAAGGCTTACATGTAATAACGGAGGTCTGTTTTCAGAGAGGTTAAAAAGAGTATACATTTCTTTGAATCCATTAGGAATTACTTGCCAGCTGTTGGTTAAAAAGCCTTCACTACAGTAGCTTGAAGGGATTAGGATTTTAATTTCTTACCTAAATGAAGTCAGGCAGCTGGTAGGCAGTTATGAGATCTGAGGCTTTTTCCTGACTTCCTCCACCATCTTCAGTGTATGGATTCAATCCTCAAGTCATAAAATTGCTGCTGGGCTCAGGTCATCACACCCACATTCCAAGCAGGAGAAAAGAGACCAAATGGCTTTCATAAAAGCCCTGCTCAGTGACTTTTACTTATATATCTGGCCACCCCACATGCCAAGCTTGGGAATGTAGTCTTCATTTGGGTTTATTGTCCAGGATTCTGCTACTAAAGGAGAGAAGAGTATTTAGGCAACCAGAAGTCTCTCCCACTCCCTAATTACTATACGTTGCTTTTAATTGTTCTTTGTCACTTTTTAAAGAAATAAATGCAGGGGTGCCTGGGTGGCTCAGTCGTTAAGTGTCTGCCTTCGGCTCAGGTCATGATCCCAGGGTCCTGGGATCAAGCCCTGCATCGGGCTCCCTGCTCAGCAGGAAGCCTGCTTCCCCCTCTCCCACTCCCCCTGCTTGTGATCCCTCTCTCACTGTGTCTCTCTCTGTCAAATAAATAAATAAAATCTTTTTTTAAAAAAAGAGAAAGAAATGCAGGAGAAATAGTGCTAACTAAAAAACAACACTGTGGTTGTATTAAGCAAAAAGTATAATTCTTTATTTCACTGCTATCTCTGCCCCATTGCCTCTAGTTAACGTTTATAAAGTCCAGAACATATCCTATAACAATAGGAAGTGGTATCAAAGCAGCCCCAATTTGTGTAAAAGAGTCAGATCTTTAATGGGGTTCCCCCAACTTAACTCTCTTCCATTAGAGGGAAATCAACTTCTGACCAAGTTTACCCCCTCAAAGCCTAGTTCAGGAGAAAGTGTGGTAGGGCAAGGGGGAATGCTGATGTCCCACTGGCTTCTTTCCTTCTAAGACCCAGAGAGGAGCGGACCTTACTACTTTGGCTCAACTATCCTTTACTTAGAAAAACAAGTTTAATTGGGGCGTGTGGGTGGCTCGGTTAGTTAAGCGGCTGCCTTCGGCTCAGGTCATGATCCCAGGGTCCTGGGATGGAGCCCCACGTCAGGCTCCCTGCTCAGCGGGGAGTCTGCTTCTCCCTCTCCCTCTGTCTCTCTTCCTGGTTTGTGCTCTCTCTCTTTCTCAAATAAATAAATAAAATCTTTTAAAAATAAAAAAAAAAGTTTAATAAAAGTATTTGTCTAGTTAGGTCCTTTTGAACAGTGATAGTAAGGTATATATTCATAATTTTTAGTCAAAGCATCTGAATCCTGACCATATATTATTTATATATTTAGTTGTTTATGTATTTTTTACATGATATAAAAATCACCCGTAGGGACATAGTTCATATATGGGATGGAAATTATTTCATCTTTTTAGTTCAACATCCATGTTAGATAACCACATCAGAAAAAGGAAAGATATCTTCTGCTTTACTCAGTTGAAAGCTGACTCTTTCTCTCATAGCATCCTGGTTTTTTTTTTTGTAATTGACAGTTTGCCATGTATATAAAAATTATTCAAACATAAAGACACACACATACAAATGTGCTTGTTCTTAGATATTATCTTCCAAGTTTCATCTGGGTTTATGAATTTATAAATATTAACATTAATAGATGCAAATAAGGTAGTGACTGTTACACAGGCTATCAGCCATTTGGTCTGGGAGGCTACATTTGTGTCTTTAGAGGTTAGCACAGTGTTCTAAAGAAGTTGGACTTTCAAAGCCTTTGGATGAGACACATACGCTACCTGCCTGAAGGCATTTGAGCTTGATAGGCAATAAAGCTTGCAGACATTTCTACTTGTGTCATATTATTGAAATCAAAATTTGACTATCTATAGTATGTGAGTTAAATATGCTGCCTCTTTTTTTTTTTTAAAGATTTTATTTATTTATTTGAGACAGAGAGAATGAGAGAGAGCATGAAAGGGAGGAGGGTCAGAGGGAGAAGCAGACTCCCTGCCGAGCAGAGAGCCCGATGCGGGACTTGATCCCGGGACTCCAGGATCATGACCTGAGCCGAAGGCAGTCGCTTAACCAACTGAGCCACCCAGGCACCCCTATGCTGCCTCTTTTTAATTTAATATAGTGCATTAAAGTATTTATAATGCTATGTTCTAGGCACTTACATGAAGAATTGCATCTACTGTTAACATGAAATTAGTAATATGTTTAACAGTCTTAAGAAATATAAAAGAGCTACAATTTTAAAATATTGACAGTTCACAAAAATAGCTAATCAAATAGATGAGACAATATATCTATGATGCAAAGATAAAAAATACTAGTGAAAATATTCAGAAATGAAAAGTAAAACACCAGATTCAAATGTTGTAATCAATGTAGAGAATGATATTGCATAAAATACAAACTTCAGCTAGATATTGTTATGTTGAAATTTATGGGAGACTATAATAAAACATGTTGAATACACATAATAAAATATTAATAACTATTAAAATAGTTTACTAATAACTCTTAAGATGATAATGTGTTAATAACTATTAAGATAAATGACAAGCCACAGTCGCATATTTGTTTTGGGGTTTATTACTTGGTACTTGTGTACCCCAATGTAGTACAAATTCCATGATGGCCGGGCTGTCTGCTTTGTTATTAGGTCATATTCTGTACTTAACACACCACTTGTCACATAGAAGGTACTCAGTGAATGTTCCATGAATGGCCAGGTCACAGTGATCTGTGGTCCCTTTGATCCATTATTAGTCATGCTGAAATACTGCACAATGCTTTATAGATCTTGGTGGTAACTCTACTGAAACAGAGCTATTAATGGCAAATAGTGCCACTATACACAGACTTACAGTATTTATCCATTAGTTGATGTACAAAATCTAAACTTGGCACATGAAAAGTGATTTCAGATTTTTTTTTTAATTTTTTTTTAAGATTTTTATTTATTTATTTATTTGAGACAGAGAGAATGAGAGAGAGAGAGAGCACATGAGAGGGGGGAGTGTCAGAGGGAGAAGCAGACTCCCTGCCGAGCAGGGAGCCCGATGCGGGACTCGATGCGGGACTCGATCCAGGGACTCCAGGATCATGACCTGAGCTGAAGGCAGTCGCTTAACCAACTGAGCCACCCAGGCGCCCCAAGTGATTTCAGATTTTTAAGTCCCAACTTGGCAGATGAAAAATCTATTTAAGAGTGTAAAGCATGGGATGGGATGCCTGGGTGGCTCAGTTGGTTAAGTGGTTAAGTGATGGACTCTTGATTTCAGCTCAGGTCATGATTTTCAGGATTGTGAGATCGAGCCCTATGAAGGGTTCTGCTCTGGGCAAGGAAGCTGCTTGGGATTCTCTCCCTCTGCCGCTCCTCCCCCGCTATGTGTTTACTCTCTCTCTTAAAAAAAAAGTGTAAAGCACAATGTTTAAAAATGTAAATACAAAATTTCAGTTTAACATTGATAATGACCTATAACTGAAGCAAGTAAAAATGAAGGCCTGATGTATAGCATGAAACTGAGAAGAGTCTTATAAAAGGAACTGTCTGGTCATGAGGATTAGTAGCTAGTGAGAAGGAGGAGGAGACACAGAGGAATCTAGTCTGAATCTGAGGTTAGTGGTGGCTTTGACTTTCCTAGGCACAGAAGAGAAGAAATAGATTTGGGGATAAATAATAAGATCCACTTGGGAATATATTGAATTTGAGGTGTTTGTGAGGCATTCATATAGCAATATATGTATATATATATATATATATAGCAAAAAAATATATCTTAATTTTGCTGCTAACTTGCTAAAACGTTTACTCAAACTACAAAGAAAAAAAACAGCATGAAAATACCTTTGAGCATCTACAAAATACAGGTTGTTTAGCACCAGTTTAAATTCCAATTTAAAACCTATCTCCTGGTTCTCTTCTGCAGGTAACATATAATGGAATGGATTTTTTTCCTTTGGAAGCAAATTGTTTTCCAGATTTAAACCCGTTACCAACAACATAGGATTAAATATTCGCACCTCTTTAAAGTTAAGCTGAGATTCAAGCTTCAGGGGAAATTAATTTTGTATTCATTTGGTAGCTTGGAAAATGGTGAGTTGTTTTTTAAATAAGCAGGATCAAATTAGTCAGTTTTGCAGTACTGGGAAATCCAACTCTTATGGGAAAGTTATTCCTGAAAGTAGATTAGTCTGGAGACTAGCGATCAGGTGTAACTAAGTGAACAACAGCCAGCTTCCATCCAAGCAAGAGCCCATATAATCTTAGACCCACAAAGAAGAAAGGGCTGCTGGTACCTTTGTGGCTAGGTAAAGCAGCACTTTAGATATTTATTAACTCACTTAGTCCTTATAACAATCATATGAGATATTATCATGCCATTTTGCAGGCGAGGAAGTGGAATGAAATAATGTGTCCAAGGTCACATGCTAGTAAATGGTTGAACTGGAATTTTAACCCAGGAAATTCTAACCCCACTCTTACCTACTACAATACACCTTTTCTTAAATATGTGAAGGAGGGCTAACACTGACATGAAAAGTCTGGAAATGAAATTGCATCAGTGGAAACATTTTATCTGCTTTTATTTTCTGGGATAGTTTCAGTTTAGTGAAATTTTGTATTTCAATAAATGTTTTTTCACTAAATGAAGTTGTGTGACTTCCTCCTTCCAAGGGCAGTTTAGTAATGTGGTCAAGATTTCTCTGCCTCTCCCAGCTTTCTGACTATGCGTAAATCATTTAATTGCTACTTGACTCAATTCCTGTATTTATTGATAAATAATGGTTTACCAATATCTTTATACATTTGTAAGGATTAAATAAGATAAGGCAAGTAAAACTTTAAAACAATGCTTACTGGGGAAAAAAAAGCAGTGCTTGTTGTATAAACATTAGTTAGTATGCTGTTGTAAGACTTCTTTGGTCAATAAACCACAAAATTAAAATCTTAATGTTTGATTGGAAAATCTGACTACAGCTGGGCTTACTCTCGAACAGTTTCCATTTATCCCTTCTTTCCAAATTCCCCTTTATTACCTCTTATACTACAAAGTGTTAGGAAAAGATGAAGTATTAATTTTCTTTTTTTTTTTACAGAAGGAAATTTTACTTCTAAAAGCTTATTTTAAAATCTTTTCAATAAATGGAACTGGGAAATTATTTGTTCATATGGACAAAAATGAAATTGGACTCCCTATTTCATACCACATATACCCAAAATAAAAAATAAAAAATAATTAAGACAATTTTGCCAAAGAAGAAATTACAAGGGAAATTTAAAAATATTTAGAGATGAATGAAGCAAAACCACAACATATCAAAACTTAAAATGGGATGCAGCGAAAGCAGTGCTAAGGGAAAATTTATAGTCATAAACACATTAAAAGGAAGATCTCAAATTGACATTCTAACTTTACAATTTAAAAAACTAGAAATTCAGATGGATTTTCCATCCAGACTATGGATTTCTGTATCAATAACAGGTTTTGCTGCAGTAACAATACCAAAATCTCAGTGCCTAATATAATAGAAGTTTATTTCTTATTTGTCTAAAATTTACTACAGGAAAGAGAAACTCTCCCAAGAAGTTATCTTCCATGTGTTATCTCAGAAATCCAGGCACGGAAGTGGAATTGTCTCCTGTACCAGTCTTAATTTTCTTAACAAATATTTGAGTGCATAGGAGGTATTGGCGATATAAAGGTGAGAAAGACAGATGTGCTTTCTTAGGGAGCTCACTATCTGGAAGTCAAGAGAAACACTGAATAATTAAAAGCATTATCTGTCTGGAAAAGGAAGTTTAAACGTTCTTGACGGGAGAAAATAAGGAGGCAAAAACAGAAGGCACAAAACGTGATGCAGATTGGAGACGTGATACGCATTAGGGTTGCAAATGATAAATCCTGCTCCCAAGTCTCTCATTAGCAATTAAGTAAAGTGTGAGGAGCTGAGATTCGTTCTGTGGTCTGTAACTATCAGTTGGAAGGTAATCCACTGCTTCCCGGAGAAGCTGATTGCTTACTGGCCACGTGGTTACACCTAAACTATGTTTCAACCTACGCTCTGTTTAGCCACACCCCTTTCATCTTAACCACACCTCTTGACTGACAAAGCACTTCGTAAGCAAAGGGAATATCGCGAGAACTCTATATTGTCTCCCATTTGACGTTTTCAGCGGTGGTTGTCGCTGTTGTTCTCGCGATATTTTCGGGTAAACGGGAGCCCGGGCGACCCGGGCTTCTGTGAAATATGGCGGTCGGCTGATACCGTAACACAAGGTAAAATAGACCCCGCTGGGTGTTGTTCTCCTGATTGTTCCAAGGCTGTTCAGGGCGTGAATGTGGTTAAGGAGGCTGAGAATCTGTCATGGGGTTGGCTCCCTGTTTTCATCATTCTGGGGAGAGGGCCGGACTGGGGAGCCGCTCCACCTCCCCCGGGGGCGTTGCTGGCAGGACCCTGGGCAGCGCTGCCCCTGGGAGCTCCTCTCTCCCCGGTCCGGTGTCTCTGCCTATCCTGCAACTTGAAGGAGTTTAAGTGCTTCTCCGATAGCGCTGACCCTGACCCGTTGCTCCTCGCGGTGTGCGGTGCCCCGGTGGCTCTTCTGGTCCTCACTGAGAAGGGTCCCGTGTTGTGAAGACCAGCCGGATCGTGTCCCCATCCTCCCGGGTGTCTGGCTCCCCACCCCCATACAGGCAAATACCAAATTCTTGGCAGCAGATTGCTCTCTTTAAGAAAGACCGAGGTCTTGGCCTCGCCTCGAAAGAGTTTCGCACGCCGCTTGGGGAAATGAGAAAGGGGCACGGCTGGCGAGATGCTATAGGAGAGAGGTCTGAGTGTCACTACTTTTCTTAAACCCTCGAGGGTTGAGAAACCTTCGGAAGGTAACTTGTCAATTCGTGGTAGGAAATAGCCTTGGGTGTAAGTAGTGTATGTGGTTGATAGGCCATTGTTTGAGAAAACATGTTTAACTTTTATATTTAGGATTTAGTGCCCTCAAGACTTAACGCAAAGTTACATAGTATCTGTTAAAATGTTGCAAGACTGGCTTTCAGAAGCAATTAGAGATACATTTAAAAACAGGATTTGTTCATTTGTTTGAAGTTTTATTTAAGTAATTGCCTAGCCTGATACATTAAACTCTGGTATATAGCCGTTAAATGAGTCAGGCTTCTTCACTGAAGAATTCGGGAGTATGCTTGTTTTGTTTATAGATATCTTTAAATTGATGCAGTTATTCCAGTTCTCCTAGAGAAAAAATAAATTTCATGGTTTCGGGGAGGGGGGGAAGGGGAAGAGTAGTTTTGTTTTGTTTTGTTTTTGATAATAAACTTTAGTACACAACTGAGTTGAAATGGCTTGAGGGTACAGATCATAAAAATATATCAAGCTTGAAAGATCTCTCAAAGGAAATCAGGCCTAGTCTGGAACATAAAAAAAAAAATTAGAAAAATATATAAATTTATTTTCTTTAGGGATTAATGGTTTAATTGGAAGAAATAGTGAAACTTATTTTTTTTTAATAACTTTTTTTTTTAAGATTTTATTTATTTATTTGAGACAGAGAGAATGAGAGAGACAGAGAGCACATGAGAGGGGGGAGGGTCAGAGGGAGAAGCAGGCTCCCTGCCGAGCAGGGAGCCCGATGCGGGACTCGATCCCCGGACTCCAGGATCATGACCTGAGCCGAAGGCAGTCGCTCAACCAACTGAGCCACCCAGGCGCCCGTGAAACTTATTTTTAATGGAAGTTACATTTAGACAGTCTGCCAGCTAACAAATTCTATTTAACAGTTGTTCGGTACTTATTCTGATTCTGCCTTTTAATGTCATGATGGGCAAATTAACCTCTTTGTGTCTTAGTTTCCTTATCTGCAAAATGGCAATAACAACATTTAATTCATAAGGTTGTTGGTGAGGATTAAATGAGTTAACACATGCCCTTAGAACAGTGCCATACAGTTAACATTCATTTAATATTAGCTCTTGTTCTTTAAAAATTTTTGTTTCCTAACTTCTGTAGTTACTCACAAGATGTTGCCTTGGTACTTAGTCAAAATACAGACTGAAGAAGATGCTTTTTAATGTAATTTCTTTCTGATCCCAAAAGTGATTAAACACTCTTCTTTTGTATGCTTAATATGTCTTTAAACTCCATCTTCCAATGGCTTGCTTTCTTACGCTGTTCTCTCAATTACTAAGGTACAAATTCCTCCTTTCCACTACTCCATACAGTCTTATTATAGTCTAGGCCAGTTCTGCTCTTGGTGCCTTGTTGGCCCATTCTTGCATTTGGAGACATTCATTCTATTAGTGTATTTTATGTGTTCCTGACCTTTTCCACTTCAGTTTTGTACACTTTTATTGAGTAGTTAGTACAGTCAAGCTGTTATTTGAGGAAGACTGTATTTATCCTTGCTTCACATTGCTGCTAGGCACTTCCAAATTGTTGTGTTGCCATCACTCTACAGCCTCTTCTCTTAGCTTTTCTATCAATTTATATCATCCTCAGTCTATTCATATAATTAACCTAATCTCAGATACTATCCCTCTTTCCTCAAGGACTTTAACATAAATTTCAAATATTCTACAAATCTTTGCATTTCTTTTGAAAATTAGAAACATTTACCAAATGACTCATTTTTATCTTTGTTAGAAACTGTGAGGTAGCCATTATGCCTCCCTCCCTCCTTTTAAAGTAAAATATAATAGCAGATTCTGTGATGTTGAGGATCTTTCCAAATTTGTCACATAGCTAGTAAGTGACTGACTAGATATTAACCCAGGTTTTTTGGGGTCACAAAAGTCATATTTATACCATCTTACTCAGCTTCCAAATATACCTTTTTTTAAAATCACTTGGAAGTTTACTAGATTTATTTGAATTATGTTGGGGTAAATGATTTTAAAAACAACATGAACTCTATTGTAAAAAGTAAGTTTTAAAGTGAGAAGAATAAGTACTTTTGGGGGGCTATCTAGTATTTGTCAAGTGAAACTAAGTTATCTTTCATAATAAAATTTTAGTGTATTCTAATGCAATATAATCAAGTAATTGAAAGTTACAGATAAGTTACTGTTTTGCTTTTTGTTTCTGAAGTTCATTGATGGCCTGGATAATATCTGTTCTGTGTCCTTTCTCATTCTTATTAATGGCTTGTGTGAGTTTCATAGGGCTGCTGTAACAAATTACCATAAACTGGATGGCTTAAAAACATCAACATGTCTTTTCTCAGAGTTCACTCAGCCTAGCTGACTGAAATCAAGGTCTTGGCAGGGCCATGTTCCCTCTGACAGCTCTACGAAAGAATCCATCCTTTCCGTTTGTAGCATCTGGGTAATCCTTGGCTTCCTTGGTTTGTAGGTGCATCCCTCTAATCTCTGCCTCTGTCTTCACATGGCATTCTCTCCTGGTTATGTGTCTTCACCTGGCCTTCTTATAAGAACACAAGTCACTGGATTTTGGGCCTCTCTAATCCAGTATGATCTTCATCTTAACTAATTACATCTTCAAAGACCCAGATATTTCCAAATAAGGCCCATTCACAAACACCAGGATTAGGACTCCATTGTATCCTTTTAGGGAACATACTTCATGGTCAACATGGTCATATATATTAACCAATTAAATATTTCTCATATTGCCAAATATATATTAAAAATAGAAGTTAGCTCATAAAATTTGGATAGCAGGAGTAAAATTGTTTCTCCATTTTTGTTTGGAGTAGTTAAACTTAAGCAGACTAAAAGGTGTTATGAATTCTGTGTTTTAATTTTGGCAAAGCATCTGATAGTCTCATTGTATTCAAATGGATGCAGTGATGAAATATGGGCTGTATGAAATGACTTAGATTGAGTGATGATAGTATGTGTCTGTGTTCCAGCATGAAAGGTGGTTTCTTATTTCTTAGGCAGTTTTTCAAAGCATTGTCTTAGTCTCAACTGTTATCAGTGACTTCCTAGACTTTTTTTGTTTGTTTTGCTTCTTAATATACATGACAGTTTAGTGGAGAAATTGAAGAAAACAGGTATGTTACTGGAGACTGGGAAAGTATGAAGAGCAGCACCAACCAGTGGGCAAAGGAATCAAATGCAGGGGCTCCTAAGTTTTTAGATTTTGTGGACCAGTACACAAAATAGAGGAAAAAAAAAACAAAACAAAACAGGGGAAGGGGTTGCATGTGAGGACTGATGTAGAATTGCAGTTTTTAATCCAAAAATCAAAACAAACAAAAACCTCTGTTATCTACTTTTATCACTTCATAAAAGAAAGGACATTTTGACACATTAAAAAAAAGGAAGGAGATAATCTCAGATACAAGATTTTTAAATTGAATAAATTTAGCTTTAAAAGTTTCCTATATTGTCTTTGGGTTTTTCTTTTCTTTTTTTTTTTTTTTAAAGATTTTATTTATTTATTTGACAGAGAGAGACACAGCGAGAGAGGGAACACAAGCAGGGGGAGTGGGAGAGGGAGAAGCAGGCTCCCCACAGAGCAGGGAGCCCGATGCGGGACTCGATCCCAGGACCCTGGGATCATGACCTGAGCTGAAGGCAGTCGCTTAACCAACTGAGCCACCCAGGCGCCCTGTCTTTGGGTTTTTCATTAAGGTTCAGAAAAGAAAATTTTATAACAGAATGGAAATGACTTCTGGAAACCAGTGATCTAGGGAACTTCTTTTTTTTTCTTCTTTTAAAATTTATTTATTTGAGAGAGAAAGAGAGCACAAGCAGGGTGGGGGGTGTTGATGGGCAGAGGGAGAGGGAAAGAGTCTCAAGCTGACTCTTCCCTGAGCACGGAGCCCAATGCAGGGCTCGATCTCACGACCCTGAGATCATGACCTGAGCTGAAACCAAGAGTTGGATGCTTAACCAGTTGAGCCACCCAGGTGCCCCGATCTAGGGTATTTCTAAATGCATTTTTTAAAATGGCTGACCAAGCTAGATGGAGAAGCAGTGGAACTGGATAACTGGAAGAAGTCCAAGGGATTGGAAACACAGGGATAATGAAGAACAAATTTTTGTCCTAGTTAGGAAATTAAAGAGCCTGAAGGATAATTGGTTCTGCTCACAGAGGAAAATTAGTGTTTTAGATTTTAAAGATGGAGCAGTTTTAAAAGTTAAGAGGAGCCAAAATGTGGTCTTGCTTGTGTGTGGCTTTGCATAGATGGCAGTCACTGGCATAGAAAATCAGTTACACTTACCTGGTAAAAGCGTTATCATTGTGAGTGAATGCCATAGGATAAGTGTCATAGGGTCATGACTTGCAAAGGGTTGTGATGGAATGAGGAGGAAGAGAAGCATATTGAATGATCCAGGTGCTAGAGTCATTAAGGAAACTTTAAATATATCCAGATGTTAGTAGAAGATGATCATATGTACTGAAGTGTCAGTGTACCCTGTGGTTTGGGGCATGGACTCTGGAGCCAAGCTGCTTGGGATCGAATCCATGTTCTATCACTTGCTGTGTGGCCCTGCAAAAATTACTTGACTGTTCTGTGCCTCAGTTTCGTAACTATAAATGAGAATAAAAATAGCATCTACTTCATAGAGTCGTTTAGGGGGTTAAATGAATAAATATATAAAATGCTTCAAATAATACCTAACACATAGTATGAAAGCTATAATTCTGTATAGTATATGTGTTTATTATTATTAGAAGTAGAAGGGAAGAGATGGTTGAGAAACTGTAATATGATGTATAAAACATGTGCTGCTTTACCCTGTGAGTCTCAAAAATGAAGTAAGGATTCAAAGGGAATTACCACCAGGAGAATGTCAAGTTCCATGAAAAAAAGCAGGTAAAAGGATGCTTTTAGAAAAACTAGAAGTTATTGGATAATTTGTTCATATCAGAACAGTGGCTCTATGGAGTAGAGTGGCAGGTATTGAGGATGGAATGAGTTTCTTGGATGTAGGTTAGTCCTGATCTAACAGGAGTGGGACAGGAATGGCAGAGTGGCAAGGTGCTCCATTCTAGAAAAGTAATCGTGGAAAATAAGAATGGAAGATCATAGATAGAGTCTGGGAAGTAGCCAAGTGGGAGGAGTGCTGAATAAGCTGTATGAATTGTTAGAAGGTTTGTAAAACCAGCTGCTGTCATATCTTTATATGTAATTTAAAAGAAATTTATAAAGCTTAGAAAAATAAAGTTTAGGAGTAAAATTCAGTTTAATTCATTTGCTCAACAATGCTATCTATACCTGTTATGTGCCAACCACTCTTCTAAGTACTAGGACTACTAGAGTGGAAAAAAACAAAAATTCCTCTCCTTGTGGATCTTATATTTTTATATATTTACTTATAACTGTTTTGATTGGAAAGCTGTGCTGTCATGGGTATTTCTGGGGAAATTTCCTTTCTCCCGTCTTTGGGGAATGTTCCTTCCTCCCTCCTTCCCTCCCTCCCCTCCTTCCTTTTTTCCCCTTAGTATTTATTAAATACCCCTGTCCCAGGTGTTGGAGGTCTGCAGATCAAGTGAGACAGGTTCCTGCTCTAACATTATAGTGGAGAGAAAACAAAATTAAAAAAGCAATTAATTGAGTCTGAATTGTCTTTGGAATGACACAATGAAAATGTCATAGAAAGAAAAATATATACATGTCTGCAGAGAGATTTGTACTGGGAATAAAGATTTGAGAAGAATCAGCATGTAGATGGAAATTGTAGGGTTGGGAGGTCACTGGGGGAAAATGTGGGGGTTGGGAGGAGCACCAAGTGCAGAATCTGAAAGGAAGAGGAATCTGTACAGTAAGCCAAAGAAGGTCTTCGGGGTAGAATGAAAATCAGGAATATAGTATCACTTAAGCCAAGGTAAGATTCTGTTTCAGGAAGAAAAAGAAGTGATAAACTATTTTTTCAGAGTCAAAATTAGATAAGGACTAGAAAATGTCCATAAGATTTCGTACTAAAGAAGTTGTTAATGACCAAGCTCAGATCAAATTTAGTTAAGAGGTGAGCATGTAGTGAGGAAGTAGTCACAGTATACAAATAGGGACAGGTTTTTTTTTTTTATTATTATTTTTTAATAGTAAACTCTACCCCCAGCATGGGGCTTGAGCTTACCACCCTGAGATCAAGAGTCACATGCTCAATTGACTGAGCCAGCCAAGTGCCCTGACAATTCATTCTTTTAAGTTTGGCTTATAGATAAGCAGCCAGAGATATATAGCTGCAGTTGGACTGGATTTAATGTAGAGTTTTGTTCTAAAGATAAGAGGTTTGAACATATTTAATATTTAACTCCAATAGGAATGAGTAGAAATTGAAAGACTGAAGAAGAATCAATCTTGGTATAGTTACCACTAAGCAGGTACAGAAAATAAATTTGATTACTCTGAGTTTAATAAACTTAGGGAGCACAGCTTATGCCTACAAACACTCAGAAGCTTAATTTACAAATGAGAATACCAGTTTTTTAATTGTCATGGGGATCAGAAACTCATCTGTCATGTTTACATGTCTCTTTTTTAGTTAAGAAAAACATACACATGAAAAGCAAAATTATAATCTGAAGGCCACGTTGTGCATATGGAATAGGAAAGAGAAGTTAGTTGGATGTTTTTAATAGCAAATGAAATCAACATATTAATGCTTCCAGTTTCACTTAAGAGCAGTAGCCCCCTTGTGGACTGATTAGTAGTGCCCCTGGTTAGGGACTGGTCTCTTGGACAGTATTCATGATCACTGCCAGTTTTTACTTCTCTGACTCTCCTTTTTGTTCACAAATGCCCTTTCTGTGGCCCATTCTTTCTATATTAATCCTACCCATTGGATTTCAGATGAGTCTGCTTTCTTCTAGAGAAACTCTTTTTCTTTTAGTGGCTCCTGCAACCATTTGATTTATTCTATTAGATGTTGATTTTATTAATACAACTTTGATGTCTAGTAATGCTTTATAGTATCACCTATAGTATTACTTATCTAAGTCAGTCTTATAAAAGTTATATGAATATTTGAGAATTCAGTTATTTTTATGGCTTTGTAACATATTTTAGATATAGTTGGCATACTGGTCAAAAAAAGAATACCAAGCAAGCAGTTTTTAAATAATACTTCTATTGCAAAAATAGAAAGTCCAAAATTTTGTTAAAAAGACAATTAAAATCTTTCCATGATTTACTTTTAACATTTTTGCATATAGACTTTGAATCAGTTTCTTGCGTATCTTTCCTCCCGTTTCCCATAAAACTGGACTTCTACAACCTTCTAGTGTTTTCCTAATGTATTATGAGTATTTTCCTATGTCATTAAATGTTTTCTTTTATAAGATTTTTCAGTGTTTACATACATTCAGAGCTTTTAATTCACCATAGTTTGTATACTGGCTACCCAGCATTTCTTTCTTTATTTGATATTTAAAAATAACAATATGAGAGGGATGCCTGGGTGGCTCAGTTGGTTGGGCGTCTGCCTTTGGCTCGGGTCATGATCCCGGGGTCCTGGGATCGAGCCCCGCATTGAGCTCCCCGCTCGGTGGGGAGCCTGCTTCTCCCTCTGCCTGCCGCTCCCCCTGCTTGTGTTCTCTGACAAATAGATAAATAAAGTCTTTTAAAAAAAAAATAACAATATGAGAATTATTCTCATAATGAGAATTATCCTCATAATCAAAGTTTTGGTGACAACCAGATTATTACCTCAGGATACTTTCCTAAAAAGGGAATTTACTTAGTCAAAAGGAGAGTGGTGAATATTTATATTCTTGCTAGCAATAGATTAGCATATCTATTTTATTTCATTGTCATCTATTAGTGGGAATGTATTTTAATATTTACTAATTTAATAGAAGAAAAATTATTTCTTATTTTAATTTGTATATTTAAATATTATGAATGTGCATTGCTTTTCACTTTTTTGCTGTTTAATGTGTTTGTGTGTGTAAATTGCCTTTCATTAGTATGTTTTGTCAGGGTGGGATGGAGAAAGGAGAGGTGCGTTACAAGCATTAAGCTTTTTTCTCAAGGAGGAATGAAAATGTTAAGTTGTTCCAAGAACATTTGTCAGTTATCTAAAATTAAAAGAAACCTTTGTATCTTTTTTAGAGTATTCAGTTAGTCATTATTTATTCCTTAGCATGACTATATGAAAGAAGAAGGTTTTCCTGAAGATGAGGCGACTGAATCGGAAAAAAACCTTAAGTTTGGTGAAAGAGCTGGATGCCTTTCCAAAGGTTCCTGAGAGCTATGTAGAGACGTCAGCCAGTGGGGGTACAGGTGAGTATCAGTTCCAGTTAAAACTTCTTCAAGTGCAGCTTCTTAGGGAGCCAGTCACCAACATACAGAAATGTAGTCATGAAGAAGAACTCATCAATGAATTGCACAATAACTTTGTGACTGGTCTGTCTTTATGTCACACTGTTTGCCCTAATTTTATTGTCATGTATATTTTCTTTGGCATCTAAACCCAGTGCAGTCTATGCATTTAGCAGCATTTATTAAAACATTGCTGAACAAATTAATCCAATTTTACTGCTTTGGTGCTCTTGAGTTATGTATAATTGTATATAAATAGAATTGAACTTGGAAGAAGTTATTTAATGATCTTGAACTGCTTCAGTCCTATTTTGATTAAGAATAAATCAATTTAGATATTATAATAGAAATTCTTAGTTTCATATTACTGGAGAGAGGCAGCATGAGGTAGTAGTTAAGAGCTTAGACTCTGGAACCAGACCGTCTGGATTTAAATCCCACCTCTACCTCTTCCTAACTACTTGACCTTAAGAAAGTTACTTAATCCATCTATGCTTTAGTTTCTTCTTCCATGAAATGGGGATAATACCAATATTTACCTGGTAGGGTTACTCTAAAATTAAGTAAATTAATATTTAAAAAATGCTTAATGCAGTACCTGGTACAAAAAGAAGTGTTCATTAAATAAAACAAATATGAAATGTATAAGAAAAATATGTGACTATGACAGTATTTACTATTATTTCTTTTCCCATGAAGAGCTAATAAAATATTTCACATAAGATTGACATTTCATTTGGTAAAATGTGTAGTTAAGTTGCTTGCTATTTCTAATCTGTGATTGTTTTTTTAATGAAAAAATGCAAGTTCTTCTTGCACAATCCATTTTAAGTATATTTTGTCACAGCATAAGACAGTTCTTTTCTTTTTGTCAGATATTTTCTTGCTTTTATAAATGAGGTGATATATTTAGGAGATTCCAAAGTAGATGAGAATTTTATTAGAGATTTGGAGATGTTATTTGAGTTTCTGGTACACAGATTGTCATGGCTTCTCAGGAGCTAAGAATTAGTCTAGTTTTTTTATAGATTGGCTACAGGTATGGATGTGTTTTTAATTATGAGGAGACTGCTTTCAAATTTGTAGTGTAAGACTTATGCTTACTTTCATCATTTATCATATCTATGGCAGTGCTGTATATAAGAAAGGAAAAATTTTGTGTCTTGTAAAATTTGGCAGATCTATTTAGTGAGATACCCTTAATATTGATGAGATAAAATGCTTCTCACTAGTAGAAATGTTTGTGTTCATGTTTGTGCTCATTAAATCTTCATTTTTGAGCTGTTTTAGAAAGAAATCTATAATGAACATTTTAAGAAAAACCTTTTATAGTATCCATTCATATGGCAATCATATAAGGGCTTTCTTTGCTAATTTTAATCTCACTTAAAATAGTTTCCTGTTTACTTTTTAAAAATAATTCTGGTTTTTTGTTTCGTTTCTCAGTTTCTCTAATAGCATTTACCACAATGGCTTTATTAACCATAATGGAATTTTCAGTATATCAAGATACATGGATGAAGTATGAATATGAAGTAGATAAGGATTTTTCTAGGTAACTTCTTTTTTCTTCTTGAAATATCTTTGGATTCAAATTGTTTTAAAGTTAGCATATCCTTTTAAAAAATTTTTCTAACCTTTTATACTTGGTTTATTTTAGTTCTGAAGAAGTAGTCCTGAAAAATTTTCCTTAATTGCATGCATTAGGTGAAACATTTTAGAATAATTTCAATATTGGTTAAATTCTAAAAGATCTTCTTGATTAATATGCACTTGTATAAAAAGGTTAGGAGAACATAATATATATATATTTTTAGATGCTGAAATGGTAGAAATTGTTTAATGTTTTGAAACTGTTTACTCTTTAGATTTTGAAATATCTTACTTGTGTGTGCTGGAAAATAAAGTGTCTAAAGCTACATTGTATATGCTTATAACTAGATTTTTATAAATTTTATCTAAATACAGTTTTACTATAAATAACATCACTTTTAGCCCTTTGAAAATATATACTTAATTTATTTGTATTTGGATTTTTTAATGATTGGAGATTACAGGTTTATAATGTTAAGATTGCACTAGGTGTGTGGGGGGGTGTACTTTACTTCCCAATTTCAATTCCATTTCTGCCGTTTACTAGCTATGTGACTTTAGGGAAGTTACTAAATCTATGTTTGCATGTACTTCAGTCTCCTTTTTCATAAAATGGGGGTAATAGTTACAGTATCTTCCTCATGGGGTTAATGAGAATTAAGTAAGTCAATATTGGTAAATTGCTATGTAACTTTGGGCAAATCACACAACTGACTTCTTTTGGGCCTCAGTTTCTTCATCTGTAATGAGTATTATTCTGGATACTAGTAGTTTTCAAAGAATTTGTTGTTTTTAGCACCAATGAATCACTTGTTGCTTTTTTTCAAATGAAGTATTACATAGGTTACCTCATAAGCTAGTGGGGATGCCCAGAAGCCTGGCCACTTGGCCTCATTCTCTGGTTCCTACAGCATCTCCTAAGCCTAAACCCCAGTTATTTGGAGTACAGTTTGAACTCTAGACAATTTTAAGATGATATGAAGCTCCAAAAATCTGTAGTTCCTATTGAAACCAGAGAAAAATTATTAGAGGGAAAATGTTTTGATTGGAAGCACAAGATGGGACTGATATTGGTTGTACTCATTCTGTTATTCATGGTGCTTAATTATGGTATTTGAAAATTAATTTGATTTGAATTGATCCTTTGAAAATAAAGCATTGGCTGAGCCTTTTTAAAAGGCTACACAAAACTTTAAGCATCATAGGGGTTTTTTTTCCTGGCAGTTTGGTGCATTTACCCTGAGCCACTCAGACTTAGTTTCCAATATGCCACTTCAGTGGTTATGGGATCTTCAACCAGGCATTTACTCTGCTCCG
Source organism: Mirounga leonina (assembly GCF_011800145.1). Taxonomy (NCBI): domain Eukaryota; kingdom Metazoa; phylum Chordata; class Mammalia; order Carnivora; family Phocidae; genus Mirounga; species Mirounga leonina. The sequence goes on from NW_023270504.1 coordinate 5,517,200, forward strand.
AACACCACTGGCTTATCTGCAAAATTGGAAAGCTATCTACTTTATATAGGTCCATGATAAGGAATAAAAAAGATAGGGTGCCTGGGTGGCTCAGTCAGTTAAGCGTCTGCCTTTGGCTTGGGTCATGATCTCAGGGTCCTGAGATAGAGCCCCTCATCTGGGCTCCCTGCTCAGTGGGGAGTCTGCTTCTTCCTCCGCCTCTCCCCCCTGCTTGTGGCTCTCTCTCTCTCTGGGTCTCAAATAAATAAAATCTTAAAAAAAAAAAAGAATAAAAAAGGTAGTAATTGTAGGGCATTAGGCATAATGCCTGATACGATATTTTTGATAAATAGAAAAGAAAGACTTGTAATTCCTAACCCTTGATTTTGAAAATTTTACGTTCTTCAAAGAATATTCTATATAGGGTTTATGTAAACAGAGGTAGACTTTTCTGAGTTGCTTGGAGTTATTGTTGAGTTACCATGATTAAATTAAAGGATACTGTGTTGAAAACTTGTGAAATCAGAAAGGCTTTTAGAGTAATTGCAAAATATAGAATTTTTACTTTTAAAATGCCTTTGTTTTGGCCGTAAGAAATGCTATCCAAGTTCTAATCAACATTTTATTCTGTTTGAAATCCAAGTTTTCATAGATCAGTTGATTTATATTTCTCATGTTTTCTTGATTGTTTGGTAGGTACTAACATTTCCTTTTTGTCTCCTAGCAAATTGAGAATCAATATAGATATTACTGTTGCTATGAAGTGTCAATGTAAGTACACCTTTAACTTGTTGAGTCCATGTATTGTTTATGGTTTAAAGAATTGTTAGTAAAAAGTAAGACCACTGGTGGTGTTTTAACTTTATTTTTTCCTTTATGGTATCTTAAAATGCTATGGTAATGTTATTTAATAATGCAAGTTGTTTTGCTCCCCAGCTTATATTCTTTAAATTTCTTTTCCATGAGGAGAAGAGATTTAACTTTCACATTAGTATAATTAAAAGAAAACTGGAGGAAATTTTCATGAGTCAGAGTTCTAATTTAGATGTATCATTTATTTCTTTCTTGTTTGGAGTTACCAGTTTTACACCCACCCATGCTCTACAACATACCCTGTTTCACTGTTTTGGTTTGTCACCCTTAACTTGCAGTCTTGCATATTAAAATATGGATCCAAGTCTTTTAACTAAATAATGTGTTACCCTTTTTTATTTTCTTCTCTGGCTTCCCTTGATTATACTGGTAGAAGTGGGAAAATGTTAATATGCTAGATAGATAATGTTTGAATCAGTATTGCTCTCAAAGATGAGAATGTTTTTGCATGAAAGATATCTTTTAAATTACTGAAAATATCTCTTAAATTGAGATAAAATTTTTTAAAGTATAAAATAGTTTAAGCAGATAATTTCTGGGAGATTTCATCTCAGAAAAATTTTAAATCTCTTTCCCTTTTCATTTATTTTTCCTTATGGTAGTGGTTTTAAGACACTTTATATTTATACTATGAGTTTGTTACTACTGAATATATCATATTTTTGCCTTATTTTAGATGTTTGAATACCATTAAAATTTTCACCTTTTCAAAATAAACTTTTCCTATTTGTTGATTTGTTTAAAAAGTCATCAGTGGCTTTCTCTTAAAATTTCTTTTAATTTCTAAAAATTTTATATTTAATATTTTATTTGGCAGCCATTTAATTTAGTACTTGTGATTAGGTTCTTGACAATTTTTGCAAAGCTCTGCAGTTGAGTGAAGTTTATGCTTTTTACCGTGAGATTCTGAGTCACCTTTTTTACTGAACAAGAACCAGAAAAAGTATTACTGATTTTTTGAATACTTTCCACCAAAACTGTATAATGCGACTGTTTTAACGTTTGAACAAATAATTGGTATAGGAAAGTGATTTTATGTATTGGAATTTTCTGTTAGTCATTTCGGTTAGTTTATGTAATATATAGTTTGGCTCTGAAAATAGAATGTAAACTTCTATTTTTTTAATGCAGATGTTGGAGCAGATGTATTGGATTTAGCAGAAACAATGGTTGCATCTGCAGATGGTCTAGTTTATGAACCAGTAAGTTTAATGGACATGTACTTTTAAATAATATGCTATGAGATGTTGTTTTCTTGAAGACAGTTTTGATATTTGCTTTTAGTTTTGTAGCTTTTAATATATATATATGTGTGTGTGTGTGTGTGCGTGTATTTTTAATTTAAAAGTAACCCGTATTCTTTGTGAAGATTTCTAATACCAAAGCCTTGAGAATAACCATTGTTAGCATTTAGGATAAGCCTCTAAAGTCTGTTTTATAACCTTATTCATGTTTCATGTTTTTTGTTAATGCTTCCTGATAGTTTCCTTTTCTCTTATAGTTGCTATAATGATTAAATGTTCTTCTTTTCCTCCAATGATTCGGAAATTCTGTGTCCAATTTTATTCTACTTTTAGCAAATTTAAGTCTTTAAAAATGTTTCAGCTGTATTCTCTTAACATAAGGAAGAATAAAGCAATATCTAAGAGGAGACATTTTCTATGCATTTACTTTTTTTTCTCTCCTTCAAACCTCCATTTCCCAAAGCTAGTGAAATTCTGACATTCTCCTATTGTTTTCATAGCACAAGTTGTGTATGATAGAACCAATTTGTCAGGAAACACCATCACATTACAGGGGCAAATATCACATGACAGGAGTAGGTGATAACAAGTCGTGATAACTAGCTCTAAAGAAGCTTTAGAGAATAAGGAAGGGAACTCCCAGCTACTTAGAATTGCTCTCTGCTCAGTTGGCATTGTGGTACTTATGTTTACCCATGCATTCTTGAGTTCTTTTATCATTGACAGTTGTGAACCCTTCTTTAAGCAGATTGCAAAGTGAAGACTGAGGTGATGGAGGAGGATTAGAGATAGCTGAATGTGTCATAGGAAAAAAATAAAAGGAAGCCTTTAGGTCAGTTTTGATTATCACATTATTTTTAGCTTATAGCAATAAAATGCCTATGCCTTTTGATGCACACTTTTTAAGTAGAAATTTCTGAAGTAAAGGTAACTTTGTTATTGCCACTCTGAATCTCTTTGCTCCCTAACTCCTGTATTCCCACTCAAAAAATTGATTTCCCTGTAATTTTTATGAGGTTAGGTACCTTACAAATTCAGGTACCATGTTATCACATTTTAAACTATTATCTAGAAATTTCGATCTAGATAATTATTAGACATTTTAACATTTGCATTACATTTCATACTATTTTAAGAATAATTATTGAGTTTTAATTCTATGTTTTATTGCTTTTATTTTCTACCATTCTTTATTTTTTATCATTTTGTGGAAGGACTTTTTGAGACTTGTCAGTAAGAATATGTGGATATGTGGGTTATGTTTTATAGACTCTAGCATGACTGCCTATGTTGTTCTGTTCTTCATACATGTAAGTTTGGCTCAGGATATAATTCGGCTTTATGATGTTTTGCATTCAAAACTTTATAGACATTCCTTCATTGTCTTCTGATGCAATTATTTTTTCCTTCATAGGTAACATATTTATCTACTTGAATGCTTTTTTCTTTTGCTTTTCTTTTTTTTCTTTTTTTATTTTTTTAAAGATTTTATTTATTTATTTGAGAGAGAGAGAATGAGAGAGAGAGCATGAGATGGGGGAGGGTCAGAGGGAGAAGCAGACTCCCCGCCGAGCAGGGAGCCCGATGTGGGACTCGATCCCAGGACTCCAGGATCATGACCTGAGCCGAAGGCAGTCGCTTAACCAACTGAGCCACCCAGGCGCCCTCTTTTGCTTTTATAATTCAAATATTTATCCCATATATCCAGGTTTGGATTACCTTGGGGTGTAGGGTTTTTTGGTTTTTGGTTTTTGGGTTTTTTTGTATTTTGGTTTTGATCTTAATTATCTGAATTTTAAAGTGGTTTTTTTTTTTTTTGGCTTATTTGCTTTAAATTTGTTTAAAGCAATGTTTTTACCTCTGTTTTATTATTATTATTATTATTTATTTTTTAGAGAGAGAAATAGGGGGAGGGGCAGAGGGAGAGAGAGAGAATCTTAAGCAGGCTCCCCAACTTGGGGTTCAGTCTCACTACCCTGAGATCATGACCTGAGCTGAAATCAGGAGTTGGATGCTTAACAAACTGAGCCACCGTGGCATCCCTTTACTGCTGCTTTTTAAAGTTGTTACCACATGATGTTGAATTTCATGGAGTGGTTCTCAGTATCCTTATCAATTCTTATTTTAGATGCATATTTCAAACTTCGCCTCTGAGTTCTGAGAGATTACCTTGATCCAGCAGGACCAATCTTCTTTTCAGTGCCTTCATTACAGTTTCAAATTCAGTGATTCTATTTTATATCTTTAATATATCACAGATCATTCCATTTTTTTGTCATTATGATGTAAATTTTATTGACAAACAATTAGAAAAACTTAACATCTTTCTTCTTATTTCTAGGAATGGTATCATAGAGGAAAATTAGCCCTCATACCTGAGATTGATCACTTTTTTCAAGTTAATCTTTTTATATTCATTTATTTATTGTTCATCCTTAGGATGAGATATAAGTGGCCTATTAAGTGATTGAGAGTTGACATAGACTGTTGAGTTATGTCAGTTTTTATCTGACCACCCCCTTCTCCAACATACACACACTTTTTTTTTTTCAGGCCTAGATGAAAGGAGAAAAGGGTGTAAGTTTAGATATACTGTGCTTCTTTTAAGTCATATTAGAGCTTCAGGTGCTTTTTGAAAAGGAAGGGAGAAGTCAGTATTGGGTCCACGATGGCAGAATAGTTCACCAGGGCACTCCAAATTTCCTTTTCTGTGCTTGTTTTGACAGGCTACATTTCACTAAGCTAACTCCTCCTTTCTTTAGCCAGTGTGAGTCCTCATTAGCAGCCAGCCGTGGCAGTAGTCTCGCTTAATTTAGAACACTGTCCAGGTCACATGTAAGCTAGGAATAACACTGCTGTGGAATGTCCTCACCATGTGGTCTCTGGCACTTGATTGAACTCCTGAAAGTGCTCCTAGGGTGGGGACTGCCTCTTTCTCAGGTGTCTCTTTGTCTTAGCACCTGTTCCTCTCTTTCTCTGAGTTACGGACTTTCCTTGTTTCCTACATAGACTTCTCTGGGCCATGAAATGAATTATGTGTTGGGCTCTTTTCTCAATTTAGTCTCCCTTGTATGCAGTCTTGCATAAGTTCTTGAAAATTTCCAGCATGTTGATGCAATTTAAAATGATAATATAGGGGCGCCTGGGTGGCTCAGTCATTGGGCATCTGCCTTCGGCTCAGGTCATGATCCCAGGGTCCTGGGATCGAGCCCCGCATCGGGCTTCCTGCTCTCCCACTCCCTCTGCTTGTGTTCCCTTTCTTGCTGTGTCTCTGTCAAAAAAATAAATACAGTCTTTAAAAAAAAATAAAATAATATAGACTGTGTCTTCATTTTGTTTCTTTGAACACTGTGACAATTTGGTTATGAGGAAACTTAATCATCTTGAACTTCACCTCTAAAATTTACTTATTCTTTTTCTTTAGCATTCTCTCCGTATTCTGAGTGTCTCCCATTCCTACTCTTTTTTTCCTGCACATTTGTTAAGTCCCTGGTTTTGTTTATATCTATTTTTCTGGAGAGCTTGTCTCTCTAGTTAGATTTTAAGCTCCTGAGAAGCATTAACTTTATTCTTTCTTCTGTGTTTCACAAAATGAAGTATAGTGCCTTGTTAGGTATTAGGCACTAAGGAATATGTTAGAATTATGTAATTGTAACAAGATTGTTGATTATTCCATTGTAAACAGTTCTGCCATCTCTTCCAGTCATTTGTGGAACAGGAACGTTTTATTTAAATTTAACTGTCATATAATTAGAAGTTATGTCTTGACCAGACAGGAACTTAAAAATATTCAATTGTATACTTTTTATTAGTAATTTCTAAAATGTTCAACAATATTTCTGGTAAGTCTCCATTCCTTTGTCTTAATTTATATTAAAATATTAAGTAAGAGTTATTAATGTAAAATTATTTGAGATATTTTTTACTTGTTTTTGTTTTCAAACTTGCTGTCCTAATATGCACTCTGAATATTAAAAACTTAGCCCTAATAACTTTACTAGTTTCCAAATCATGATCATACAATATGCTGTGAGAGTTACTATTTTGCTGTTTACCATTATATTTCATTCCTATTTCTTTACTTAAAGAGAAGAATTTAAAAACTGTGTAAATGTGAGGAATCTGACAGAGCTGGGTTTGTATACTGACTCTTAAGGTCTGTGATGTTGGAAAAAGTTTTGAACCTATTGAGCTTCTTCCTCGTATAAAAAAGGCAAGAATGATAACAAACTCACAGGTTGTTCTGAAGGCTAAGTGAAATAAATTAATTCGCAGAGTATCTAGCATGAAGTTGGCTACTCAGTAGTTCCTTTACCCCCATGCCATATACTACACTATGCAGTTTTGGGAAGTCAAAGTAAGAATCCTATCCCTCACTGTCAAAAGTTTTATTTACAAGGTAACTGGGAAGCAATCGCATGCAGCCTCCTCTGTTCACCATGGTGTGTTTTACAGATGTTAGCATTTTCCTTGTGCGCTGTGGTGGAAAAAAGGTTGGGAAGCATGCTGTAGATAAGATCAGCAGGAGGAGTAATCAGAGATAATTTCACTGTAATCAGAAAGATGGGGGCAATTTAACCTGGAGGATATGGTATATAGGATTTAGATATACATGAGGGTCACAATTACAGGAGAGGACGTTTCCAGGTTGGTATAATTAAATTACCAAAGGCAGAGAGGTAGAACTGTTTGATGAAATGAGGGATTCTTCCACTTTTATTAAAGAACTGGGGATTTTGTAGAGAGAGAATAGTAGGTTAGGGCCTGATTATGGAAGGATAATTAATATTGCTAAATTTAAAAAGTAGAATTGATATGCTTTGTTATGAATTGCCTTTATAAAAATCAAAAGTGGTCTTTGTTATTGCAAACTTAAATTGTGGATATTGCCACAAACCATGAAAAGCTTGCATATTTTCTTCTGATTCTACAAGTCATCTCGTCTGACTGAATTGATGAAGCTAGTGCTTAGATAAATTTCTTGAATTACTCCTTATTGATTAGTACATTTGGGAATTACAGTGCCATTGTTTAGCTTGTTTCAAAAATTGTTGATTTTGGGACGCCTGGCTGGCTCAGTTGGAAGAGCATGTGACTCTTGATCTTGGGGTCATGAGTGTGAGCCCCATGTGGGGTGTAGAGATTACTTAAATAAATAAAGCTTAAAAAAAAATGTTGATCTCATCTGGTATTTTTCCCAGCAAGAATATGGGCTTTCGATGCTTAGATATTATAGTTGAGCTTTCTGTTTTTTTTTTTTTAAACTTTCATGCATGTATCATTTAAATGATCGCAAGCCCTAAAATACCATTTTGTATATAGACAGATTACCAGCTTGCAGTCATTTCTATAAATGTAGATAACTGTAACTGGAAAATATTTGTGATTAGTTAAATTTCTTTATATTGGTTTTGAGTTAGAATATTATATATTACATTTTTTAGCTTACTTACAGAAGATTAAATATAAATCATGAATACTTGTTTCTACCAACACTATAAATTTTCTTGCTCAAAGAAAAAATTTTAAAGTTATGATATAAAAGCCAAGAGAAATTGACCGTGCTAGTGATTATGTTTTCCTTTATTTCAGGCAATATTTGATCTTTCACCACAGCAAAAAGAGTGGCAGAGGTAATAAGTTAACGAAGTATTGTGGTCCATAGAAATCTAGATCATGTTTTCTCTATTTTGTCTTTTGTGAATTATTCAAATTCACATATTTGATTAACATATTTAATCAAATCATATAGATTTGCTAATCATATGCTAATAATATAGATTAACATATTTGGTCAGTTTTTGGGATGAATTATTAGCAGACTATAGTAATTAATATAACCTTTACAATTTCAAAAACTATCAGATCTTAAAGTCATGTATAATCTTTTCTCTGATGCACTTTGAATCATAAATATATCTTAGTTTTTATTTAAAATTTTATTAACTATTTAAAAATTTATAAAGCAATATCTGATCATTTATAAAGTTCAGTTTGAATAGAAAGGATATGAAGTAAAGGATATAAATTAAAAGTAAAAGCCTCTTCATCATTACTGTTAGTGCCACTGACTAGCAGTAATAACCAGAGTTAAATTTCTTGTGTCACCTTCTAGAAATTTTCTGTTCATTTATAATTTTCTGTATATTTGCATATTTGCTTATGTTAGTTTTTCCTAATACCAATAGGATCATTCTGTACATTTGTTCTAGAACTTGCTTTTTTCCACTTAGCCTGGTATTTTGGATAGCTTCCCATTTCACTACATAGAGTATTCATTTTATGGATAAACTATGGTTGATTAAGTTAGATCCTTATCAGTGGGCATTTAGATTGTTGGCAGGATTCTAATATTAAAAAAAAGGATTCTAATATTAAAAACAATGCTCAATGAAAATTCTTGAACATAATTCCTTACATACTGGTGTGAATATGTGTGTGTGTGTGTGTGTGTGTGTGTGTGTGTGTGTATGGTTTCTAGAAATGGAACTTCTCTTTCAGAGGATATTTAACATTTTGATAAGTTCTTATTACAAAGAAAAATTTGTAACTATGTGAGGTGATGGTTGTTAACTTATTGTGATAATCATTTTGCAATATATACATATGTCAAATCATATGTTGTACACTTTAAACTTACACAGTATATGTCTATTGTATCTCAATAAAACTGGGAAAAGAGACGTTTTGAAAGATGCCAAAATATCTTCACTTGTACTCCAAAACTATATGAGAGTACTTGTTTCTATACAACCTCACCAACAGTGGGTATAACCAGACTTATTGTTGCCAATTCTGTGGGTGAAAAATGGTATTACACTTGTTTAATTAGCATTTCCTTATGAATCAGTTGCATATCTTTGTGGATTTTTTTTCCCCGTTTGTATTTCTTTTGAAACTGCTTATTTGTGCCATATGCCCATTTTGCTTGGTTGTTGGTTTTTTTTAAAAAATAATTTTAAATAATCCTTTGTATATTAAAGAAAGTAGTCCTTTGTTATAAGTGGTTCCCCCACCCTTGCTCCCATATACTGCTTTTTTTTCTTTTCGGTTTCCAGGCTATGTCTTGGTGCTTACAAAGGCTTTACTTAAGATTATTGCAAAAAAAATTTTTTCACCCATTTTTTTTTTTTTCCCTTTCTAGTCCCTAAGTACATTTCAAAGGCCTTTCTCTTTTAATTTCCAGTTTCACCATTTGGGGAGATTTTTAAATTAAGGTTGAAATCAAATGTAGTTAAACAAAAGAACTGAATATTAGGTGTCTCTGGGCTTCTGGAGCTTAGACTAGAAAGCCATCCAGAGATGAAATACATTACTTTAATACAGAAATATTAAAGTGAGAAGCCTTCTTTCATCTGGAATTTTATTCAGTGTCCAAGACTAGTAGTAAGTGGGAGCAGAGATTATGTTTTTACTATTAAAATAATGGCTGTTTTCCATCATAGAGTTTTTTTTACATATCTTCATACATGGAATATAAGCTTGGATATTGGTATATTTGAGGCAGAAGTTATACACATACACACACACACACACACACAGTTTGCTGTCATCAACCTCTTTTCCCACTACCCAGCACTAAAACTGGACTCTGGAAATACAAGACACACAACAAATAGAAACGTATAATTTCTGCTAGCATTAGATCCAAATATTTTAAGTCTTTAGATGTGTAAATCTGAAGATGCTGATATTCTTTTTAAAAAGTATAGGTAGAGTATAATATTTTGTTTAGAATGGTCTTGTCATAGAATAATGTTTAGATTTCTTGGTAAAGGAGACACCAGGTGATATTAAATGGCACGATGGCCTATTTTGTAATGAGGATTAAATGCTTGTGGTATGGGTTTATACCCCAGTAATCTCCCACTTAAGTCCACCAAATCTATTGTACTTGTCTTATTCTTTGTATCTATAACACTTTATTCAATACCTGATAAAAAGTAAGAATTTTGTCATAGCTTCATGCATGCATGAAAGATGAGTTTAGATACCCAGGTGAGCAGAAACTCCTTCTTAGTGACTCTGACTGCACATCCATTATCAGTGCAATCAGACATGCTTATGGACCTCAGCTGTTAAACCTTTAGCCACCCCACCTCACTTTTTCTTCTTTTAAGGAAATGACCAAAGAAAACTTGGTACTTTATTTTAGAATCAAGACCTATAATAATAAATGTATGGGTTAATAAGTCAGCTAACCATTGTTAGTTTTAAAGAAGTGTTGGCTTTCGGGGCGCCTGGGTGGCTCAGTCATTGGGCATCTCCCTTCGGCTCAGGTCATGGTCCCCAGGTCCTGGCATTGAGCCCCACATCGGGCTCCCTGCTCGGCAGGAAGCCTGCTTCTCCCTCTCCCACTCCCCCTGCTTGTGTTCCCTCTCTCTCTGTGTCTCTCTCTGCCAAATAAATAAATAAAATCTTTAAAAAAAAAAAGTTGGCTTTCTTGTGTACCTTACTGTATTTCTAACTATTGCTTATTTATGTTGTATTTAGAATGCTGCAGCTGATTCAGAGTAGACTGCAAGAAGAACATTCACTTCAAGATGTGATATTTAAAAGTGCTTTTAAGAGTGCATCAACAGCCCTTCCACCAAGGTGAGATGTAATTTTTAAATGTACGTCTATTTATTATGAATTTACTATGACAGTTTTAGTATTGGTTTATTCTCTAATCTCATATTTCTTCAAGAAAATGTAATCATTCTGTATGATGAAGATTTCTTTTTACTCTTAAATTTATAGCCTGTGATATTGATCAGGATTATCACAAATAATATTATTTTCATTTAATTTCCTCTTATGTGTGTATGGTAAATTCCATATAAAATTATGTTAGGTTTTAAGAACAAATTAATTACATTTGTCATTATTTTATAAGGATGTATAAATTTTGGTTAGGAATTTTGTGTTTTTATTTCACTTTTTTTCTCTTTTATAGGTTAGAGTAGGTGATATTTAGAAATCCTGTAATCACGAAAATGATCATTTAAATTTAAAACTATACAGAGGTTTTACATTTGCTTAAGAAGAAACTGTCATTGTCCTTCCCTCATTCTTACTTCCATCTTCCCCTGACCCCTAAAGTGCCAGAAACAGATGACAAAATATGTTTTTATTGGATGAATTCCTTTAAACTTTCCACTCTCATTGGCCTTAATCCTGTGGTTAGATATGAAGAACCATGGAATTTCAGACTTGTGTAAATATATTTCTAGCAATGTTTTTTTCCCCCTTCTACAAAATTTTCCCACCACAGAATGGTGACTGTCGAGTGTGCTGTCAGTAATCCTTCCTCTCATGTTGTAACAGGGAAGATGATTCCTCACAGCCTCCAGATGCTTGCAGGATTCATGGTCATCTCTATGTCAATAAAGTAGCAGGGAATTTTCACATAACTGTGGGCAAGTATGTTCTTTTCCCTTACTGAAAATACTTTAGACAAGTTGGCAGTTTGGTTTAAAAGTAAATTCTTTGCTAATCAAATAATATGTAATTACTAAAGGGCTGCTTAAAGTGTTGTGTATCTATATTTTTGATGTTTTGAGATTTGTGTTCAGGGCTTTGATCTTAGGATGGAGAAGACTTAACAACTGCTTCAAAACAAAAGGAAAACAGTTATGTTATAGTTTATAAATAAAGTAAATGAGCTGTAGATAGATATGAATGAAAACCTACTTGCCAAGTTTTAATAGCCAGGAAGCTCTTACCTAGACATTTCATTAATTTGTTCATGTTGTGGATGGTATTAGATTTTTGTTTTGTTTTTCCTTTTGATAATCATCACCAAAATGTAAACCCTGGCTAATTTGAGACAAGTATTTTGATGTAGTTAGAAATTAGTAGTGCCAGGGTGCCTGGGTGGCTCAGTTGGTTGGGCGTCTGCCTTCGGCTCAGGTCATGGTCCTGGAATCCTACGATCGGGGTCCCACATCAGGCTCTCTGCTCGGCAGGGAGCCTGCTTCTCGCTCTGACCCTCCCCCCTCTCATGGTATCTCTCTCATTCTCTCTCTCTCAAATAAATTAAAAAAAAAAATTGAAAAAAAAAAAAAAGAAATTTGTAGTGCCTGAGATAAAGTAGGTAAAAGTTAAGGAAAAATATCAGACCACCTACCTTCATGAGCAGCACCCAGCAGAGAAATTGTCATAGGATATAAACACTTGGTAAATTTCTGAATAAATAAATAGATTCTCTGACCTCTCCCTTTCTCCCTGCTTCCCTTATTCCCTTCCTTTCTTCCATCCATCTAGAGTTGCAGAGCTAAACAATTCTTCATTGTAAAAGGCATTTTTTGAGAACTTGTCTATGGCATGTACCATGCCAGATACTAAAGATGAAATGGTGAAAAAAAGAAAAAGCGTTTTTGCCTTTATGGTGCTGACATTCTGTGAGAGAATCCAAACTTTGAATAGTGAATTACACTAATAATTATTTAATTATAGTTGTATAGGAGAAGTATGGCCAATAAGAAACTATATAATAGGGTACCTGACTTACCCTGCACATCAGCAGAGGCTTCATTGAGGAAAACCTTTGAACACTAGTGAATGATTAGGAATTTTATATAGAGAGGAGAAAGGGCATCCAGGCTGAGGGAAAGGCCATAAAGCAGGAAAAAGCATTGCTGGAGATTTTTTTTGTTATATATAGAAATAAATAGCTTAAGTCTTTTATGCAAAATTATTCAGTGTTTACAGTGATCAGATCAAACATTTGTTTTTGTTGTCCCATTCTTCTTAACATTCGTGTTTTGTTTTCTTGCTATTGCCAGGATCAATTCTATAGCTTAGAATTTCTTGGTATCATGCAACTACAGATAATAGTTGGCTCAAAGAATTTTAGAAGATTTTATTGCACTTGTGGATACAAACAATATCCCACTCCCAAACTAAAAGAGGGAAACTTCGACTAATATTTCATGAGCCTCTATATTATGGCCTTTATTCCCAGTTTAACTTCTCTCTCCATGTGATAACTCATGCCATGAATGAGAGAGGCCAGATGGAAAAATATTTGGTTTGTATCTTATCCTTATCATCTCTGGGATATCTTGTAAACCCACTCCTAATTTTTGGTATTATGTTTACCAAATTCATTATTGATCATTTTGAAGATCTCATGTTACCTCTAAGATACAATATCATCCTCAACTGTAATTATAAAGAAGAAATAAAAAGAACACGACTTGTAACAATAATATGTATTTCAATAATCAAATGTTTGAACGGGAGTACCTTAAGTAAGGTAATGGAGTAGGCAGACACTTGCCACATACACGTAGAATCAGTAGGTATACATCAATTGCATATGCTGAATGAAACAGATGTATTGGCCGTTCAAATATCATGAATGGTATTTCTGTTGATTCTGAAATAGGGAACAACTCTTTGTGATACTGCAAACCAAAAAAAGTATAATATTCCCATTTCCTAGGAAAATTTAGTATATATTGAAACTACAACAAAGTACTTTGTGTAGCTGAATGGAGTTAAGTTCTAGACTCAGATCATTATTCATAGGTTTTTCACCTACATGAATGCCACTTAGAGTGGCATTTTTGTGTGTGAGAGTGTCACTCTGTTGCGGGATGCCTTGCTTCCCTAGCTGCTGTCTGCTAAATGCTGATTGTGACTCCTTCCCAGTGATTGTGACAACCCAAAATGCCTCCTCCCAGCCCTCTAGTTTTCAAAACAATCTTTCCTTCACTGAAAATCACATGGGACAATGTATCATAACACATGAAAAATATATGAAATTTAGATTTCAAGTGTCCAAAAATAAAGTTTTACTGGAACAGTCATGTGTATTTGTTTACATGTGGCTCCTTGTGCACTACAATACCAGGATTTGAGCAATTGTGACAGACACTGGGTATGACTCATCACTTGGTGCTGCTACTTGGTGCCCTACAAGTTAGAACAAGTTATAACAGTTAGAGCTGGACAGCATTACAAATGCCTTGTGTATTGCTGTACCACAACATTTGATTGCTTGTATTACTCTGTCAGAAAAGAAAAAGAAATACAGGTTTCCAACGTACTCTTAAGGCACAGTGGAGTGTGGATTATTTTATCAAATTTGACTTCAGAACATCATGTTTATTATGCAGGGACACCATAGCTGTGCTGAAAGGATATAGGAGATGTAAATATCACCAGACTAAGCACTCATCACAACGTTACTAGCTCTCAGGAAATTAAAAAATTTTAAAGGGAATATCTAAGCACAGGCAGAATTTCTTTGTAAAAATAAAAAATGAAACTGAGACTGTAGCCGAAGTAGGTGACACGTGACTCACTGGTTAGCTGAGGAAGGAAAGCCACTTAGCGGCAGCTTGATGAGGTTGTGTGTGTTTGCACCAACCAAAGAAATGCATCCAGGGAAAATAAATTTGCTTTGGAGAATTAGCTTTTTGGTGAGAAAAGTGCCCTGGCAGCTGAGGACAGTGAAAGCATTGTCCAATAGTCAGTTAAAAGCCTGGCAGGTGATAGTGGGTTCCCTTAGCTCTTGCTGAGTGAGCAGACGTTACCAATACTGCTTATTGTTTTTGTCTTTTTTTTTTTGAGGAGTCAGTGGTGAGTTTGAAGTGATCAGATAGCCTGCGTGGAACAACTACAGACAAAAATATTTTTAAAGAAATTGAGAGAACATCAGTGTGTTGCTGGTGGTAAATAGGTATGAAGCAAAAAAAGGCTTATGTGGATAAATTTTCAAGACTTGTGAAAACGTAAGGTGTTTGAAGCCTGTGGTTTATCCATTAGTATCATCGGCAGTACTTCACAGAAAATATTTGGATCTGTCATATTATTGATAATGTTGATGGTGAAGTTCATTTGCTCTCATGGACTTAAGCATTGTCATTTCCACGAACTTCTGTCAGAAAGAAAAGCTAAATATTCCAACTTGCCCTACTACACGACAGCTTGACAGCTTAGCAGTGGTCTAGTTTTTTTTTTTGTGCCTTTTTTTTTGAGCTAAGGGCTGAGATGGAAATTTTTCTGAATAAGAAAACTGTCATCTGTTTTTATTGAACACTGAATAGTTTTGGAAGTTAAGTTTTGTGCAGACTGGATCATGTTTCTTAATGAATTTAGTCAAAAATTGTAAGAAAAACAGCGTTAATATATGAAACTTAAATTGTGGTAAGGTTATTTCAATGATAAGTAATGTCAAATGATTTTAAGTGGTTCTTCTTGCTTTCCATGCTGGGACAGCCTGACTGTCAAAAGTTAAAACAAGAAGCAAGATCTCCATTCTTATACTTGTATGTATTTTCCAACCTCAAACTATAGTTCCTGAAGTGTTTTATGACCTTGATGCAGGTGCAAAGGAAATTTCCACACTTCAAAATGTATTTAACTGTGCGCTTGAGGAAATTCTGCCTTAAATTGCAAGTGATCAATCTGTGTTATATAACGACACACCAAAAGGAAATACCAAGGGGAGAACCTCCTAGAGTTCTATCCAAGTAACGAATATACTCAGTTAAAAGATATGCCCCTGGATTAATATTTTCAAAGATAAAATATGTAAAATTTCATTCTAGATCTTCATAACGGATAAATCTTTGTGATCAATTTTGAAAATAGGGAACACTGACTCTAAACCCTAGTTAAGGAAAATGTTATCTCCCAGCAAAAATACCTGAACTACAAAAAAAGTACTCAGTTATTACTCTTATATTTTGAATGTCAATAAGTTTGTGAAAATGTTTCTCTCGTCTTATGTAACTAACTGCATAATATCTTCAGTTTTGCATCTTGACCCACAAAGCCTAAAATAACTTCACAGAAACCGTTTGGCAGCCCCCAGTTTAATGCATGGCTGAGATGAGTAGACTTACCTCCTTAAATCATAGGACAAGTATGTTTTTATTTTATATTAAGACAGTTATATAACTTAGGAAAGATCCTCTTTCAGGTTTTAATTAGTTATATGTTTAAGTATTAGTACTTTAATCTTTTTTTCCTCTTTTCAGGGCCATTCCACATCCCCGAGGTCATGCACATTTGGCAGCACTTGTCAACCATGACTGTAAGCAGTTTCTGAAATTTTTTCCATGAAGATGTCATTGAAAAAAGTGTTGTGTGTGGGTTTTTTTGTTTTGTTTTGAGTGCAGATGTAAGGTAGGGTTTTCAAAGTGGGCTGTTGTCAAAATGGATAGCCAAAGGAGAAAATAAATGAATAAATATATTGACTCTAGTCCATTTTCTCTTACCTTTAAACTACCTGTCTTTTTATTCATAGCTCAGAAGTTGGTAGGGTTAGGGAGCAGAGCCTTGGTGTGCTTTATATCACTTTGTACACATTTCTGCTAATTTTTATGGATAATGAAGAGCATATATATTTGAAGTTTATTTCAATATGTAATTGTACATCGGGACACATGTATACATATAAAATATACCTGTTAGTTTTGTGTAATCATTGTCATAAAACTTAGTTTTTAAAGTCTTCTTTAGAGGATGCCTGGGTGGCTTAGTCAGTTAAGCATCTTCCTTCGGCTCAGGTCATGATCCTGGGGTCCTGGGATCGAGCCCCATATTGGGCTCCCTGCTCAGCCTCAGCGGGGAGTCTGCTTCTCCCTCTCCCGCTCCCCCTGCTTGTATTCTCTTGCTCTCTTTCTCAAATAAGTAAAATCTTAAAAAAAAATATAAAGTCTTCTTTAGAGAACAAAAACAAATAGTAAATTCCATAAAAAAATCAGTTTGTCATGTTTAGCAATGGTTTGCATTAAAAATATATCTGATCAGTTTCATTATTTGGCTCATGGACATCATTCCAGTTCTAACAGTCCTGTTACTATAAAATGATTTGGACAAGGAAAGACATTATTATTATTATATTTTTGGTTATCAGGATTAGATGTACTATTTTGTAGAAGTTAATTTGTATGTAATTATACAATTTGAGATATAGCATTTTGTTAGAATGTACTTACTGTTATACATTTAATTCCACATATTATATGCATTTTTCTCAAAATAATGTAGTTTTAGATACTATAGTATACTTACAGATTTGAGATCTTTTCATTTGAGATTAGATAAGAATATGAACCAGTAAGTAACATGTAGTTTTGAATAATTTAATTTCTGTACTTAATTTGTTTTATTTTATTCCTCTTAGCTTACAACTTTTCTCACAGAATAGATCATTTGTCTTTTGGAGAGCTTGTTCCAGGAATTATTAATCCTTTGGATGGAACTGAAAAAATTGCTGTAGATCGTAAGTATTTCATAATTACTGTGGGAATTTGCATGCAGGCAATTACCTTTATAACTTTAATACTAACACATTTTTAATAATCCTCTTATGACAAATAGGTAAACCTTTAAGTAGATTAACTGGTTGATAATTTTATGTGGAAATGTATGTAGAGAGAATTTCCTACTTGTGGATAAAATTTATATGTTAAAAAATGAGCCATAAGAACAAAAGAAATTAGAGTAAGAAGTAAGCAGGAAAAAAAAAAAAGACAAAAAAATAAGTAAGCAGGAAACAGAATTTAAAAGCTCTCTAAATAAATGAAAAGTAAATATGTTAATAGGGCTTACCTGCTTTTCCATATGCATTAAAGCAAGAATAAGAACTAAAAGTTTCAACATTATAAGAAGAATTGTTTGTATAGGTTTAAAGTTCTAAAATGCATATTTACCATTTTAGAAACCTCTTTGGGGAATTTTACAAACATCAGAAACCTAGAGTTAGTTATTCTAGAATAGCTTAGTTATTAACACAGTCAGAAGTAGTACATTATAGGGGCGCCTGGGTGGCTCAGTTGGTTAAGCGACTGCCTTCGGCTCAGGTCATGATCCTGGAGTCCCGGGATCGAGTCCCGCATCGGGCTCCCTGCTCGGCAGGGAGTCTGCTCCTCCCTCTGACCCTCCCCCCTCTCATGTGCTCTCTCTCTCATTCTCTCTCAAATAAATAAATAAAATCTTTAAAAAAAAAAAAGAAGTAGTACATTATAGCATAGATACCTTCTATTACTTTTTAACCTTCCATTCCATTTAAAATTTAGGTTTATCCAAATATGGATGGATTATTTTCTTAATTTTATAACAAGGAATCTATCTTGTATTTCTTGAAGGTTTTTGGTTGCCTTTCCTCTACTGAAATAGTCCTACTGTGTGACATGCCCCACCTGTATGACCTTTTAAGGACATGTAAAGCTTCCTGTGCTACTAGGAAGTCTAGCCTTTGCAAAACTGTAATTAAGGATTTCATTTTTTATTAGCTAAAATAGATTTATTAATATTCTTCTCAGTATTTTACTCTTTTATCATAATGTTGTAATCAGATACATCAAAGATGTTTTACTTGGAATACTGAGTTACATTCCTAAGTATTTTATGTTTGTATGGGTCACTTAAGGAAACTTGAGTATACTAAATTTGGAAATTCTGAGAATCATAAGCTTTATTCAGTATATAATCTCATCTTTATGTGTAGTTCATTGTATACAGATATACAGTAGATGTTACTTAGGAGATGATCATTTGAAAACATGTTGGTTAATACTTTGTTTCAAGATGCTAAAATGACTTTAAATTTTTGTACAGAAACAATTCTAAATATAAACAGATTAATTTTCAAAAGGCTGTTTTTGAGTTTACCTGTTCCTAAATTCACAAAGACTAAGTTACGTTATAAAATGTCACCAGTGTCAGTAGGTTATTCAAAGTTTTAAAGCAGGTGTACTCTTCTCCTTACTACTATATGTTTTATTGGGCTTCTTTTTCCAAAAAGAAAAAAGAAAATCCGCATTACAAATCTGTTGTGTCAGGTAACCACTCCCTCCTTGATGCTCCCCAGAAGTTTTGAGGGGATTACTTAGTACTTAGATCTTGAATGCTGTACCAATTCGGACAGACCCACACCTTTGGAACAATTTGTGGCTTGCAACAAAATTTCATTCAACAGCATCCACTTCCCCTCCCTACCCCACGCCCCCAGCTTTCCCCGACCTGGCCATTAAATTATCTCACAAATTTATGGCTTTTCCTTGAATTAACATTGATCAAAAGGCCTTCAGTAGTTCTCTGGCCACAGCTTAAATGTTTTCCAGTTTTTCGTTTCATGTGTCTTTGACCCTTTTGGTTATTACTCATTGCACTTCACTCCTCACATGTGGTGAGATTCCCTTTGTCCATCATGTTTCCCCCCAAATGATTATCCCACCCATGTGTACAGCATAGGTTATTGCCTTGCCACTCTCAGTTTCATCTTTTGTTCATTAATATTTAAGACTTAAACACCTTTTTCTCCTAGCACTTCCAGCTCACTCCTCTGTTTATGACACAATAGTTTATTTGTAAAACACCTCCAAACTAAGCATAGATAGAGCAGTTCACCATACATCAAAGAATGACTCAAAGGATGAAACTGAAGACCATCTACAATTAAAAGCCATCTATTGGTGGTGGACAAAGTTGACACTTTTCTGCCCTAATATTATCTGTGGCAATATTTAGGCTATTCAGTTGAAACTAATAATAGAAGAACTAGTCAAATACTGTTCATATTTTTGAAAGTTATATTGGTACAAGTGGTAGGTAAAATAAGTGCTAAAGTTGAAACAGGTTTTGTTTTATTTTATTAGAAACTTGTTTAATGTTAGTATTTGAAGACACCATTACACTTAACCTCTCCCTCCTATCTTGTTTACCCTTCCCTCCCCTATTCTGAATTACACTAAGATAAGAGAAATTGGATTGATGGAAATAAAAATTCACTAAGGTTGAGCAAAAGAAGATAGACACACAAAAGTACATTCTATGTACTTCCATTTATATAAACTTCTAGAATAGGCAAAACTAATCTGTGATGATAGAAGGTAGATTAATGGTTGGCCTAGGATTGGAGATAGAGGGGATTGACTGCAAAAGGGTATGGAGGAACTTTTTGAGGTGGTGAAAATGTTTTATATTTTGACTGTGGTGGTGATCGTGTGGGCGAATACAACTGTCAAAATTTATCAGACCATATATTTAAGGTTGGTGTATTTTATTCCTGTACACAGTTTCCATAGATAGTTATGTGGTGTGAGGTACATCTGTTTTCATGTCAAATGTAATGAGGCCCTATTACTTACCTAATTCTAACTACAGATAGATATATCTAATTCTAAATTTTATATAGACCTAGAAAATTAACATGTTCTAGAATATAGACCTAGAAAATTAACATTTAAGCTGTGGCCAGAGAACTACTGAACATTAACAGGTGAACTGTTACCTGTTTAAGGTTAATTAATAATTGGTAATATATTGATATTTATGACTTGTATTAAACCTAAAAATGCCTGAAGACTATAAATAGGATCCTTTGAATTATGTAGTAACCTCAGACCATAAGTGAGTAGGTTTGTTGTCTTCCTCCTGTCGTATCAATTCTTTGTATATATCCGAAGGCTGGCTAATTCAGTTTTGGTTTATTTGTATATCTTAAGATATTAGTAGAAAATGAAAATGTTCTGTGGTGATTATACTATTATAACTTTATTCTTACTAATTTCTGTACTATAAAGAAATGCTACTTTTATTTTTCACATTTGATAAAAGGATAATAATGTTATTAAGGACATCTAATGACTAGTTCATTTTTTTAACATCTTCTAATAGGTGTGTATATGTGACATTTTATGCTTATTGAGAGCTTGTTTACCAAGTATGAGTATATTGCTTTCATTGATCTTTTAAATTTGTTGTTGTTAAACACTAATAAGTAGCATTAAATTTCAAGTTAAGTGTATTTAACAGAAGGAAGGTGTATTTGGCAGTAGTATTGTTGCTATTGGATTGATGAAAAAAAAAACACATTTTGTTTTTGTTTTAGACAACCAGATGTTCCAATATTTTATTACAGTTGTGCCAACAAAACTACATACATATAAAATTTCAGCAGACACCCATCAGTTTTCTGTGACAGAAAGGGTAAGTTGAATCCAACTGATAAAATGATATATATATATATTTTTTAGCATTTTATAGTCCTGCTACAAAATAAGGTTAGAGTTGGTACCCTACCCCATTTAAAATTGGTGGAAGTTTTGAAATGCATTAATATTTTAATGAATAAAAATGGATATTAGTATGCTTTAGAGCAAGAAAAGAAGTAGATTTAAAAAATCTAGAATGCCTTCTATGCAGTTTAAACAAAATATTAAACTATGATAGTATTAATGACTTTATTCTTAATAATTTTGTAATGTTTTCTCTTGTATTGATATAATTAGTTCTTATCTGCCAGTGGACTCTCTGATTTCTGTGTTAGTTTTTAATTAGTGTACCTACCCTGGGGCATGCATGGTTCTTGTGGCTCAGATAGCAGACTTAGAGGGCGTGCCTTCCTACTGAGTTGGTGCTTTTTATTCATCTAAGAGGACAAATGTTCTGCAGTCTCAGGGTGGAGGGGCCTTATAAGTAAATATTATGAGGAGCAGAGTTTTGGAATTGGACAATTTAACAGACTTCTCATATATTCTGGGGTCATGTTTTCTTATTATTGTTTAAGAATGGTGAATATTCAAATATTAATATCCAGAAGAGTTCCAAGGTTTGCAGACTTGATTTTTGAAGTGTAAACAGGATGGAATGAAATAGAGCTTTTCTTGCTCAGTGAACACACTATGGTAGGTTTATGATTTTAGTTGCATTCCTTTCAAGAGAAAACTTCTTTTAAAAACTAAACCAGTAGCTTAAATTTTGATCTTTCAAATGAGGGCATTCTCTTTTCTTCTTGTATTTCATACAGTTTAAATAAAATGACAACAGAAAGTGAAATTGTTTCTAAATCTGATAATTTAAATGACAAGAAATATAATTAATTTGTAAATTCTTAGCAAAGAATTGTTACAAAAAGTATGTCAAAATATGAACCTGGCTTTTATGGATTTGGTCAGTGAAGATGCCATATAGTTATTAAGCTCTTGAGCTCTGTAGAACACTTGTATGTAAGTAAAGTGACCTTTTTGAGAAAATAGGAAAGTGACTCTGCTCTTTTGATTTCCTTAGAAGCTAATCACACAGAATACAGAATAACTTGATGGTCTCTGAAGAGCTTAGTCTAGTAGGACAATTCATAAAGAGATTGGATATCCTTCTTGTACAGTTGGGCTGTAGGGCTTCATATGGACTGTGCAAGTAACCAGATGATGTGAATCCCATTTTTCTCCTTCTCCTGTCTCTCCCCTTTCTTTTAGGAACGTGTCATTAACCATGCTGCAGGCAGCCATGGAGTCTCTGGGATATTTATGAAATATGATCTCAGTTCTCTTATGGTAACAGTTACTGAGGAGCATATGCCTTTCTGGCAGTTTTTTGTAAGACTCTGTGGTATTGTTGGAGGAATCTTTTCAACAACAGGTTAAGATTCATTCCTTTTTTGTCTAATTTTTAGAAGTGTTACACTGAAATTAAGGTGCTTTTACTTAGAAGAAGCAAGAAATATATACATTCCCATGTTTTGATATTTAAAAAATTTTTTTCTGTAAGATTTAATTCCAAACCTCCAAAATTATATTGATTAAGCATTAAACATCGTTAAGTTTACTGCATTCAGTGATTTAAGGGGGATTACTTAGTGAGCTAGAAAGATCCTTGAATGAATCCAAGTTCTGCCATTTACATGGTGGTAGCCTTGTAATATAGGACATGTGCCTTTTCTGAAATTGTTTTCTCATCTATAAAAATGGGAATAATAATATCTAACTTATAAGTGTGTTATAGGATCAGATGAGAAAATGCCTAGAAATAGTAGACATTTGAATGTAAATTTTCTTTTTCATTTAAGGTATTTTTAACTGTACAGTATGTAAAATCACGTCTTGTACTTTGAACCATGTAATATGTGCAACCAGAATTTTCAGTCAATGCTGCTTTTATGATTTGGGGCTTTTTTTGTCCTGAGCTTATGAGATTATCTCAAAGATAATATACGGAATCGTAATCATGAAAATCTGAGCATTAAGTACAATAGATAAAGAAAGGAAACTGTTCCTTCTCTATCCCCAACCCCTATTCAATATTACATGGAGCTGTATAGGTTTGTATGCTTTGAATTATATATTTTAAATGAATGAATAGGTTTTCCTATGAAAGACCTTGTCACTACTTTATTTAAATTTGTTTAAATTTGGGGTGCTATTATTTATTTTTCAAAGTGGTATGAGTGTGAGATGTATAAAGTATCCTTGAAAAGATTGCTTTGTCAAGGTCATGAATTATGTGGCCTTGTGATTTTGAAAAGAAATACATTTGTTTTAAAATTCAACTGTCTGGTTATTTTTAACCGTGGAAATGAATCAAGCAAACTGCTTTGTTTCCTTTCTTGATCTATTCCATTGTAATTAGTGGAGTTTTTTATTCTTATGTAACAGTTTAGGAAATAATTTCACTAAAAGCATCATTTTATTAAAAACAACTTATTTTTTATTACAGGCATGTTACATGGAATTGGGAAATTTATAGTTGAAATAATTTACTGTCGTTTCAGACTTGGATCCTACAAACCTGTCAGTTCTGTAAGTGCTACAATATAAATGGTGTTGACCTCTAACTCATAGTACCATTGTTAAATCTAAACAATAGCTTTTGGTGCTCAGAAAGAAATTGCCCAAAATAAAGCGTTGTGTTTAGAGGGAATATGTAAGGAATGTTTTCCTTACTAACTAATGCTTTGGTCTTCTCTTCTCCGTAGGTCCCCTTTGAGGATGGCCACACAGACAACCACTTACCTCTTTTAGAGAATAATACACATTAGCACCTCCTGAGTGAAGGAGAAAAACTTTTTGCCTGAGACATAAAATCTTTTTTAATAATAAAATATTGTGCAATATATTCAAAGAAAAGAAAATATGAATGAGAAGTGGGAATCATACCTAGGAAAAAAAAAAAGAAAAGAAAAACCCAAATCGAAATCCTATATATGTTGTGTCTGTTACACATGTCCTAGAAGAAATTATGCAGCTAATCAGTGAATAAGCCCAGCTGGAGTATTGCTTTGAAGATGACCCCTTCTGATATTTTCATAGCAAATGGGCAGTATCGAAATCAGAGCTTGCTTTTTGGTGACAAAGACCTGAAGGAAAGAAGTCAAACCACATCTAAAGAAAAAGGGATTGATAAGTGCAAATGTTTGCGTCCTTCTGTTTTTAAAAGATATGTCAGAATAAAATATGTAAAACATATGGAAAACTAGTCTAGACTTTAAAAAGTTGTGGTCAGGTCACACTGTTATTAAAGGAAAACAGGGATGGGTCCCTATGTTATAGCCATATCAGTGTTAAGCCATAATGACAAGGCCATTTATCCAATAATTTGGTCTGAGGAAGGTAACTGCTTTTCTTTAAACTCTGGCTATTGGCTTTTTCTGACTGTTCAAGGCAGGGTCGTGGAAGACTAAGGTGAATTCTTACAGGGGCAGGTACGTAGGTGCTATAATATGTAACAGATATCATTCACAAATTGTATAGTGGGCACTTATATAGGGAGAAGAAAGCACATTTTTTAAAAAGATGCTAAATTTTCTAATCTGATCCTTATATTAGTGGTATACTTTGGGAGCGGGAGGTGAGTAATAAAAAGGTCCACTACTGGTGATGAAAATTATCAGCTTGTAAAGTATTAAAAGGAAAAGTAGAATATTTTATATGTGTTTGGGTGAGGGGTAACAGGGTAACTTTCAATAAAGTAGAAACATAAGGCAAATACTTAAATAAGGCAAGATCATGTCAGATCTGAGAGATGATCATTAAACAATGTCCGGTAAGCTGTAAAACTGGATTATGAGTGTCTGCATTCAGAGTGTCCTGAATGTGACATTTTTTGTTATTAGATTGTGTTGTTCTAGCTTTCTTATTATTTAAGGATTGCTTTTAAATTTCCAGACTATGAAAGACTAAAAATAGAGGGAGATTTCGCTCAGGTTCCATTAAAAGCTGTATTTGGAATATGTGTGCCAACATCAGTTTTCCTTTTGTAATACTTAGTGATAGAAGAATCAACTACCAGTCCACAACAGTTTAAGTCCTTCAGAGAAATGGGGAAATAAAATTCCAGGTAAGTAGCAAGGACAAGACTAAAAGACTAGATTTAAAATGGTGGTTTTTGGACATAGGATGTCACAGATTATAGTTTTACAAATGGATTTTTTTTAAAGATAAAAAAATGTTTTCTTGAAAATAGTTGGTACAGATAATGTCTAGGGAGAGAAGGAGAAATACCGATGGAACTGCTTTGAAGTAAAGCTTATGTTGAATGGCACTCTGCAGGAAATAACAAAACCATTATTGTTTAAAATAGACGCTTTACCATTAAGAGCCATTAAGTTGACTGATTAACACAGGTGATATAACATGCACTGAAAGATTTTTTATTCCAGAAAATTCCAAATAACGAATGAGCCTTCTCTGTTATTGATTTGTTTTTTTCAGATACTATTTCCAATGTAGTTAGACTAGGAACTAATAGAATGTCTCTCAGAAGGAATTTTACTTAGAATCTTAGCTATTTTAGACTGAATCTTGGTTCTGTGAATCTGCTTGCCAGAAAGTTCATTCAAGCTTCAGGGTTGGTTGGTTTGTTTTTTTTTTAAAGGGAGGTAAACAATATTGATTTAAAATTATTTTCTTTTAGGATTTTAGCAGTTAAGTGTCTTTAAAAAGGATTTTAAAATTATTTTGGTGCTTACATATGATTTTTAATTGTTCCCATGTTTTCCAAATACCTTATTAAAATTTTAATGTAATTAATCTGTCCCATTAAAGCTGACTATAAAAGGAATTTCTTTAAAGCAAAATCTTGCTTTGCCATTGATTTACACTTTAATAGTTGAGAAAGGTTTCTACCTGACACTCCTCAGATAGTCAAAGTCAGGTCAAAGTAGTAAGATTCTGACCAGCCTTTTGGATGGTGAATGATGAAGTATGCCTGCATACTGGGACTTGTTAGGAGTTTCTGACCTCACCAAGTGTTTCTTTTCCATTGCCGAGAACACTGTTCTGACCTACTTATTATGGAGCTTTGGCTTGTGCCTAAGGGACCACCCTCAGTAAGGTACCCAACTTTATTACTCAATCCTCCTTTTTCATTTTATTAGAGTATTCATAATATTTATATATTCCAGCCTAAATATTTTAAAAGTTGAGATTTCCACTTATATGAAATAGGTTTTTTAAAAACTGTGTTTTGTATACTTTGGCCTCTAAAAAGAGATGTGAAATATTTAGGTGAATAATTCTCTGCTGCGGTATTTGTACAGTACAAACTACCTCTTGGGAAAAGCTTAACCCAATATTGGAATTACAAAATTACTTCTCATTCTCAATTTAGATGATTAATACCACATTTTTCTCACATGTTTTATGATAGCACTGAATTTTCATAGAAAAATTAACTAATGCAAGCAAAGTTTGCAATCTTTAATACAGGCTTAACTTTGGAATTCATAAAGGAATGACTTAAGGTCTAATTTTTTGATGTGATACATAGGGATATTTTATGCATCCTGTCTTTTTATGTCCTGAGTTAGTAATTCAAGTACCAGAAAGTAAATAAATTTTGCATATAAATATGCAGCTTATCTGCTTCAAAATTTAAAACTTTGAATCTTGAACTTGAGTTCAAGATGCATATTTTTGTTGAAAATTATTTAAACCTGAGCCAGAGGACTTTTAAAATTTCATCATGCCCTTTAACCTAGTAATTATACTTTGGGGCTCTGTTCTGTTTGGAGCTCTGTTGCAAGCCTTCTGGAAGCCAAAGTGTGTCACCCTTTGTCAGCACTATCCTAACTAGATCACCATGTGTTCACTACATTATGGTATGATGCCAATATCCAAGTATTTCCTTATTGTAGTTTTTCCCTACTTTTGAAATATTTTTTAGTGATAAAATCACCTTGCATTGTCTTAACAGTAGGAAACAAACTGCTTTGTATTTTTTGGTTTTCTTGTGTTTTTTTGTTTTAAGAGAGAAGAGCACACACAAGACTCATTTAGAGTCTCAATCCTGAACATTTGGACTCTAAATAAATGACAAATATAAATTTCTTTGTCCTTTTACAATCATGTACCCCCAAAAAGCCTCAGTTCCTCATTATTTAAGCTTCTTTTTCCTCATAGGAAAACTATATCAGTCTTTAAATATCACTCTGTTACATTTGCTTTTGCTCCAGATGGAGCTAAATTACTGTATGAGATTGGATTTCTTTTGTATTTTCATATTAAAAAGTGAATGAGTGATGCAAATTGAGCAGTTGACTCAAGTCTATAAAACTGTCAACAGAGTTGAATATAAGATTATAATCAGTGAAACATTTAAAATAGTTTTATCTTAGCAACTCCTAATTGTATTGGATGTTTATCAGAAGGAATTAGATTAACAACTCTTCCAAATATCATAACTCATTTATACTATTTTGTGTAATATTTTTAAGGTAAAACTAAGCAGATGTGGGGGAAAGTATACATTGATGAAAGCTACATACTAAAGCAGAATTTCAGCAACAACTGATACTACTGTAATACTTTAGAATCTTTCCTGTTTTCAAGCAGTTACGCAAATCAACTTGGTGATTTCTTGTATTAGACTTACCTTTAATTTCTTTAAAGTAGGATTGATACAAGTTGCCCAACCTCACATCTCCCCACCTATTTATAGTTCCAGGTTGGAATCAGTATATCAAATAAAGTAGGGACACACCAATGTTTTTTATCTGTGTACCAGAATAGGGGTTTCTAGCTGTTAAAACTCGATTAAGCGTCCTTTGCCATAACTATCTCCACTTCAGGTCACTGCTGTCTCTCAAGCCAATTACATCTTAAAACCAACTAGTTTTATTTCGTTAAATTAAAAAATATATATTTACAAAGTAATGTAAGCAGTGAGCATTTTTCCATACCTCTCTGTGGGCATATGGGACAACCATTACTTTTTACTACAGACAGTTGTTCATGTTCCCAGAATATAATTATTAAATTTGCAGTTCTAGAAAAATAACCCTGTGGAAATTCACATGTGATGCCTGTGAACTTTGAAAATTACTGATGTTTGGAAACTTCAGGCTGACCTACTTTGTTATGTGCATTGTAAGATAGCACACTATTTGGGTATTAGTCCCTTCTCAGATCAGTTTATCTACCCTGAGATTCTAAATCAGCTGTTTGAATGAGATGTTAACTGGAGGTGATGGTGTTGGGGGTTAGTATAAAATTAGTTATCTAAGAAATGTTTTTTCTGAGTTGTATGCACATCTGCCTCAACTTTTTCTAGTATTAATTGCTTTAGGTGGTGACTGTTTTTAACTGAAATATTACTGTATCAGGTATGTTGTGGGTAAAGAATATAGGGATTACCAAAACTTCTTTTTAAACATAGATACCTTTTCTTTGTACTTACCGTCCATCCTCTTTTTCCCCAAAACAGAAGGTTCTTCTCATTACATTGTAATTGTATGTATTAGGCATTCAATTAAGTGGTCTTGATATAAAATAATTAGGGATTTTTCTTTCATAACGATACCTATTTTTATTGCTTAATCATCACAGAACTTTGTGTCATTTCTTTAATACCACAGATAAAACATGCTTTAAATGTAACCCTATTAATGGTATCAGAAAACATTTAAGCATTATGTATCTATGTGTTAAAATTTATACTCATCTGGTAGTTTCTTTGGAAAATTCTATCTTTTTTTCTCTGGGGAGGGAGGAGATCTGTAGTAGTTAGCAGTTAAAGATACAACACTAGAAGAGGAAAACATTTTTTTTAATTCAAACTTTCATTTAATCAAAAGTCAAAATGAATACTTGATCAGTGGAATTTATGGAATTGGTGAATAATCAAAAGATAGTAAATTTTTAGAATAATTATGTTTTATCCAGTCTCATTGAATTATAACTTGATTTCATTTTTATCATATCTATAGTTTGTATCTTAATCCGTGTAACTCAGAAGTATCATATAGACATCTCAAACTAAAGATCACCAAGTGCTTTGCTTCAGAGCTGGTTTTTCTGCCCTGGAAAGAAGTTCCCAGACCTTAGATGAGATTGGAAAAGATACTGCCCAGAAGAGCTCCCCCCAGATGCCCTTTATGGTGTTCAGAAAAATCTCAAGTAATACCGGACGAGAAGCTGCCCTCAAGCCTTGTGCACTGCAACTACATGCGCAGCTTTCTGAGTATTACTAATTATTCCAGAAAGTGAGCATACTTATAACTGCCTTCCTTACCAGGTTATGCTTGTGTAATTTTCTAGTAGGTGTGATTATTTTTAGTTACTTAGGTCCCAAATACTATATTTGAATAATATTCCATGTTTTTAACATGAAATGCTGCAATCCAACGTACACTGATCTCTCAAATGCGAGGAAAGTCAGGATAACAGTTATATTATTAATATAGGGATTTGAGAATAAATACAGTTTTTACCCATTAATTCATTGGTATTATACATAAAATATTTTTAAATAAACAACACCTATTCTCTAAACTGACAGTCATTTAGTGAAGTCTATCCTTTTCAGCTGTACATTGTACAGTTAACATTGTGCAAGTGGAATGATCAAGATACTAGCAAGTCCTGGTGATCACAGAAGGGTAATCTTCACCACATTGCAGCAAAAGACTAAATATTTACATTTATATTTAAAATTTTGCTTTCCTCACTGGCAAAGATCAGGGGACTGTTTTTTTTTTTTTTTTTTTTTTTAAGATTCTAACCTAGTACCTTCCTCCCATTAGTCACTCTCACCCTGAGGCCTGAGCAAAATAAGCTTAAATAGAAGGGGTTTGGTGACTTCAGTGAACAAAAAGGAAACTCTTGGGAGAAGGTTATCAGGAAAATGGGTGATTCAAAACATTTAGAAATAATAGTTGTCAGTTTCAAATTATGAGAACTAATTTTACTTATAAGCATAAACAGTCCCAATGCAACTATGTACGTTTGAGCCCTCATTCTGTACATAATTATTTATATCTCATTTTTTTTTTTTTTTAGATTTCAGAAGTGGGTGTAGTTGAGGGAAGTGCTAAATGTGAACCCACTTTTCCAATTCCCGCAGCCTTCAATCAAGTCTTCATGGTATAACACAAAAAGGAAGCTGAGATTTCAGTAGAGAATTATTTCTTTTACAGTATTTCTGAGGATGAGAAGATCATTCTTCCTCAACTTAATCTTGATTTTAAACCTTTATACTGGGTACCTCAGAATGAATCCAAGGTTAGAACTGCCTTTTAGCATATTTCAGCTTCTATCATGTGTTCTTCCATGTACATGGAGTCAAAATTAGTCCTCTCAAGAGAAAAAAACCTAAATATGGACAGATAAATGTACTTCGGTGTTTTATATTCAAGGGCACAGAATGGAGTGTTAGGAAGCAATCTGGAAATAATTTTTCCTAAGATATGTATGATTATAGGCTAGGATATGCTTTCCTTCTCTCACTGAAATAAAAATATATAGGTAAGAAACATGAAGACATGACAACACATTTGACACGTAATGAGCTTGGGCATATTCTTTGTTACTTCCTAATCTTGAGAACCACAGTTTGCTGTTTTAGAGGTATCCAAAAGGTTCCAGATAAAAGGAGCTTGCCCAGTGTTCTTAGACCTTAAGCGTGCTGGATGCCCTAAAGTAGGAGAGGAATTTATAACAGAAGCTCACAATGAAGAACCAGACATTCCGAGCCATCTGAGATCTTGCAATGAGAAGGCGCCAGGCGATGAGGAGGAGGGCAGTATTAAAGAGGTAGTGAATATTTCGGAGCCTGGGGAACAGACATATAGAATCAAAGTTAAAACAGCACCAAAGACCCAACTGTATTATCTGAAGCCTAAGTGTGTTGTTTCCTGGTTGTGACCAGCAAATTGTTAGGTGCTCACAGGTATGTGGCATGACCTTATGACCTTTTGATTTTTACAGTTCTTATTTCCACAACATGCCTTCTGAATAATCAGATTTCCATAGTATTCCCCTGACTAGTTTCTCTTTCCCATACCTCTCCCTACTTTAACCTATCTTACAAACATGACTAACAATCTTTCTTAAACATACTTTGATCATATTACCATACCACAAATCTTCACTGGTTCTTGCTCAGTAGAAGGTAAGTTCTAAAGTTCTCAGTCTGCTATTCAATGTTCCTCTCTGTTTGCAATTTACTTTTCCAAGCTTATAATCTGTGCATTAAAAACCCTTTGCTTCTAACAGAATTATATCAGACTGTTCTGGTTCTTTGTCCCATATGGAATAATGACTGAAAGAAATTTAAGGCAGTTTAAAGACTTGAAGAATGGTTGATTTGCCCATGTTAAAGAGCACAGTCAGGTTTCCTGCTTGTTAGGTATTCTTTATTAGAAGAAACAGAGAAACTTGGGTTCAAATCTGGTGCCTCTACTTCCCACGTCTTACCATGGACAAGTTACTAACCTTTTTTGAGTCTAAATAGTTTTTGGATTAAAAAAAGAAAAAATGGGATAACTAAATAATACCTCCCTCCTAGGGGTGTGGTGAAATCTAGGTGAAACAGTGTATTACAAGAAGAGAGTATACAAGGAAGGACCTGTAAGGTAGTAAATGCTCGAAAAATGTTAATTCCTCCCTTCACCCGCTCAAATTTCATGTCTGGTATAAAATCAGATACATGTGATAAGTGCTTAATAAATATTAACTGACTGATTATTCTTACCTTTTCAAATGTTGTTTTGCTTCTGGGATCCCAGCCATATCCTCTTTCAATAAGTACTTCTTAACTCCTAAAACATAATTTTCAATGTATTCCAACCAGTTCAACTGGCGCACATCAAAGTTGAATACCTGAAAGGCAAGAAGAGATTATGAATTGCCAGATTTTCATTGCTGGAGACAGTCACCTTGTCCTTTTGATGAAGTTTCTTTTACATAAATGAGTGACATTTGGTTTGAGAGACTTGGACCCCTCCAAAGGAGATTATTTGAGCTGTTACTTCAAAGGCATTGACAATATGGGTTGCCATTTACACAGAAATATTTAAATATAGATCAAGCACAAATATTTGACTTTTGGGAAGTCTTGTGAGGGGAAACTTAAAGGAACTGGCATTAGTCTGGTAAAAGCTACTTTCATTTCAAGCAAATGGGGATTAATTATTTTTAAAAGTGATGGAATAACTTTGGTTAGGGACCAAAACAAATTGTGCTTCTTTTCCATTCTTAAATTTTGTGGTGTTTCCTTGGCCTACCATCCTTTACTACTTCATTGTGCAGATTAAGGTAAACTGGATAAGCAAAGCCTTAAGGAAAAGTTTAACAGAATTTATATTCTGTATTTGCTTTAGAGATGTTATCTACTATGTGTGCTGTTTTGATGCCCTTCAAAAGCATTTAGAGTTAAGTGGTAAGAGTTAGTGCTTCTCTTGGAACACTAGTGCATTTCCTCCTCTTGGACATAGAATGCCATGAAACTATATTTTCCCTTTCACTTTGCCACCAGAAAGCTCAAAAACAAATTTCCTGCTTAACTGCAGTGACTAGATAGGATCTCGTAGACTACACATGGATGGACATTCTATTTTTCTTATCTTTGACTTTACATTTTAACATTTTCCCTAGTTTTTTTTTTTTTTTTTAAAGATTTTATTTATTTATTTGACAGAGACACAGAGAGAGAGGGGACACAAGCAGGGGGAGTGGGAGAGAGAGAAGCAGGCTTCCCGCACAGCAGGGAGCCCGATGCAGGGCTCGATCCCAGGACCCTGTGATCATGACCTGAGCCAAAGGCAGACGCTTAACGACTGAGCCACCCAGGCGCCCCAACATTTTCCCTAGTTTGACATTTTATTTCTCTTGTTCTTTTATTATATGTGTTTATTGCAAGTTAAATCTTTGTGAAATTATATGGAGTGTTAACAAAGCAGATGAGATTGAGTTCCAGAGAGCTTCATAGACTTGTCCAACAGCTGAAATGCTTTCCAAAAGTAATTAATCACTTTGGATATGTTTGTTTTCTATAGTAGTACTAAATATTACTTATTCATCTATGTAAGAGGCTTTTATTTTTATACTATTTCACATTTCTAAGTTAGATTTCAGTGAGGCCCTAGTTTGGAATCCTCATTACATAGGGCGAATCAAACTCAATTCTAAGCCAGAGTTTGGCAATTATACCAAATTATTCAGGACTATTACCTTTGCTAAGATATTTTGAAAGCGTATGTTAAATCCATAGCAGATTTAATTTTTTTTTTCACAAAATTTTTGGTTATTTTAGGTTAAAATAGTAAAATGTCAAAAAATGAAACTCTAAGCTATTACCTTTTGAATTATTTAGATGGATAAATTCCTTGGAGAGAATGCAATAAAAATAAGTGTACATGAGATTTGAAGCTAATTTTAAAAATAATTTACAATAGCTAGAGCTTTTTTTTTTAATAAGCTAGTTTGATCACTACACATTTTAAACAAGTGCTTAGAATAATTTTGGCTATACAAGGTATGTAAACATTTCTGAAAATAGCTCTATTTCATGTCAGGTTTAGAGATGCTCAGCAATTATTTCTAAATCTCTAAATCTCACTTGGTGTACTTAATATATTTAATACAACACTTAACAGTGTTTGACTTTGCAAGTGACCCTTAGGTCCCATGACCCTAAGTAATTTTAGGGCTTTATAGTTTTTGGATTTGAATCCTGCTCTGTGAGGCTGGAGTGTAGGAGTAAATCCCTTAACTGGCAAGTGAGGCAAACTATGGCCTTCTAACGTTTCCTTCTCAGTTTGACTTGGTCTCTTCTATATGCTGCCAAGTACTAGATAAATCAAGAAATGCTTTATTCTTTAAAATAAAAAATAGTAGATAATGTCAATCAAGAGAGTGAAAACTTTGAAGTTTAGTTGAAAACTAAGGATATGCTTGGGGAACACCTGACTCCTCAAGAAGAAAAAAGCTAGGAACATGTACAAAGTATGAAAGATTTCTTTCTTTCTTTCTTTTTTTTTTAAGATTTTATTTATTTGACAGAGTGAAAGAGCACAAGCAGGGGGAGCAGCACAGGGAGAGGAAGAAGCTGGCCCCCTTCCGAGCAGGGAGCCTGATGCGGGACTCGATCCCAGGACCCTGGGATCATGACCTGAGCCGAAGGCAGATGCTTAACCATCTG
This sequence comes from Mirounga leonina, assembly GCF_011800145.1. Lineage (NCBI taxonomy): Eukaryota > Metazoa > Chordata > Mammalia > Carnivora > Phocidae > Mirounga > Mirounga leonina. The sequence continues at coordinate 5,551,438 of NW_023270504.1, forward strand.
AGCCACCCAGGCGCCCAGTGTGAAAGATTTCTATATTTGTGAATTTCAGAATATGCAAAGATTTCAGGACCTAATGTCTGCAACTGCCCAGAAGCTAATGTAAAGAAATAAATGGCACTGATGCTCAGCAATTAAAAGTGAAGGCCTGTCTTGAGAAAAGTCTGAATTGTTGAAGACAGGTCATTAGAGGGAGAGGGAAGCTGTCTGTGCTGTCAGTGTGCTAGAGGGTGGGAGGGAGGTCTTGGTGGGATGCACATGTGAGGGGTTAGCTTTGGAGATGCAGAATGATTTTGATTTAACAAGAAGAGTGGATGTGTTTATGAGTGGTAAAATTAATGATTTTTTCATTGAAGTCCTATGTTGTGGGGTTAGGGAAAATATAGAGGTTTGTTGAAAACAGCCACCAAGGGCAAACAGGGATTGAAGCAAAGTATGTGAAATGTGACTGCAGGATAGCAGTGAGGATCTAATCAAAGTCAAGAACTCAGGTCTCTTACATTAACTTATGTCCTGCAATTGTGTCAATAGCATGGACAGATTTTCTTAGGGCCCCCCCCCCAAAAAAGATTATGTATATAACTAAAACTTCCTTTATTCATCAGCTTTCCAGGTCAAATAATTCTAAATTCCAAATGAGCAGATTTTCCTGTTGGTTGTCAGCGCTCTACTTACTCTCTGATCTTCAGGACTCAGCTCAGACATCAGCATTTCCGTATTGTACGTGCTCCATTCCCAACTCCGGTTGACAAAATACTCCAGCATGGAAACGGTTTTTAAAAGCCGATTCATGACCTTTGTCATCCTGGGGTAAAGATCAGGTAGGAACAAATATCAGCACACTACTGATGGCTGATTTCCCTGTTACTCTATAGGATGTGTGACAAATTACTTTCGAGAAAATATAAAAAATTTCACTCTTCTCTTTCCCCCATTTCCTCATTAAAACACGTATTCTTTTTTCTCTTTCCACATTAACTGTTGAATGAAGGAATGGGATGAATCTAAAGGAGTTTGTTCTATTAATCATTTTATTTATTTATTTTTAAGATTTTTTTTTTTTTAATTTATTTGAGACAGAGAGAATGAGAGAGAGCACATGAGAGGGGGGAGGGTCAGAGGCAGAAGCAGGCTCCCTGCATGCGGGACTCGATCCAGGGACTCCAGGATCATGACCTGAGTCGAAGGCAGTCGCTTAACCAACTGAGCCACCCAGGCACCCCTCTATTAATCATTTTAAAACCACCAAACTCCTCCTCTTCCTCTTTACTACCTTAAGAGTAGCAAACATTTAAAAAAACCCAGCCTGATACCAGAAAAGAACTTACTAGGTGATAACCCAGTTTCTGGCACCGTGCTGATACTTTAAAAAATTATCTCAGCTAGTTCTCATAGCATCTGTTAGGTAGGTATGTATCTACATTTTTTTTTTTTTAAGATTTTATTTATTTGAGAGAGAGAGAAAGAGAGAGCAAGCACATGAGAGGGGGGAGGGTCAGAGGGAGAAGCAGACTCCCTGCCGAGCAGGGAGCCCGATGCGGGACTTGATCCAGGGACTCCAGGATCATAACCTGAGCCGAAGGCAGTCGCTTAACCAACTGAGCCACCCAGGCACCTGGTATGTATCTACATTTTATGAACAGGCAAAGTGAGCTTAAGATAGATTAAGTGTCTATGATAATATAAGCATCAGAAGGAAAATTCCAACCCAGTTTTGACCAACCTGAAAAAGCCTCTGCTTTTGTAATCTCACCACTCTGTGTCCTGTTACTTCCCATGGCTGGCATATTCCCATCCTGGGATCAGGACATGGACCATCTCCACTGTGTGAACTTTCCAACTTTAAAGCAATTTATGGAAAACTTTCATAGTTGCTCTTATTTGATCCTCACAGGTAGTAAAGACCTATATTCTTTATCTTCATCTTACAGAAGGATTAACAGGTTCAAGGTCACACAGCTAATGCATCAACCTAGATCTGGCTACAAATCACTTTGGCCTGTAGAACATTTGGCCTTTAGAACATTTATCTCAGGCCAGTTTTAGCAGTAGCGATTACTGCAGTTGACCCAGTAATGACTTGTGATGCTCTTTTGGGAATTTGGTCTTATTTCTGGTCAAATCCTAACGCCCATATACCTAATGACTTAAGAGGGACTGCCCTCGTTGTATCATGGGAAATTCTTAGGCAGAAGGTAGACTCGTTATTCCCTGATACAAGCATCATAAAAGGGTTCCGTTTGGCTATTATCATCTTACATTTTTGCTATCGACTGAATATTTATCCTTTCCAAATTCATAGATTTAAACCTATTTTCACCAATGTGATAGTATTTGGAGAAGACTTTGGGAGGTGATTAGTGCCCTTTATAAAAGAGACCCCAGAAATCTCTCCTGGCCTTTCCACATGTGAGGACACAGAGAGATGGCTGTCTAGGAGCCAGAAAGCAGGCCCTCAGCAGATGCTGAATCTACCAGCACCGTGGTCTTAGACTGCCCAGTCTCAAATCAACTTCCGTTGTTTATAACCAACCCAGTCAATGAGATTGTTATAGCAGCCCAAATGGACGACAATCTTTATCCCTCCTACAACTCTGATGTCACTGATGTGATTTCAAGAAATTTAATTTTTAAAAAATAATCATTGTAGAATGATATACTACATACAGGAATATATCAGCATAATAGTATTTTTTCTTAGAATACATTTATTACTTTCAGATACAGAAGTTGTTAACACATAAAATGTAAAACCCATAAAGGAAAAGAGTGATTCATTTTTTTCACATAAAAATCTAAAACTTCTTCAGTAATGACAGTGATTATTATATTCTATGCTGTCTTACATAAAGCCTTATAAAATAGGTATGATTACTGCCCCTTTTTACTGGTGAGGCAGTTAGGTATTAGAGACAGTAATTTAGGGCTCATATAGCCCTTGACTTGGTAAAGCCATGATTCAAATGTGTAAGTCAGACTCTAAACTCCATCTCTTAAGAAAACCTACATTGTAGGTAGTCCCCTTGTATTAGAAAAAGCTTCATAATCAAAGCTATGAGATAAGAAATTGACTTGGAGAAAATACATTAAATATATATTTATTCACACAAGTATGAGTTTCTGTAAGTTAATAAGGTCAACCCAATAGAATAATAGGTGAGAAGCAGAGGCAGACAACTCACAGAGGAGAAACCTTGAATGTCCAATGAACAAATGAAAGCCCAGCCCCTCCAGCAATCAGGGAAATGCAAATCAAAGTAACAAAGAGATGACCTTCATTGCCATTAGTTTGACAATTCAAAAGATTGATTTCGTTTTGCCAAGTATTGATGAGGGTAATTAAAAACGCATTTTTACCCCGCCATGCTGATGTGGTAGTGCAAAATGATAGAGCTTTCCTTTAGGGCAACCTAGCGGCAGTTGCAAAATCCAGATAGCCTCCAATCCAGCAGTCACACTCCTCAGCATCCTCCCCAGACCCAGTGGTATGTTCCAAAAAAAAAAATGCAGGTGCACTGATATTCATTACCCCATTGTAATAGGAAAAAACTAGGCAGAATGACTTAGATTTTCAAGGAAAATTAGTGAAAAAATTTGGAAAATACGTAAGCTTGATTTACACACACGCACGCACATACCTCAAAGCAAAACTATGTTTATATATGTCTATATATGGTTGTAAATGCATAGATTACACACAGACATACCTGGGAAGGGAAAGAGTCTAAAAGAATTCTAACATTTTCTGCCATAAAGATGATTCTTAAAATTCTTATAGAAACCTAGCCATTTCCCACAAATACTACAATTTAATTTCTCAAAATTCATAAAGATTTTTATTGGCTCCCTTCCACCTTTTTTCTTTTCTACTTACAGAACTTTGCTCTTTATCCAGGTCTTCCAACCCTGATAAATTTTAAAGTTTTCAGCATTTCTGCCTATAATGTTTGTTTTCCTTCTTTTCCCATCTTTATTTAATAAGCCCCATACAAATATTTTCCCCATAGCCACAGCATCTCCTTTTCACCTTGCTCAAGAAGAACCTGATTACTGAGTTATGAGCTCTAAATAAGTTCTCTGCAAATTTGGATAAATGCAACATTGCCTAAGTTTTAGCCATTTGCACTGCTAATAAATGCCGAGAGAGACTTCTTCCTATAAAGAGACTAGCATAGAAGGCAATGCTATTCATGCTTCCAATGCTTGCTTGCAGGGATTGCCTTTGGTAATTATAATAATGATGACTCTTCAGACGCAACAGAAAATTCTTCAAGTGAGACAGAGAGAAAGGGATAGGTCCTATGTCACACAGCTAGATGGCGACAGAGCTGCCTCAGCATCAGCACATTTCATTCTACCTTGTTCCCCTTAATTTCTTTATTCACCTCTAGGTGGCAGTAACTCTAGCTCAGGTTTCTCCAGATCTTTCCTCTTTTCAACTTCTAGACTACTCTATATTCTTCCCTTAGCTTCTATTTCCTATTTGTAAAATTGGTGTAATGAGTACATCCTCTCTGGATTGTTGTGAGAATGAAAACGAGATCATCCTACATCATCCCGCGTGTGTGTGTGTGTGCGTTACCGTTTTTTTTTTTTTAAAGATTTTTTATTTATTTATTAGAGAGAGAATGAGAGAAAGAGAGCATGAGAGGGAGGAGGGTCAGAGGAAGAAGCAGACTCCCTGCCGAGCAGGGAGCCCGATGCGGGACTCGATCCCGGGACTCCAGGATCATGACCTGAGCCGAAGGCAGTCGCTTAACCAACTGAGCCACCCAGGCGCCCTGTGTTACCGTTTTTAAGATTACCTAACAGTTTAGAAAACCCCAGACTTACAGTCTCACTTGCTTTGCTTTTTGGGTGGATGATTACTTGCTGAATTCACCAAGCAAGTTTCTCAACATTTAACTTCATTATGACAGAGGATTTTTAAGGTAGGGGTCCCTTTGGGGATTCTCATTACTACTGCTTCAGTTGGCCCCAAATTTATGTAAGATTCAGTTGTCACCTTCAAGCCCCAGATGAAAAGAGGGCTAAGGACTTCGGGGGCCCTAATCTTCCATGCAACAACGCTCTTAAAGCAACTGACCCGGCTTCTCACCTGGGCTTCCTTCCTGTGAGCCGCAGATAGAAGTCGTAGATGATGGCAGGGGCCCGGTGGCTGACTGCATTCCAGTACTGGCTTGTGATGGTGTTGGTTGTGAAGTCTGCATTTGGCCTCCTAAAAGCTCTCTCAAATGGGACTTTTTCAAAGGTTGCCAAGACTTGGAATCCTGGGGAAAAAAATAGAGTACAAGTCTGGGAGCATATAAGCCCACTGTAGAGGAGGGCATTTGCAATGGGTCAAAATGATAAAGACCAGTGATTGGCTGTGTAGAGTCAAGAATCAATCTCTGAGAACAATATTAAGATATTTATGCCAGGCAAGAGGTCACCTACAAAATCAAATAACGAGAATGGGTTCTGAATTGGGTCCTTTTCCTGAAACCTTTATCTAAAACAACTTCTTGGGGAAATAGTTTCAGTCAATACAGTGAAGTATTGTTCAGAAAAACTTAAAATCCATCATTTGGTTCCCAGGTTATCTAGTCTATTCTGAAAGCCTCAAGACAGAGCCTGAGAGCCTTATTTCCTAGGTTGGATCATTAGTTGTAGAACCATCAGTAAAGTTTCTTCATATTTACTTAAACCTTTATAAAGGGCTACTTAAAGCTTCATAAAGGTTTAAGTGAAAAAGAGAATATTAAGGCAGGATTCCCTTGTGTTGGTTCACTTTAGATACCGGTCTTTTACTTCTTTGGTATTTCTGCTTCTCTGGGACTATCCCAGACTCCATTGTCCATCCATTCTTGTCTCCAGATTTTTTCCACAATACTTTTAATATTATTATGTAAATTATGTAGATAAAACCTAGATAAAAGTTTAGAAACTTTTAATGTACATTTGTAAAATAATTCTTTTCAAATGATATTAATTCCAATTCAATGTTCATTTTATCTATGTAAAATTTTCAAAGAATATACCTAAGTTCATTATTCAATTATGATGAAGATATCAGTTATTATGGTAATATGATTATTGTCCTCTTTAAAGTATATTACTTGGAAATCTATATAAAATCTATACAGAAGAGATTCTCAAGAAACATCTGACCTAGGAATCTCTTTTTCCTCCCAGAGGGATTCATATTCACTTTTAAGAATCACTACTGGAATGGGTACTGCACAGAGGCCAGAGACCTGTCTTTTACTTCTGTTTGAGGTACGAGCCCTCCATATGAATTTGAATAGATCTTTTACTCTCTTGGGGCCTCATATATAAAATAAAGCAAGGCCACTAGATTATTTTTAAGATTACTTTCAACTATGACATTGTATAATTTGATAAACAGATAATAGGTTTTGGCGTGGAAGAAGAATTTTGAATTTCAGAAATGGAATTTACATGTAGCATCTTTTTATTTAAGAGCTTAACATATCATCTTTGCTTCTATTAATGCTTGTTTTTTAATCCTGTTACTGAGGTAGAGGAGATTTATTTTTATTTCCAAATGTTTTCAGAATTATTTAGATATATGATCTAAATAACTGGATATATGATCTAAAGAACTTTGATGGCAGTAATTTCATTTTTATTGAAGTAACAACTTTACAAATAGAATAGCATAGCAGAGTGCTCTGAAATGGAAATCAGATTCTAACAAATTAAGTACATGTGATTTTTTTTAATATCTAGTACCTAAATAAAACTAGATGATCTCAAAGTTTCAGATATTTGCAGAAAACCAACTCCTAAATTGACAAAGGAGTACAAGATTGGTTAGCTAATTTTCAGTTACATGCAGGATTAATTACTTCCATTCAACAAGATATTTTCGAGGTTACACTTATGGCTCACTGTATAAATCGATGAAGAGTATCACTGACTCAATAACAAAAGGTAGCATTATTGAACTCTTCTAAATCTACTTGGTTATTGATGATCTCACAGTTGCAGTGATGTAGCCAGGGGACAAGGGACGTGTGTGTGTGTGAGCAGCCCCTGCCTCAGCACGAGGAGCATTTCCTCACTGACGTTACTTATAACTGCTGACTTTTACTTGGTTTTATCTATTTTTAAAATCTTTATAGCCAGTGGACCCCTTATTGCTTACAATCATGCACATTATTCCCACTAACCCCCTTTCTTTGATGCTCCACAGCACATTCTAGTTAACTCTTACACATTCATTATTACTAATTATTTTATCTTTTACTTATTTTTTGTCTTTTTCTCCCATTAGACTCTAAGCTCCAGGACACATTTTGTCACATTTTCCCCCTGTGGTAGACACTAAAACTGTGCGGGCAGATGCTAATAGTTATGTAGTTACATCTCTACAGGCGCTTACCCATTTTTCTCCAATTACAAGGATTGAGGTTACCAGATGTACAGTGGTAGATTAATGTTGACTTAGGTCTGGAAAATGAAATAAAAATTAAATAAATACAACAAAATGGAGGACAAATGAAAGATAGGGAAAAACAACATGTAGGCAAGGATGTTTCAATAATTCCTATAACTAGGTCAACACTCCATCTTCTGTTCCTTCTTTGGGTAAAAATGCAAAATGGAAGAACACGAGGAAAGTGTTTGTGCATGTGCATATGAAAGAGGGCTCAAATAAGTTGATGTATTTAGGGAGCAAATGGAGGTACCATGACAATGAGAAAGTAGATCATATTGTTAACTTCTAGACATATTTATTGGGCAAAATATAGGCTATGTTTTCTTCTAAGTCCAGTTCAGCCCTGCTGGATTGAATCGAAAACAACTAAATGGCTGACTTTAAATAAGAAAAATTTAATTCTGTTTGCCATTTACAAACAGAGTCAAATATACAAACAACTTTTTTTTTTTTTTTGTACTAGGAAATAGAGCCCCCCCCCCAATGGAGATCTGAACTTTTGGCATATATCAGGAAATGAGCAGCTGTATAAAATATAAAAGATGCCCTTATTTCACCCACTTTTATCTCCTTTGCCTTAAAAAAGGGAGCTGTATTTTAGATTACTGACTAGAAAGAAAAGCTTTTTTGGGTTAGAATTTTAAGGTTAAATGATTTAGAGTTTGTTACTTTATACAAAATACGAAGCAGTATTTATAAAATACCTCCATGCATACGTGATGGCATATTTGGAACTTTGTAAAATATTGAGACCGATTCTCTCTGATATTTGGGGTCTTCTACAATCAAATGTGTATATTTTGAAGCTAAGCCTAACATATTCACCCTCCTCCTCATCAAATCTTTGAAAGCTGGCTTCCACATGCGCACCTGTGAACAGCTGTGTACCATCCCACAGCCAAGGTGAGATTGACGACTGTATCAACGGGAATTAAATCTGCCACAGCCATCGGAGTAGCTCTTATGGACCGAAGAAACCCTTTGCCAGCCTGTGAGGAAAAAGAGCATGAAACACTGAACCAAGTTTTAAGTAACAGCTGGGGCTAATACTAATGCTGCTCGAAATAATAGTTAACACTGACTCGCTGCTTACTAGGTTATTGGGCTAAGGCTGACTTCTCTCAGCCTATCCAACCCCCCAGCCAAGTCCATCTCAAATGACAGCATTTCCATAGAGGTCCTCGGGTTCTGTTAGGGAGTGGAGTTCCTCAAATTTGTGAGAGGTTAATATGTTTAGTTAATTAACAAACACCAAGAATAGTTTTTTACATTTAAAAATTAATTCATAAGATATCTTAAAAACTAAGGTTTCCCACATTTCCCATTAATATTAGTTTACCATTTTATTTATTTATTTATTTATTTATTTATTTATTTATTTATTTATTT
>NW_023270504.1:5560277-5572984 GCF_011800145.1 Mirounga leonina
TTTATTTATTTATTTATTTATTTATTTATTTATTTATTTATTTATTTATTTATTTATTTGAGATAGAAGAAGGAAGAACGAGCAGGAGGGAGAGGGAGAAGCAGGCTCCCCACTGAGCGGGGGGCCCAGACACGGGACTGGATCTCAGGACTCTGGGATCATGACCTGAGCCAAAGGCAGACACTTACTGAGCCACCCAGGTGTCCCTTAGTTTACCATTTCTTTTTTTTATTGTTATGTTAATCACCATATATTACATCATTAGTTTTTGATATAGTGTTCCATGATTCATTGTTTGTGCATGACACCCAGTGCTCCATGCAGAACGTTCCCTCTTTAATACCCATCACCAGGCTAACCCATTCTCCCACCCCCCTCCCCTCTAGAACCCTCAGTTTGTTTTTCAGAGTCCATAATCTCTCATGGTTCCTCTCCCCCTCCGATTTCCCCCCCTTCATTTTACCCCTCCTGCTATCTTTTTTTTTCTTAACATATATTGCATTATTTGTTTCAGAGGTACAGATCTGTGATTCCACAGTCTTGCACAATTCACAGCGCTCACCATAGCACATACCCTCCCCAGTGTCTATCACCCAGCCACCCCATCCCTCCCACCCCACCCCCCACTCCAGCAACCCTCAGTTTGTTTCCTGAGATTAAGAATTCCTCATATCAGTGAGGTCATATGATACATGTCTTTCTCTGATTGACTTATTTCGCTCAGCATAACACCCTCCAGTTCCATCCGCGTCGTTGCAAATGGCAAGATCTCATTCCTTTTGATGGCTGCATAATATTCCATTGTATATATATACCACATCTTCTTTATCCAGTCATCTGTCGATGGACATCTTGGCTCCTTCCACAGTTTGGCTATTGTGGACATTGCTGCTATAAACATCAGGGTGCACGTACCCCTTCGGATCCCTATATTTGTATCTTTGGGGTAAATACCCAATAGTGCAATTGCTGGAGCGTATAGTAGCTCTATTTTCAACTTTTTGAGGAACCTCCATACTGTTTTCCAGAGTGGTTGCACCAGCTTGCATTCCCAACAACAGTGTAGGAGGGTTCCCCTTTCTCCGCATCCCTGCCAACATCTGTTGTTTCCTGACTTGTTAATTTTAGCCATTCTGACTGGTGTGAGGTGGTATCTCATTGAGGTTTTGATTTGGATTTCCCTGATGCCGAGCGATGTTGAGCACTTTTTCATGTGTCTGTTGGCCATTTGGATGTCTTCTTTGGGAAAATGTCTGTTCATGTCTTCTGCCTATTGATTGGATTATTCTTTGGGTGCTGAGTTTGATAAGTTCTTTATAGATTTTGGATACTAGCCTTTATCTGATATGTCATTTGCAAATATCTTCTCCCATTCTGTCGGTTGTCTTGGTTTTGTTGACTTTCTTTTGCTGTGCAAAAGCTTTTTATCTTGATAAACTCCCAATAGTTCATTTTTGTCCTTGCTTTCCTTGCCTTTGGCGATATTTCTAGGAAGAAGCTGCTGTGGCTGAGGTCGAAGAGATTGCTACCTGTGTTCTCCTTTAGGATTTTGATGGACTCCTGTCTCACATTTAGGTCTTTCAACCATTTAGGGTCTCTTTTTTTTTTTAAAGATTTTATTTATTTATTTGACAGAGAGACACAGCGAGAGAGGAAACACCAGCAGGGGGAGTGGGAGAGAGAGAAGCAGGCTTCCCGCGGAGCAGGGAGCCCAATGCGGGGCTCGATCCCAGGACCCTGGGATCATGACCCGAGCCGAAGGCAGACGCTTAACGACTGAGCCACCCAGGCGCCCCTAGGGTCTCTTTTTGTGTGTGGTGTAAGGAAATGGTCCAGTTTCATTCTTCTGCATGTGGCTGTCCAATTTTCCCAATACTATTTGTCGAAGAGACTTTTTCCATTAGACATTCTTTCCTGCTTTGTCGAAGATTAGTTGACCATAGGGTTGAGGGTCCATTTCTGGGCTCTCTACTCTGTTCCATTGATCTATGCGTCTGTTTTTGTGCCAGTACCATATTGTCTTAATGATGACAGCTTTGTAATAGAGCTGGAAGTCCGGAATTGTGATGCCGCCAGCTTTGCTTTTCTTTTTCAATATTCCTCTGGCTATGCGGGGTCTTTTCTGGTTCCATACAATTTTTAGGATTATTTGTTCCATTTCTTTGAAAAAAGTGGATGGTATTTTGATGGGGATTGCATTGAATGTGTAGATTGCTCTAGGTAGCATTGACATCTTCACAATATTTGTTCTTCCAATCCATGAGCATGGAACGTTTTTCCATTTCTTTGTGTCTTCCTCAATTTCTTTCATGAGTATTTTATAGTTTTCTGAGTACAGATCCTTTGCCTCTTTGGTTAGATTTATTCCTAGGCATCTTATGGTTTTGGGTGCAATTGTAAATGCACTCCTTAATTTCTCTTTCTTCTGTCTTATTGTTGGTATATAGGAATTCCACTGATTTCTGTGCATTGATTTTATATCCTGCCACTTTACTGAATTCCTGTATGAGTTCTAGCAGTTTTGGGGTGGAGTCTTTTGGGTTTTCCACATAAAGTATCATATCATCTGCAAACAGTGAGAGTTTGACTTCTTTGCCGATTCGGATGCCTTTGATTTCTTTTTGTTGTCTGATTGCTGTGGCCAGGACTTCTAATACTATGTTGAATAGCAGTGGTGATAGTGGACATCCCTGCTGTGTTCCTGACCTTAGGGGGAAAGCTCTCAGTTTTTCCCCATTGAGAATGATATTCGCTGTGGGTTTTTCATAGATGCCTTTTATGATATTGAGGTATGTACCCTCTATGCCTATACTCTGAAGAGTTTTGATCAAGAAAGGATGCTGTACTTTGTCAAATGCTTTTTCTGCATCTATTGAGAGGATCATATGATTCTTGTTCTTTCTTTTGTTAATGTATTGTATCACATTGATTGATTTGCGGATGTTGAACCAACCTTGCAGCCCAGGGATAAATCCCACTTGGTCGTGGTGAATAATCCTTTTAATGTACTGTTGGATCCTATTGGCTAGTATTTTGGTGAGAATTTTTGCATCCATGTTCATCAAGGCTATTGGTCTGTAATTCTCCTTTTTGATGGGGTCTTCGTCTGGTTTGGGGATCAAGGTAATGCCTCATAAAATGAGTTTGGAAGTTTTCCTTCCATTTCTATTTTTTGGAACAGTTTCAGAAGAATAGGTATTAATTCTTCTTGAAATGTTTGGTAGAATTCCCCTGGGAAGCCATCTGGCCCTGGGCTTTGGTTTGTTGGGAGATTTTTGATGACTGCTTCAATTTCCTTAGTGGTTATAGGTCTGTTCAGGTTTTCTATTTCTTCCTGGTTCAGTTTTGGTAGTTGATACATCTCTAGGAATATATCCATTTCTTCCAGGTTATCTAATTTGCTGGCATAGAGTTGCTCACAATATGTTCTTATAATTGTTTGTATTTCTTTGGTGTTGGTTGTGATCTCTCATTCATGATTTTGTTGATTTGGGTCCTTTCTCTTTTCTTTTTGGTAAGTCTGGCCAAGGGTTTATCAATCTTGTCAATCCTTTCAAAGAACCAGCTCCTAGTTTCGTTGATCTGTTCTACTGTTCTTTTGGTTTCTATTTCATTGATTTCTGCTCTGATCTTTATTATTTCTCTTCTCCTGCTGGGTTTACGCTTTATTTGCTGTTCTTTCTCCAGCTCCTTTAGATGTAGGGTTAGGTTGTGTATTTGAGACCTTCCTTGTTTCTTGAGAAAGTCTTGTATTGCTATATACTTTCCTCTTAGGACTGCCTTTGCTGCATCCCAAAGATTTTGAACAGTTGTGTTTTCATTTTCATTGGTTTCCATGAATTTTTTAAATTCCTCTTTAATTTCCTGGTTGACCCATTCATTCTTTAGTAGGATGCTCTTTAGCCTGCATGTATTTGAGTTCTTTCCAACTTTCCTCTTGTGATTGAGTTCTAGTTTCAAAGCATTGTGGTCTGAAAATAGGCAGGGAATGATCCCAATCTTTTGGTACCGGTTGAGACCTGATTTATGACCTAGGATGTGATCTATTCTGGAGAATGTTCCATGGGCACTAGAGAAGAATGTGTATTCTGTTGCTCTGGGATGGAATGTTCTGAATATGTCTGTGAAGACCATTTGGTCCAGTGTGTCATTTAAAGTCTTTATTTCCTTGTTGATCTTTTGCTTAGATGATCTGTCCATTTCAGTGAGGGGGGTGTTAAAGTCCCCCAGTATTATTGTATTGTTGTCAATGTGTTTCTTTGCTTTTGTTATTAATTGCCTAATATAATTGGCTGCTCCCATGTTAGGAGCATAGATATTTACAGTTGTTAGATCTTCTTGTTGGATAGACCCTTTAAGTAGGATATAGTGTCCTTCCTCATCTCTTATTACAGTCTTTGGTTTAAAATTGAATTTGTCTGATATAAGGATTGCCATCCCAGCTTTCTTTTGGTGTCCATTAGCAAGGGAAATGGTTTTCCACCCCCTCACTTTCCTTCTGGGGGTGTCTTTGGGTCTAAAATGAGTCTCTTGCAGACAGCATATCAATGGGTCTTGTTTTTTAATCCAATCTGATAGTCTGTGTCTTTTGATTGGGGCATTTAGCCCATTTACATCCAAGGTAACTACTGAAAGATATGAATTTAGTGCCATTGTATTGCCTGTAAGGTGACTGTTACTGTATATTTTCTGTGTTCCTTTCTGGTCTATGTTGCTTTTAGGCTCTCTCTTTGCTTAGAGGACCCCTTTCAATATTTCTTGTAGGGCTGGTTTCGTGTTTGCAAATTCCTTTAGTTTTTGTTTTTCCTGGAAGCTTTTTATCTCTCCTTCTATTTTCAGTGACAGCCTAGCTGGATATAGTATTCTTGGCTGCATATTTTTCTCATTTAGTGCTCTGAATATATCATGCCAGTCCTTTCTGGCCTGCCAGGTCTCTGTGGATGGGTCTGTTGACAATCTAATATTTCTACCATTGTAGGTTACATATCTCTTCTCCCGAGCTGCTTTCAGGATTTTCTCTTTGTCTCTGAGACTCGTAAGTTTTACTATTAGATGTCGGGATGTTGACCTATTTTTATTGGTTTTGAGAGGGGATCTCTGTGCTTCCTGGATTTTGATGCCTGTTTCCTTCCCCAAATTAGGGAAGTTCTCTGCTATAATTTGCTCCAATATACCTTCTGCCCCTCTCTCTTTCTTCTTCTTCTGGGATCCCAATTATTCTAATGTTTCATCTTATGGTATTGCTTATCTCTTGAATTCTGCCCTTGTGATCCAGTAGTTGTTTAGCTCTCTTTTTCTCAGCGTCTTTATTTTCCATCATTTGGTCCTCTGTATCACTGATTCTCTCTTCTGCCTCATTTATCCTAGCAGTTAGTGTCCCCATTTTTGATTGCACCTTATTAATAGCCTTTTTGATTTCGACTTGGTTAGGTTTTAGTTCTTTTATTTCTCCAGAAAGGGTTTCTCTAATAACTTCCATGCTTTTTTCAAGCCCAGCTAGTATCTTTAAAGTGATGATTCTGAACTCTAGATCTGACATCATACTAATGTCCGTATTGAGTAGGTCCCTGGCAGTTGGTACTACCTCTTGTTCTTTTTGTTGAGGTGATTTTTTTCTGTCTTGTCATTTTGTCCAGAGGAGAATAATGAGTGAGCAAAATGCTAACAGGATAACAACATCCTCAGAAAATATACTCTAAACAAATCAGAAAAGACCTGAAGCTGGGGGAAAAGAAAGGGAAAGAAAGAAAAAAGAGAAATAAGAAAAAGAAAAAGATAAAAACAAACAAAAACAGAACAAAACAAAAAAACCCAGAATATGATCAAATATGATCAGGCTGGTGCATAGATCAGTGCCACACACTAGATTTTGGGTGTATTTTGGTCTGTTAGAAGAAAGTGCCTCCAAAATTTTAAAGAAGGAAAAACATATATGTACAAAAATAAGGGTTGATATGATGAAGGGATGCAATATGACTGTAAAGATGAAAATTATAAAATTTTTATAAAAGGAATTGATAAGTTGTTTGAAAAAAGAAAGAGGAGGTTTTTTTTAAAAGATTTATTTATTTATTTGAGAGAGAGAGAATGAGAGAGAGCACATGAGGGAGGAGGGTCAGAGGGAGAAGCAGACTCCCTGCCGAGCAGGGAGCCCGATGCGGGACTTGATCCAGGGACTCCAGGATCATGACCTGAGCTGAAGGCTGTTGCTTAACCAACTGAGCCACCCAGGCGCCCGAAGAAAGAGGATTTAAAAAAAAGAGAGGGGACACCTGGGTGGCTCGGTCGGTTAAGCGTCTGCCTTCAGCTCAGGTCATGATCCCAGGGTCCTGGGATCGAGTCCCGCATCGGGGTCCCTGCTCCGCGGGGAGCCTGCTTCTCCCTCTGCCTCTGTCTCTCTCTCTGTCTCTCATGAATAAATAAATAAAATCTTTAAAAAAAAAAAAAAAAAAGAGAGAATGTGACCAGGCAGGAGAGTAGAACAAAACCATACACTAGAGATTTAGAGTATATTTTGATCTGTTAGAAGAAACTATCTCAAAATTTTAAAGAGAGAACAACTTATATATATATATGCCAAAAATAAGGGTAACTACTATGAAGGGATTGAATGTGACTCTAAAAATGAAAAATAAAAATGTTTTTTAAAAAAGGGATTGATAAGATGTTGAAAAAAGGAAAAAAAATTAAAAAGAAATTAACTTTGAAAGACTGAAGAATCATGGGAAAAAAGCCATGATTTCTATGTGCAGTATTCCCCTAGTGCTGGAGTTCTGCCGTTCTCATTGATCGGTAAACTTGGTCTTGGCTGGCTGTTCTTGCTGATCTGGGGGAGGGGCCTGTTGCCGTGGTTCCCAAATGTCTTTGCCTGAGGTGGAATTGCCCCGCCCTTGCCGGTTAGGGCTAAGTAATCTGCTCGGGTTTGCTCTCAGGAGCTTTTGTTCCCTGCGAGCTTTCCGTACAGCTTTGGAGGCGGAGAGTGAAAATGGTGGCCTCCCAATCTCTGACCCGGAGAAGCTGAGAACTCAGGGCCCCACTCCTCAGTGAGCCCCCAGAGAGAAGCAGTCAATCACTCCTGTCTCCCTGGTCTCTGGCCGCACTTCATGCTCACCCGGCCTGTGACCGAGCATCTCCTTCTTTGGCACCTGACTCAGTGTGTAGTCTCCAAACCCAGCAGATCCCTGCGGTGCACTCCCACACCGCTCCTCCCGGGGGAGGAAGGGGAGTCTCCCCAGATCTGCCGCTTGTTGGGTCCCTGCTGGAGGAGCAGTGGCCCGACTGTGCCGCGGATCACGGTTTATGGCAACCCTGAGCTGAGAGCCCGCGCCTTGGCTCTGTCTCCCCCCTCCGATACCTGGGAGCTGTGCCACACTCAGGCACCCCCGGTCTTTCTGTGACCCCGAGGGTCCTGAGACCACAGTGTCCCACGAGGTTTCCTCGCCCCGCTTAGCCACTGGAGCGACATCCCTCAGTGGAGCTGACTTCTAAAAGAACTACTCCTCCACCATCTTGCTCTGCTCCTAGTTTACCATTTCTTAAGTGAAGTCATTTTCTGCTAGTTCTCACTAATTTACAAATAGTAGACCCTAAAAGTTTAAGAAACATTTTTAAAATTAATAAAATTCTACCATTCCACAAACACTATTACTTGGGAAAAGGCCACCACTTTTTGTTAAGTATCTCCATTCACTTCAAAGATGTTATATAAATGTAAGAATTGGGAATTATTCACATTAATAAATAAGTCATGCCAACAAATAAGTTAATAGTCATGTTTACTGACTTTATGAAGTTATTGATACCCTTCATATTTCCAGCATTGGTTTGCAGTGGTTAGCACTTTCCTATGTTCCTAATTTGTATTTTATTGTGACTGATTCCCCTTCCTTTGTATGTAAGAAATCAGTTTGAAAAATTGTAGAAAAGCTGCATCCATGTGCAGCTTTGTAAATAATATAATAAAACTCACTCTAGGATCATCTTAAAATAATTATGTTCTAAGTTACCAAATGCTCACCCCAACTACGCTTTAAAGATGAAAGAATTGAAGGCAGGTAGAGAACAAAAAGAGGGGGGCTGCTAGAAAGAAATCGGAAAGAAGTTCATTGCCACTGTCTTTGACAAGTAGTCATAATTCACTCTTATGTTTGTATGTTAGTTCATGTGGGCCCTAGCTCTGAGAGGAACAGAAGCAGTCTGAAGCATGACATTTCTAATAAGATTTACACTCAGAGAGAGAACTGAATTCCTATTCATTGTCCTAAAGAGCAGAGAGGCAGTTCTGGTCCTATAATGCTTCCGCGTGAACTATGAGCTGGGTCATGCCTCACCTCAGCTAGACCAGCCCTCACTGCAGTAAGACGCCCATAGATGGCTGCTAGAAGCCCTGCTGACATTTCTTCTTGTCTGGGAGAGGAGTATTGGTGAAAAATGTTTTCTGTATTCATTAATTTTTACATGCAAAAAATTTGTTCTAATTGGTGATTCTCTTTCTTGTATCTGTTGAGAACTAGTTATTGATGTATTTTTATTATACATAAGATTTCTATCCACACACATCAACTCTTGAATGTATTATAATCAAGAATTGAATAATCTTTGAGAATGTGATTTTTGTTGCATCTCCAATTTGCTATACTAATTCAAGCGATTAATAAATAGTGAAAAGGAGGAAACACTCCCATCTTGTGGTAATCAGAGGGAAATGCACACATGGTCCTTGATGCTCAGACTTTCTAAAAACAAAACTCCTAAACAGTAACTGATGATATCACAGTACCTCTGTTTTCCTGATAATAAAATCTACAAATAATAAAAGTAATTTCATCATGCCTCTATTTCCCACTCAGCAAAATTGAGATTAAGTGGCTTCAATAGTAGTTAGTTACTAAAGTAACATTTATGGTTTGGGATCAGTGAAGCTAAACCAACTCCTAGGCATTTTGTTACCATTCCTCCACTACCTTTCAAGGACTTATTTCTACATTATTATACATACATACCGCAATAATGAGGCCACTAGGTCCATGTAAGTTATCAACCCAACCCTAAAAGAAAAAAAGATCTCTATTAGTTACACGTGTCAGAAAATTATAATACATCTGCAACATCTACAGTCTGATCTTTGTAAGTTTCAAACATGAGCACTGAGACCCCAGTCTAATCCAATATATCTAAGATCACAAACAAAGATCAGTGGCAAAGCACTAGATATTTCTGCACTTGTGCAAGAATGAAAATTCTGCCAGCATCTTTTTTTCCTGGGAGGAGTCATCGGGAGTTTCAGGTTGTTTTATGACATCTTAGAGGTTAAACTGAACCTTGTCTTAATATCATAACTTGCTAACCAATTCATTAACCATCACTTTTCTTCACTCGGGCCTGATTTTTACTCTCCAGGGGAACACTACATATCAAACATGATTTGTAGGAAGGATCCATTTCTTGAAAATTTGAAAAGTCATAGCATCCATATCCTATTTGTATTGGCTTGCTCAGAGATGTTCACAGGAAGAATATGTTCTGGAGCAGTTGGAGGAAAACGTCTTCTTGAGTTTGTCTACTAAGCCCTAAGCAAGTCAGTTGACCTTATTATGTCTGTTTATCTGTAAAAGTCAAAATGTATGTGTAAATAGGAGAGGAGGGAGAAAAGAGAAGATGGAGGGCTTAATATTCTACTAGGGACCAGGCACTACACTAAACACTCGTACACAGTCTCATTTGATCAGCTCTCCAAAGTGGGTCCAGTATTGGGCTAAAATAGCATTAGCCCAGTTTTACAGATGAGACTGCTCAAGAGGCTGCATTTTCAGTAACCCTAGAGCTAAATTTTTTTGGTCCTAAAGCTTCACAGAATTCCTTTAAAAAAGATGGTATAATTCAGTGTACTTTCAAAAGGATAGAGCAGTATACAGATGCAAAAAATTATTCCTAATCTGAGAACCTTCTGTTAACTTTGTGATTTTTATTTACCCTGATGGTTGTAATACTACCGATTTGGCCATCAAGAACATTCTGGTATATTTAAACTAAAAGTGGGGAAGCGAAGAACTAAAACTATCCCATGGGAATTTTCAGACGACGGTTAATGAGAAGCTAATTTAAGACCTCCACCCAACTCTAGGATAGGTAGTGTAACCTCCAGAGGAGCCTCATCCTGGATAAATCCTGAACCAAATGTGGAATTTTGTACTAATATAATGGGTTCGTATTTGGTATGCTGCACTCAGCTATACATTCTGAGAAGAGAGAGAGAGAGCGAAAAGGACCTCTTCGGAAAGTAACTGGGCAAGAAAGACGCTGGTTTGGAAGCAAAGCAAGGAATCCAGGCGAGTGGGCTTACCGGGAAAGGCTCCTGCCAGGTTGCTCCCACAATGGAGGGCCTTATGATGGCAATGTTTAGGTTCTCGCTCTCCTGCTGCACCACCATCTCTCCCAAGGCCTTGGTGTACGTGTAAATATTGGGCCGATCCCCGATCAGCTTGGGTGTGATCTCATCAATAATAGCATCATCTAACCACCTAAGGGTAGTCAGAGTCAAAAAGAATTCTAGTAACATATGTTAGACAATAGACAAAAAAAAAAAAAAAAAAAAAGAAAAACCCCAAAACACAACACAATCAAACAAGACCTTCCCTTTCTCACTTGAGTTCTGGAATCCAGAACAGTCACAGGATACCAAGGCTGAGTGGGCATCCATCCAAATCCTGCACACTGAATGAGCTCTTGGCTCAGCACAGCTACACCCAGTCTTATCACTTGAGTCCAGCTTCCTCCCACCTAGATTGATAAATTGAATAGCCATGCCATCTACTACTTTATTACACACGATCTCTAATTATCCTCAATATTTTCTCTCTAACTGGCTCACTAGTACACCCATGGGGACATCGGTGGGTGCCCGCCGTGCCCCTAGCATGCCACGTGCTTTGTTCATGGAGCTTAGAGGCTGTCACCCCATGTGCTTCGGGGGCGGCCCCACTCACCAGTGCTGTCCAATTCACACCTACTGTACCAATCTTGCAACCCTTAGCTTTTCACTTTTAAATTCCATTCTCTGCCTCAACAAATAAAAGCAACAACATTTGGCAGACTTACAATCTGTTTTAGCAAATCTATGAAATGCATTTTGGAGCTATATTTACAGTCTATGGTAATAGTTTGGTAATTATTTCCAGAGATTTCCCACAAATTCTGAAGTTCTCTAGTAGCTATTAATAGTCTGTCAAGAGTAGTGATTATAGTACTCTGAAGCAGCTTTAATAGTGATGGTTGAACACCTCTACTGACAAAAAGACATGTATCATGAGTGAGTTACCATGACATCCATCTAATCTCTTTTTTAAAGATGTCAGCACCCTTTTGATAATCCCAAAGTCTATCTGCACTTCTTGAAGAAAGCAATAAAATCATTGTCAAATATTTAATGTTTCTCTTAACTGGCAGATCTATTTGGTTAACCATTTTTTATAATATAGTTTTTTAAAAATTAGGCTACCTAAATTTGTTAGTGTGATTTTTATAATCGATGTGCTTGGTACATTTATTCCTACTTTAAAGGACTGAGCTCAGTCATACTATTTTGATTGTAGAAAAATCTTAGCTATTACCACTTTTCTCCCATGACAAATTATTGAACATTTACAATATGCTTATGCCAATACTTATTCAGAAACACAACTCTTGGGGCGCCTGGGTGGCTCAGTCATTAAGCATCTGCCTTCGGCTCAGGTCATGATCCCAGGGTCCTGAGATCGAGCCCTGCATTGGGCTCCCTGCTCCATGGGAAGCCTGCTTCTCCCTCTCCCACTCCCCCTGCTTGTGTTCCCTCTCGCTGTGTCTCTCTCTCTCAAATAAATAAATAAAAATCTTAAAAAAAAAAAAAGAAAAGAAACACAACTCTCAATTTTAATAATGCTGATTTGATGTTGGAGTGGGACATGAGCACTGTCTATAATGTTTTGGTTTTCCTTGCTTTGCTGCTATTAGTGCTGAGTGTTTTCTAGATACTTTTCTAGATGTCTTTTGATTTAAATCAAATAGGGAAAGGTTGAGAAGTTCCTAGAACAAAAGCAACTCCAAATACTTAGGAAAATGGAAGATTTTCTAATTATATGGCCACCTGACATTTGGGATGAAGTGTGTGGGATAATGAAGGCACCTCTCCATTTTATGATGATGTTACCTTCCCCTCATCTTATTTGATGGTCGACAGTGATGGTCGACATCTTATTTGATGGTCAAACTGACCTAAGACCATTTTCTTTCACCTGCAAACACACACAGATTGCAGAAACTGGGTCAGGAGAAATATAGCCTGGTTTCA
Source organism: Mirounga leonina (assembly GCF_011800145.1). Lineage (NCBI taxonomy): Eukaryota > Metazoa > Chordata > Mammalia > Carnivora > Phocidae > Mirounga > Mirounga leonina. The sequence goes on from NW_023270504.1 coordinate 5,572,603, forward strand.
ATAAGGCTGTAAAGAAACAAATTCTAAGAACACATCAGAACATAGGCATGCACTAAGATGATACGTCACATGGCTGGGACCAGCTGTTGTCATTGATGTTGGTGTGCATGGAAAGGGTAACACTTAGAGGCTTTACCAAGCTTGGTGAGTTAGCTTATCTTAGAAAATGTTGGTTTTAGGGCACCTGGGTGGCTCAGTCAGTTGAGCATCTGACTCTAGGTTTCAGCACAATCTCAGGGCCAGGCTCCACAGTCAGCAGGGAGTCTGCTTGAGGTTCTCTCTCTCCCTCTTCCTTTGTGCTCTTTCCCCCAGATCAGGCTCACACACTCTCTCAAAAATAAATAAATAAATAAATAAATAAATAAATAAATAAATAAATAAA
>NW_023270504.1:5572994-5597734 GCF_011800145.1 Mirounga leonina
AAATAAATAAATAAATAAATAAATAAATAAATAAATAAATAAATAAATATTTTTAAGAAAACGCTGGTTTCATAGATTTCTAAGAACACAACTGCAAAAGAAGTTGCAGTGCTCTGTAAATGGCTTGCCTCTACTATTCATGGCTCTGCTTGTTTTCCACTGAATTATCTTCTCGATTCCTCAGTTTTTACTGATGAAAAATGGTGATCATTATAGCTGTTCTTATTTTCAGGTTATCATGAGAACAAACAGGAATATTCACAACTGCACTTAAAGCTATTTGATAGAGCAAAATGTGCCAATAAACCGAAGGCATTTTTATGTTTGGTAAAACAACCAACAGGCATGTATCTACAAAAGTAATAGTTGGTTATCTTTTCTGCTGCAGGCAAACAGCCCTGGGCCCACCTCATCCAGCCACTTCCTGGGTTCAAAGAGGACATTGGTGTAAGAAGCACACACATAGGGGCGCCTGGGTGGCTCAGTCGGTTAAGTGACTGCCTTCGGCTCAGGTCATGATCCTGGAGTCCCGGGATCGAGTTCCGCATCGGGCTCCCTGCTCGGCAGGGAGTCTGCTTCTCCCTCTGACCCTCCCCCCTCTCATGTGCTCTCTCTCATTCTCTCTCTCTCTCTAATAAATAAATAAATAAATCTTTAAAAAAAAAAAAAAGAAGCACACACATGCACTGCTTAAGTGATACCCTTTTGGGGACCTATAATCAGTTCATGCTTTTGTTTACCAGAGTGTGATTTGCTTCTGTTTGTTCTGTTTGTTTTAAAAACAGTAAATAAGTTGGCATGGAAAAAAGACACTCTATAAATAAAAGTACATTTCTAAAATTAAACAAATGCTCTTCGGGTTACCTGAGATGTTTTGAACCCATAGGTCCCAGGTTCTAAACTTCTACTTACATTGCTTCAAAAGAAGCAAAAAGTTAGTGAAGATTTCAGAAAGCAATGTACACACAATTTCCTGTAAATATTACTATCTTTTTCTGGGGGGGGTGTGCTGAAACTTACAGAATCAACCTCCTAATATCATTAAAAATTTCATAATTTTGGTATTTACTAAATGAAACAGCAAGAGGAGTGTGTATTTTTCATCCTAGTTTTCTTAGGCAATAAGCAGGGCAAGACTAGTGGTGTATCAGGTGAAGCTTTCTGCAGAGTAAGTACTGGACATTCTGCTTCATGGTCATGTTTGCTCTCTCCTTCTCTCATCTGAATTAGGTTCTTCCCTTGATTCTTGCAGGTACTTGCTCATGTGTCAGTTTCCCCATTTTATAATGAGTCCCAGAGAGCAGGGATTATGTTTCTTCTCTCCGTGTCCAATCACTTTCTGCACCTAGGCATCTGCTCCCTTATTCAGTCCGTGAGGGCTCTCCCACACCACAGTCTTGATTGGCCAGTCTGTGTTCTGAGTAATGTTTTGGGAAGTTGAGATGGTCACTGGCAGGAGAGCCCGGGTGAACTCAGGAGGAGGTGGGGTTGGAGGGAAACTGTGGGAAAGAAGGAAGGAAGGAAGAGAGGGAGGGAGGAAAGGAAGGAGGGAAGGAAGGGATGTGTTTGTAGAGAATGAAGCAAAATTGGAAGTTAAAATATCCAGTTGGCAGTGATGACAAGTGTTGAGAAGCTGGAAGGCTGTTAACTAATTTCAACATGGCAGAGTTGCCTTCAGAGTAAATTTAAACTTTTTACTGGGGAGAAGGGTAAACCTGTGCCTAGTGCTCGTCATGAACTGGCCTCTGCATTTCCCTCTAGACTTCTACTGAGCACCTATTCTGGCCTCCAATGGCCTGATAATGTAAAAATTATTCAGTCTGTCTAGGAAACAGTCTTACTCGGCTCTGACTTGTATTTAAAGCCCAATAACATTAAAAGTACACAGAATTTTCTGTTTGTCAGCAGCTTAGATGCCATCTTAAGCCTATACAATCCTGACAGTAAATCCACAAATATCAAAATGAGTGTTTTCCTTTCCCCTGGAATAGATACACTTTCTTAGTATTAACAACATGTTCATCAGCACCTGGGCAAGACTACTTTCCAACATCTGACTTCCTTTCCTATTTCTGCCGCAGCTGACTGCTGTCAGTGTTTGATCAAAAACACCTTTTCTTGGTGGAGAAGAGAAATATGGCAGAGGACTAGGGGACTCTATTCCAACCAGTCCCTGGAATTGAGCTGGATATCTACCAGAACACTCTGAACACCAACGAAATCAGCCTGAGATGTAAGAAGATAGATCTGGATCTCTACAGACAGAATATGGCAGGCGGTTGGTTTCAAGGTATGAAGCAGGGAGCCTTGATTCAGTGGGCAGATATCAGAATATAAATGGAAGGCAGAGGGAGCTGTGGCGATCCTACACCAATGGTGAGTGATAGCCTCCCGCGCTGGAGGCAGGGAAAAGACTCGCAGACTGGTAGCGGCGGGGAAAGGACTTTAGGTCAGCCCCCCTGACTAAAACCCGGACTGGGGGCAGCTGGTGGCTTTAGAAGCACAAAGGGCAGAGACGTTCCCCCGTGCCTCGACCTGGAGGCGAGGACTGGGAGTGCTGCTGAGGGGCACACAACCCAGGACACTACAGTTTATAGCAGCACAGACAGAAACGGAGATAGTGTGGTCTGGAGAGCTCACTGAAGAGCAGACTGTGATCTCTCTGCTCTAAGGCAGAGGGTTGGAAATGATCTCTTCTGCTCTGATTCTTGGAAGAGATGTGGAAAGCCACCAGAGAACAAAAGCCCCCAAAAAACCAGTTTTCACTGAGCCCATCCCTCCCCCACAGCAGGCAGGGCAACTCTGCCCAAACAGGGTTGCCTGAGTAAAAGCACCGCAGGCCCCTCCCCCAGAAGACAGGCTGGGAGAACAAGAGGCTGACAACCCTAAGGTCCCTATAAAACAGGTGCATCTTGCTTGGATTGTGGTTGATAATTTGGACTCTGTACATTCCCTCAATTATCCCTCAACAGAATGACTAGGAGGTGGAACCCCCCAAACAGGAAAAACTCAGAGACTGTGACATCTGCCACAGATTTACAAATGGATACAGATATAACCAAGATGTTGGAAATGGACTTCAGGGTAGGAGTTCTGAAGATAATAGCTAGAATGGAGAAATCGATTAATGGCAACATAGAGTCTCTAAGGGCAGAAATGAAAGCTGAACTGGCAGAACTTAAAATGCTATCAATGTGATCCAATCCAATCTAGATAATCTAACAGCTAGGGTAAGCAAGGCAGAAGAACGAATTAGTGATCTAGAAGACCAATGGATAGAAAAGAAGGAGAAAGAGGAGGCCAGAGAGAAACAACTCAAAATCCATGAAAACAGAATCAGAGAAATAAGTGACACCATGAAATGTTCCAATGTCAGAATTATTGGGATCCCTGAGGGGGTGGAGAGAGAGAGAGGACTAGAAGATATATTTGAGCAAATCGTAGCTGAGACCTTCCCTAATCTGGGGAATGATACAAACATTCGAGTCCTAGAGGCAGAGAGGACCCCTCCCAAGATCAAGGAAAACAGGCCAACGCCCCGGCATGTAACAGTAAAACTCGCAAATCTTAGAACCAAGGAAACCATCTTAAGGGCAGTTAGGGGGAAGAGATTCCTTACGTACAGAGGGAGGAACATCAGAATAATGTCAGACTTATCCACAGAGACCTGGCAACCCAGAAAGGGCTGGCAAGACATATTCAGGGTACTAAACGAGAAGAACATGCAGCCAAGAATACTTTATCCAGCAAGGCTGTCAGTTAGAATGGATGGAGAGATGCAGAGCTTCCAAGACTGCCAGAAACTGAAAGAATATGTGACCACTAAGTGGCCATGCAAGAAATATTAAGGGGGGTTCTATAAAAGGAGAAAGACCCCATGAATGATATAGAACAGAAATTTACAGAGACAATCTATAGAAACAAGGACTTCATATGGCAACATGATGACAATAAATTCATATCTTTCAATAATCACTCTCAATGTGAATGGCCTAAACGCTCCCATAAAACAGCACAGGGTTGCAGATTGGATAAAAAGACAGGACCCATCCATATGCTGTCTACAAGAGACTCAGTTTGAACCTAAAGAAACATCCAGACTGAAAGTGAAGGGATGGAGATCCATCTTCCATGCCAATGGACCTCAAAAGAAAACTGGGGTAGCGGGTGCCTGGGTGGCTCAGTTGTTAAGCGTCTGCCTTCGGCTCAGGTCATGATCCCAGGGTCCTGGGATCGAGCCCTGCATCAGGCTCCCTGCTCTGTGGGAAGCCTGCTTCTCCCTCTCCCACTCCCCCTGCTTGTGTTCCCTCTCTCACTGTGTCTCTCTCTGTCAAATAAATAAATAAAATCTTAAAAAAAAAAATGCTGGGGTAGCAATTCTTATATCAGACAAATTAGATTTTAAGCTAAAGACTGTAGTTAGAGACACAGAAGGATACTATATCATTCTTAAAGGGTCTATCCAACAAGAAGATCTAACAACTGTAAATATCTATGTCCCCAACATGGGAACAACCATCTACATAAGCCAACTGTTAACCAAAATAAAGAGTCATATAGATAACAATATGTTAATTGTAGGAGACCTCAATACTCTACTCTTGGCAATGGACAGATCATCTAAGCAGAAAATCAGCAAAGAAACAAGAGCTTTGAATGACCCACTGGACCAGATGGACCTCATAGATATATACAGAACATTCCACCCTAAAACAACAGAATACTCATTCTTCTTGAGTGCACATGGAACTTTCTCCAGAAGAGACCACATACTGGGTCACAAATCAGGTCTCAACCGATACCAAAAGATTGAGATTATTCCCTGCATATTCTCAGACCATAATGCTTTAAAACTGGAACTCAATCACAAGAAAAAATTTGGAAGAAATTCAAACAGTTGGAAGCTAAAGATCACTCTGCTCAAGAATGTTTGGGTCAACCAGGAAATCAAAGAAGAACTTAAACAATTCATGGAAACCAATGAGAGTGAAAACACATCAGTCCAAAACCTATGGGATACTGCAGAGGTGGTCCTAAGGGGGAAATACGTAGCCATCCAAGCCTCACTCAAAAAAATAGAAAAATCCCCAATTCACCAACTAACTTTACACTTTAAAAAACTAGAGAAAAAGCAACAAACGATGCCTAAGCCATGCATCAGAAGAGAAATAATTAAGATTAGAGCAGAGATCAATGAATTAGAAACCAAAAACACAGTAGATCAGATCAACAAAACTAGAAGCTGGTTCTTTGAAAGAATTAATAAGATCAATAAACCACTGGCCAGACTTACCCAAAAGAAAAGAGAAAGGACCCAAATTAATAAAATTATGAATGAAAGGGGAGAGATCATGACTAACACCAAGGAAATAGAAACAATTATTAGAAATTATTATCAACAACTATATGCCAATATATTAAGCAACTGGAAGAAATGGATGCCTTCCTAGAAATCTATAAACTGCCAAGACTGAAACAAGAAGAAATTGACAACCTGAAGAGGCCAATAACCAGTAACGAGATTGAAGCAGTGATCAAAAATCTCCCAAAAAACGAGTCCAGGGCCTGATGGCTTCCCTGGGGAATTCTACCAAACATTCAAAGGAGAAATAATATTTATTCTACTGAAATGGTTTCAAAAAATAGAAACAGAAGGAAATCTTCCAGACTCATTCTATGAGGCCAGCATTACCTTAATCTCCAAACCAGGCAAAGACCCCATCAAAAAGGAGAATTTCAAACTGATATTCCTGATGAATATGGATTCCAAAATTCTCAACAAAATCCTAGCTAATAGGATCCAACAATACATTAAAAGGATCATCCACCACGACCAAGTGGGATTTATCTCCAGGATGCAAGGGTGGTTCAACATTCGCAAATCAATCAATGTGATAGAACACATTAATAAGAGGAGAGAGAACCATATGGTCCTCTCAATGCAGAAAAAACATTTGACAAAATACAGCATCCCTTCCTGGTTAAAACTCTTCAGAGTATAGGGATAGAGGGAACATTCCTCAAGTTCATAAAATCCACCTATGAAAAACCCACAGCAAATATCATCCTCAATGGGGAAAAGATGAGAGCCATTCCCTTAAGATCAGGAAGAGTCAAGGATGCCCACTCTCGCCACTATTGTTCAACATAGTACTAGAAGTCCCAGCAACAGCAGTCAGACAACAAAAAGAAATAAAAGGTATTCAAATTGGCAAAGAAGAAGTCAAACTCTCTCTTCACAGATGACATGATACTTTATGTCAAAAATCCAAAAGACTCCACCCCCAAATTACTAGACCTCATACAGCAATTCAGTAATGTGTGAGGATACAAAATCAATGCAAAATCAATGCACAGAAATCAGTTTTCTTATACACTAACAATGCAACTGTAGAAAGAGAAATTAGAGAAACGATTCCATTTACAATAGCACCAAAAACCATAAGATACCTCGGAATAAACCTAACCAAAGAGGTAAAGGACCTATACTCTAGGAACTACAGAACACTCATGAAATAAATTAAAGAAGACACAAAAAGATGGAAAAACATTCCACACTCATGGATCAGAAGAATAAACATTGTTAAAATGTCTGTGTTACCCAGAGCAATCTATACTTTCAATGCCATCCCGATCAAAATTCCAATGACATTTTTCAAAGTCCTGGAACAAACAATCCTAAAATTTGTATGGAACCAGAAAAGACCCCAAATTGCCAAGGAAATGTTGAAAAAGAAAAAGCTGGGGGCATCACGTTGCCTGATTTCAAGCTGTATTACAAAGCAGTGATCACCAAGACAGCATGGTACTGGCATAAAAACAGACATATAGACCAATGGAACAGAATAGACAGCCCAGATGTGGACCCTCAACTCTATGGTCAAATAAGTAGGAAAAAATATGCAATGGAAAAAAGACAGTCTCTTCAATAAATGGTGCTGGGAAAATTGGACAGCTATATACAGAAGAATGAAACGCAACCATTCTCTAACACCATACACAAAGATAAACTCAAAATGGATGAAAGACCTCAATGTGAAACAGGAATCCATCAAAATCCTAGAGGAGAACGTAGGCAGTAACCTTTTCGACATTGGCCACAGCAACTTCTTTCAAGATACATCTCCAAAGGCTAGTGAAACAAAAGCAAAAATGAACTTTTGGAGCTTCATCAAAATAAAAAGCTTCTGCACAGCAAAGGAAACAGTCAACAAAACAAAGAGGCAACCCATAGAATGGAAGAAGATATTTGCAAAAATGGGCAGAAGACATGAACAGACACTTCTTAAAAGAAGACATACAAATGGCTAGCAGACACATGAAAAAATGTTCATCATCATTAGCCATCAGGGAAATTCAAACCAAAACCACATTGAGATACCACCTTACACCAGTTTGAATGGCAAATATTGACAAGGCAAGAAACAACAAATGTTGGAGAGGTTTTGGAGAAAGGGGAACCCTCTTACACTGTTGGTGGGAATGCAAGTTGGTACAGACACTTTGGAAAACAGTGTGGAGGTGCCTCAGATAATTAAAAATAGAGCTACCCTATGACCTAGCAATTGTACTCCTGGGTATTTACCCCAAAGACACAGATGTAGTGAAAAGAAGGGCCATATGCACCCCAATGTTCACAGCAGCAATGTCCACAATAGCTAAACTGTGGAAAGAGCTGAGATGCCCTTCAACAGATGAATGGATAAAGAAGATGTGGTCCATGTATAGAATGGAATATTACTCAGCCATCAGAAAGGTTGAATACCCAACTTTTACATCAACATGGGATGGGACTGGAGGAGATTATGCTAAGTGAAATAAGTCAAGCAGAGAAAGTCAATTATCATATGGTTTCACTTATTTGTGGAACATAAGGAATAGCATGGAGGACATTAGGAGAAGGAAGGGAAAAATGAAGGGGGGGAATCGGAAGGGGAGATGAACCATGAGAGACTATGGACTCTGAGAAACAAACTGAGGGTTTTAGAGAGGAGGGGGGTAGGGGGATGGGTTAGCCCAGTGATGGGTATTAAAGAGGGCACATACAGCATGGAGCACTGGGTGTTATACAAAAACAATGAATCATGGATCACTACATCAAAAACTAATGATGTATTGTATGGTGACTAACATAGCATAGTAAAATAAAATTAACAAAACATCTTTTCTTTTTCACATGGCAGATTGTGCTTCTAGACACCAGGTAGCTTCAAGAGCATGATTTTTAGTAGGTACAAATCTATCGGGAAGTTTTCATTGATGAAAGCCTCTAGGAATGGCTGGGCCAAGTGAGGAGAGTGGGGAGGCCAGGGCACATCAGTGACTAGAATATGAATGAACCCCATGTCAAGGGAGAGCCGTTAAATGAAAAAGCACTTTGAGGTACTTTTCCCCAAACTTGCCTGCTCATCAGTAAGACTTATGTGGGACCTATGACAAAAATCCAGCTCCCTGGTACCATCTTAGAACCTCCAAATCAATCTTCAGGGATGACAGCTTGATCATCTTGATTTTTAACCAGTGGAGTGGTGATTGTTATGGTCAGGCAAATAGGGGAATCGCCAATTTGAAAGGACGCCATTCCACAAATGTAAGGCTTGAACAAATAGGGATTAGCTCTCAGAAAGGCATCGCTTTTTGGAGTAAAATTGTCAGTTGACTTGAGCTTTAAAGGAATTAAATCCCTGGCACTAGAGATGGAATCTGACAGTCAATTAGCAGCTGTGTGCAAGGCCAGGTGCAAAGCAGTTACTGTGTCCCATTGGTTTTTCTGTCCCCAAACACAGAGGTGTTTTTTTGTACCTGTTGCCACACCCCAGTTCTAGGTCTCCACCCCACAACATGGCAGGTCATGGCTGTCCGCCTCTGGCGACTGCCCATGGCAATTTAACCCCCTTCCCCCATGACCATACTAACGTTCCTATTTTTTTTTTAAGATTTTATTAATTTTTTGACAGAGAGAGAGAGACAGCAAGAGAGGCAACACAAGCAGGGGGAGTGGGAGAGAAGCAGGCTTCCCGCGAAGCAGGGAGCCCGATACGGGGCTTGATCCCTGGACCCTGGGACCATGACCTGAGCCAAAGGCAGATGCTTAATGACTGAGCCAACCAGGCACCCCATACTAACGTTCCTAAAGCCCACTTTTGTCCAAGTCTTTTTTTGATGAAAACAAAATGGAATCATCAACCAACCAAAACCAACCCCCTACATACACACACACACACACACACACACACACACACGACCCTCCTGCTGTGGATCCCCATTGCCTATAGAATTAAATACAGTCCTCCACACAGCATTCAAAATCTCAGTATGGCCCCAGCCCATCTTCCTAGCTGGACCTCTGACAGCTTCCCTACACGTAACATCAGTGCTGCCCAAATGGATGGACGGCCATATCCCAAACATGCCCCCGGTCTTCCTGCTCCCGTGGCTGTGCCTAATATGAGCCCCCATCTCACCTCTCCCCACTGCACCTCCTCTCCCAGGACCAGGTCCTGTGCCTGTCTCCATCTCCATCTAACTCACTAGGTCCCACTTCCTCTACCACACTCCATATATAATGCTACCCTGTTCTATTTTGTGTTTCATTGTGAGCTCCTTGAGAACACAGTCTATATTTTAAGAAAGCACCTTTGAATCTCTCACGCTGCTGAGTATGTGGGAGTACCAAAAAGAGCCATGTGACCAGAATCATGTGGCCATGGAGAAAAATGGTGTCCCTGTAACTTACTAGCTGAGAGGCTTCCGAAGAGTTACTTAGCCTTTCGGAGCTTCTGTTCCTTAATTAGCACAGTAGCGATGATACATAGCACCACCCCTCCAATATTATGGTAAGGGACTGAACGTCTGTCAAAGTGTCTTTACTCACAGTAATTGCTCAGTGATGACGCACAGCTGTCCCTCCCTTCTTAATGCATATGTACTAGATTGATTTAAGGAGGCTAACTAAATAAAGCAGTAAATACTACTAGTTATTTCAAGTTTTTCTGTAGGTGCAAAACTCCTTCCTCTCTCTTGTAAGAGCAGTTAACTTAGCTTGAAAAAGATGGAAAGCAGTAATCTTTCCTGGTTAGTTATGTGCATTTTTTAAAAATAAACATTCTAGGGGCACCTGGGTGGCTCAGATGGTTGAGCTTCTGCCTTTGGCTCGGGTCATGGTCCCAGGGACCTGGGATCGAGCTCTGCATCAGGCTCCCTGCTCCATGGGGAGCCTGCTCTTCTCTCTCCTTCAGCTGCTCCCCCTGCTTGTGCTCTCTTGCTCTCTCTGTCAAAGGTAGCAGGAGGGGAAGAATGAAGGGGGGGAAATCGGAGGGGTAGACGAACCATGAGAGACGATGGACTCTGAAAAACAAACTGAGGGTTCTAGAGGGGAGGGGGGTGGGAGGATGGGTTAGCCTGGTGATGGGTATTGAGGAGGGCACGTTCTGCATGGAGCACTGGGTGTTATGCACAAACAATGAATCATGGAACACTACATCTAAAACTAATGATGTAATGTATGGGGATTAACATAATAAAATAAAAATAAAAATAAACATTCTACTTAAGCTGTTATTCTGGAAAACTGGAATTTCATTGGTAATCCCTCATCCATGTACGCACAGGAGTTTCTGAAGGTAAAAATCCCCAACCGTAGAAGCTAGAAATACGAAGATGGGGAGACGGGTAAGAATGGTGGCACAATGCTACGATAAAATGCCTGTGGGAGTTGGGACGAGGACATCGGACACGGGCAGGTGTGAGAGCTAGAGAAGCCTGTTTTTTTTTTTAAAGATTTAATTTATTTATTTGCGAGAGAGAATGAGAGACAGAGAGCACGAGAGGGAGGAGGGTCAGAGGGAGAAGCAGACTCCCCGCTGAGCAGGGAGCCCGATGCGGGACTCGATCCCGGGACTCCAGGATCATGACCTGAGCCGAAGGCAGTCGCTTAACCAACTGAGCCACCCAGGCAACCGAGAAGCCTGTTTTTTAATGCTGATTCATGGCCATGCTTGTCATACCAATAAGAAGCATTGACACCTAATTGGGGTTATTATTAAAATGTGGTTATGCTAACATCCTAAAAGTTTATACTAACACAATCAAATTTCACCTTTCAGCCATGGTTCAGGACCAAGGGAATTCTGGAAGTTTTCAGATATGGGCTGAAGGAAGGGAGCTGAGGCCTGGCAGTCTTGGGCTGTGGAAGGACACAAGTGGGGTGGCCTGAAGGGGAAGGGGCAGGGCTTGTAGTTGTCAGGTTTGGGTTCACCAGCCCAATGCCTTTACGAACAACAGTGAGCGCTATCACTTGGGCCTACGCAATTGAAAAAGGTCCTGGCAAAAAGTGCAAATCCTCTTTTAACAATAATTAAAAAAAAAAATCCTCTTTTATTGAACGGGAATTCTCATTAAACTGGTTTTTGGGGAAAAGAAAGGTTTATTTTACTTTGTCTTGAGTGATTTTCTTTTTTTTTTTTAATTCTTTTTTCTCCCAGCTTTACTGAGGTATAATTGACAAAGTGGTAAGATATTTAAAGTGTACATTATCATGATTTGATATACAGTGTGGAAGGATTCCACCTGCCCCCGCCCCCCATCTAGTTAATTAACACATCCACATGGGTGATTTTCTTGAGATCACAAAGCCCAGAGCACAGCCTCAAGATCATCTTATAGTCTAACACCTGGTTCCTTTCTAAAAAGATGAGGACCCCTGGAATACCAAGAACAATGACAGCTCCTAGATGCCATGAGGCCACCGTTAACAAAAACTTCCAAGGGAAATGGAAACCTAAAAATCTTGGAAAATAATTTTATTGTAACCACAGGTTGATTACAAAATAGAAATCAGAGAAAACATATTTTCTTAAATCAAAGTAACTAAATTTAGGTGAATTGATATTTATTCAGAATAACTTTAATGCTGTTTGTTATTCTAAAACTTCCAAAAATTCCATCTGACATAGGGGTTGTTCAAACTGTCACAAACAACAGTGTAGCTAATGAAGGGTTGCTAGGCTTTATTCAAAGCATGACTCCAGACTTAACACAGAGGTTCTATTAGAAGTCTAAGAGGAAAAAATGGACCATCAGAAATAGGGATAAGACATGGACATAGAGGCATTTTACACATAGGACTTCACATCCCCAACTAGAACAAGCTTGCTCTGGAATTCTGCCATCTATTTTCATGTTTGTCTAAACCAACCAACAAACAAACCTCAGCTGGAATAGTGTGAACAATGGTCATCTCGTTCCATCAACAACATTTCATTCATTCAGCACATATTGGAGTCCCTACCATGTGCTGGCACTGAAAGCAAGAAGGAGCAAGAGACATTCCCTTCCTTCGCCAAACTCATTGCCAAAAGAGAACACAAACAACCAGATATTTCGAATAACCCGGGGAAGAGCAATGATAAAGATGGGCATGGGCTCCCATGGGAGCCCCAGGGAAGGCTGCCTCAGCCCAGCAGCTTCCAGGGGAGAGCTCTGATGTCGGAGTCAGAATTACCCAGGGAAGCAGAGGTGGAGGTAGTTTCTAGAAACAGAACCATCATAAGCCAAGGCAGAGAGGCATGAGGGAGAGGAGTAATGACTTCAGTGTGACTGCAGCACACATGTAAAGGGAGGGCTGATGGAGATGAGGCTGGACCGGTGGTCCTGAATATAGAATTCTGAGTTAATAAATTGTGGTTATGACTTTTCCCTGCTTAAAAAACAACAACAACAACAAAAACCTTGGTTCCTTAATTGCATGCAAAGTGTATTCTTTTGAGACAAAATTTATTTCATTTTTAGTTCTGTTTGGCTGCATATTTTTCAAAATAATTATACTCCTTGGGGAGCAGTAAATGACAGACATGGGTTTTATATAAATGTCAATTACGATTTGATCATAAATCATGAAGCAATCACCTGCTTTTACCAGGGGACACGGAGTGTGGGGAAAGATGGCAAGTGCTGAGCACCTGAAGAGAAATCAACTCCTCTTCTGGGAGGTGAGTTTATTCTTCTTGGAGATCTAGGGGTCCTGGATCTGGAGTAGAGTCTGGACACAGTTTGGGAGGGAGGAAGTACTACAGAGGACCTGGAGAAGCCCCTCACCGTGGGTGAACTGCATCTTCATTTCCTGTGTCTTTTCTCTGGCAAATTCTGCCAGACTTCTGTACTGCCTCACATCATGCTGTGATCTGTCAGGGGCTAGACAGGTCAGCAGTAGAGGAAGGCTCTGGAATCTCAGCAGCAGCAGAGTCTGGAATCAAAGCAGTTCTGCCCGTTTTCCTGGGCATAGCAAATATGTAAGCACTACACTGACCAAGAGACAGCACTATGAGAGGGCAGCTAACCGAAACAAATCGATTCTATCTGAAAACACACTGAGGCTTTCCACATCCACTCTCCTGTACCGACTTAGGGCATCAGAGCATCTTTTCTCCAACTCTGCCGACAAGCTCTGCACTCGGAAGGTTCCTTTGCATCACTTAAGCAAATCATTGCTTATTAGTGACTTGAGGTAACCTCCAGTTTCTTTAGATGACTTTCACTCTTCTTTGTCCTGGATATTTAAAAATAACAGGTAAAAATATCTATTCTCAGAGCTGTAGGAGATAAAAATGTTTGCCCTGATGGGAATGAGCTCTTGATTTAGCTAAGCTTCATTTTAAAGAGTCTATCTTAAAGAGAGATACAGTATTACATGAAATTAACATCTGACAAATTTCACGGGAAGTAGTCTATTTTCTCTGATGTAATACTTTCTTTTGCAGTTTTTTTTTTTTTTAAACAAGGTAAACTTGGTAAATTGAGCAGAAGAATGAAGATGGAAAAAACAAAAACATACTTATTCTGAGACCAGGGCCATGTTCTAAGAACAAAGTGGTTCCTGTTAGTAGGCAAGAAGAGAAAGATGCTAGACCGTTATTTTTCCTCCACAACAGGACAATAAGGAAAGCGTATCTCGGCCTCCTAGACCAAGAGACTCGCACTTCCTACCAGACCTGGGAGGATTTCCGCTTACCTATGAGTTCTTCCTTATTAACCTTTTGATTAACTGTTATTAAACACTCCTGAACACAGTGACTGCCTTATATGACTCAATTTATCATCACTACAAGATGAGCACTATTATCAGCCCCATTTCACAAATGAAGGAACTGAGGCACAGAGAGGCCAAGGAACTCACTTGAGGTCACACAGATAGGAAGGTCTGATGCTGAAAGCTTTCTTCTTCACTTTTACACTGTACACTCTACTTCCTTTAGTGACCATGCGGAGTTCAGTAAGAAATGAAAAACCACCTCTATGGAAAACATTCCCGTGCACCTAGTACGATCCCAAACTATTCCAAAAAACTCTTCTGTGGCATTTATCCATGCCTGTACTCCCCATCACCAAGCACTATACTCCCTCCCCAGGCTAGCATGAAGGGAACAGCAGGGATCGGGTAGCGAAAGCTAGCACCTTTGCCAAGCATGCTGTTTCAGGTGTCTCGCCTTGTTACCTCATTAATGAATGACTACAAAGAATCACAGAGAACGACCACCTGCCCATCGCCTGACCCCCTCATGTGACCCAACTTACTCCAAGGAGTCGATAATTTTTTTTGGCTCCACAGGGCACGGGTAGATGACCTCATCGATGTGCGTCAGGTTACAATTTGAAAAGGCGGTGGAGATATGTATGAAGGCTTCAAGCTTGGGCATCTGACTGGCCATAAGCAAGAGCTGCTGGGTGGCAGTGACGTTAAGTTGCACGGCATGTCTGCAGGAGGTAAAGCAGAAGGAAGTACAGTGAGGCAACTTGGCATCCTGCCTTGCTAGAACTTCACCTACTCCAATAACTGGCATGTCCATCTGATTTCTGTGGCTGCACCAAAGGACCCAAAAGAAAAGCATGGGTCGTGGCTACACAGTAACGCGATGCCTGCAAGGTGTTATATGGTGATGATGCATTCTGTGCACATAAATCCTATTCATTGAAGCATTGTTCATATTGCATATAGAGATGGCTTGGTTCTAAATCAGCTGGAAGGAAAAAAAATCATAATCCTCTGAATGTATAAAGGGGTTTCTTAAGCAGCCATTAAAAATATAGAAATAGGGGCGCCTGGGTGGCTCAGATGGTTAAGCGTCTGCCTTCGGCTCAGGTCGTGGTCCCAGGGTCCTGGGATCCAGCCCTGCATTGGGCTCCCTGCTCAGCGGGGGGCCTGCTTCTTCCCCTCCCTCTGCTTTTCCCCCACTTATATTCTCTCTCTCTGTATCTCTGTGTCTCGAATGAATAAATTAAAATATATATATATATAAAAATAGGGGTGCCTGGGTGGCTCAGCTATTAAGCGGCTGCCTTCGGCTCAGGTCATGATCCCAGGGTCCTGGGATCGAGCCCCGCATCGGGCTCCCTGCTCTGTGGGAAGCCTGCTTCTCCCTCTCCTGCTCCCCCAGCTTGTGTTCCCTCTCTCACTGTCTCTCTCTCTCTGTGTCAAATAAATAAATAAAATCTTTAAAAAATATATAAAAATATATAAATTGAGCATCTAACTCAAGAAGCTGCAAAATTCAAATGAACTGTAGGAGAGCAACAGTGGATGGAGAATGAGAAATAGAAATTTCTATTGCAAATGTCCAGGTCAGACCTAAAAATCGATGTCAAAATCCTAAGTTTTAGCTACTAGAACACCAAGTTATATAAGCACAATATGTGATGACAAATGGTTCATTCTAGAAATACATGGTTTATACAATATCAGGAACCCTATTAATCTAACTAAAAAAGAGCATAAAAAAGAGAAAAACTAAATGATCCTCTATATGCATTTTGAAAAGTTTTAAAATGACATTCAGTATCCATCTCTAATTTAAAAAAAATTCATTAAAAGAAGAATAAATTATTAAAATATATCCCTTTCCCTTTGTTAGCCTGTATCATGTTCAATGGTGAAAATTTAGGAGCACTGCTTTTAAAGTCAGGGCCAAGAAGAATGCCTGCAATCACTACCATTAGTTAGTACTGCTCTGAACTTCCACCCGGTAATGAGAGAGGAAAACAAAATGAATTAACAGATATAAGAGTTGCAAAGGCAGTCACGAAAATCCGTATCAGATTACATAATTGTATATCTGGGAAACAAAAGAGCTAAAAAAAAACCACCCTGGGACATGCAATGATTCATTCAGTAAAGTGTCCGTTTATAAAAGTTGTGTTAAAGGAAAACATTGGAGAATACAGTGGAAGAAAGGCACATACTCAAACTGAACATTTAAAAAATATATCAAGTTAAGAATAAATGAACAGACTATATACAAAAAAATGATAAAACTTCATTAAGGGTTATAGAAATGTTGAATAAACAATATTATTCTTAGGAAGAGCCAATGTTTTAAATATGTTAAGCTTTTCTAAATTAGGTGACATATTCAAGGTAGTCCTAATCAAATTCCTAACTTTTTAAGAAGTTGAAAAAATTATCTTAAGTTTAATCAAGATGGATAAGCAGATGTGAATAGTCAGGAAAATTGTATAAAAAGAGAATGATGTGTGTATACTTGTCTAATAAAAAAAATTACTGTAATAAAATACTGTGGTGTTGGAAGAGAAAGTCTAAGTAATGGAACAAAATAAAGAGTCCAACAATGGAAATGCAGTATATTATAAGAGCTTCATTTAAATAAAGAGTAAAAGCAAATCATTTAATAAATGTTGCTCAAGAAGTAGCCATCTGTTAGAAATTTTTCAAAAGCTACTCTACATTCACACCCACATCACTTTTCCTTTTTATAGAATTTTCCTATTTCTCTTTATAGGCAAATAAACTCTAAATGGGTTAAAGATTTAAGGTGAAAATGAAGCAATAACAATTGTAGAAGAAATTATGAATAACTGCATAAATAATAAAAATAGTTGAGGACAAATGATAAATTTAAAATATTTTGAGCCTTTATAAAAGACAAAAAAAATCAATATGCTAACTATTCCAACAAGTCTTAAAATTGACAAGAAAAAAAATGTTTTGGTAGAAAAACATGTAAAGAACACGAATAGGCATTTCACAAAAGAATAAAATGCCAATCAGCATTTCTACATCTTCAACTTTTCTAATTATCAATAAAACCAAAATCAAAATACACAATGTAATTTCCATTGTATTGGCAGCATTAAAAATATAGAAATACATAGTATGGCTGTGGGTGTCAGAAATGAGCATTCATGTGCACTGGGACAATGTAAATCAATACCACCTTTGTGGAAAACAATGTATCATTTACCATTTATAACCTGGGCACAGCTGCTACATCTCTAACAATTTTACTTCTGGACATTTGCCCAAAGTAAAGCGCACAGTGGTATAAAAAAAATGTAAGCACAGAGATGTTCGCTGAAGCATTGTTTATAATAGTGAAAAATTAGAACAATCCAAAAATATCCACCAATACAGAACTGGTTGAGTATACTATATACATGTATAATGGAATGTCATGCAGTCATTAGAAATTATAAAGAATATCTATTGACAATGAAAGATATCCAAAGATGTAACTGAGCAAGTTGCTAAAAAATTATCAATATGATGCCATTTTTTGGTGAAGTTGAACATAGTCTATTTTATTATGGTTGTGAAAAGAAAAGTTGGAATGGATGCTCTCCATAATATTAAATGGTCATCTCTGGGTGGCGAGATTTTTGGAGAATTTTTACTCCTTTGAATTTTTTTCATTAAGAATGTATCTTTAAAAAAATTTTTTTATTTAAATTCAATTTAGTTGACATATAGTGTGTTGTTAGTTTCAGGGGTAGAATTTAGTGATTCATCATTTGCATATATCTTTTTTTTTAACAGAAATGACAAAGAAACTGACACACATATACACGCACACATGCGTGCCATGCACGCTCTCTCTCTCTCTCTCTCACACACACACACACACACACACACCCACCATGAGAGGGAAATGGGCATGTACCTCAGATGATCATCAAAGCGCACAGTAGCTGCACAGTGGAAGACAATGTTTGTACAGGAGAGAAGCTCTTGCATGTCCTCCTTGCTGATGGCAAAGTCATTCTGATTGAGATCTGCATAGATAGCTCTGATCTTCTCATGCACGTTTGGACAAATTTCTTTGACTTTTTCAAACAGCTAAAACATAAATATAAATCAATATGCAGAGAGCATCATCACCATCACATTGCTCTTGTTTTTGCTGGCTTGTCTCATCCCAATTCTCAAAAACTGGTTTTATTTATAGTATCACTCAAAGAAGGTATTTACTCAAGAGCCATTTGTTTTACTCCAGGCAATTCAGTCAGCTTAGTATAATTTCTGCTCCTCTTAATTTGATAAACATTCGAAAAAATCAGTTCTAATAATCAGTTAAGGAGTATATTTTGAGCTTTTCCTGCATGTGTGAAGGGGTGACAGTGAGTCATCCATATCCTGCCCGCCCCCCATCCCCGCCAACAAGGCAGCTTCGTGTTTATATGTGGTGATTTTTTCCATTTTTGGCTGGGAAATATGGCTTTCAGTGCAAAATTATCAACCTTTACAAATTACCAGCAAAATCACCAGCCTTTACAAGGGAGGTCTCACGGGCACAAGTTCAAAACAACTTAGTTAACTGGCCCAAAGGAACAATAGCTCTTAGCAGCGCAAACATAATTAGAAAATAACAAATTGGGCAAATTTGTAATGGGTAAAACAAAATACAACTTTTACATAATCTCATTCCAATATCGATGGCAGTTATTGTCTAGTAAAAGAATTACATAAGTAATGTCCTTTTTATGGGATTTTAATTGATTTCTTAATATTCTAATTTCTTTATAAAGGAAAAGGAAAGAACACTGGCAGTTTTAGCTTTTATTACCATTGTTCGAATGGAACAGTCTCTACTTTCCCCTCCACACACAAGCTCTTAGGTTCAACTGGTATTTTTCCATTTTCTCAAAGAATATAATTTTAACAAAATGATCTTGGTTTCCACCTGTTTTGACAAAAGGAAATTCTGTAGTATTGACATGGGCTGTTCGCAATGAGGAAAAGTAAGGCTAAATGTTTAGGAAGGTTAGGAGCAGAGAAAATTAGTCTGTTTTAGTCATAGTAGAGTAGCAGAGCCTGTCCCCTTCACCCCTTCTGCCCCCGAAGAATGTTTGCATTTACTCCTTAATCCTGAGTAGTAGGCTTCTTCCCTCCATTGGAGATCTACCCTAGGCTCTTTTGTTGGGTCATAAGAAATTGATCTAAGGTAGTCATAGAAGTCATGTCTCATATTCTTGAATCAGGCAAGACCATGTTCAGAGGCCTTCTGGGAATCCAGTGAAGGTGATCAGGGAAGGAGGTCAAGTCCATGTATTGGCCTGGCGAGTTAATATATTTCTGCCTTTGAGCTACCATTTTTTCTGCACCGCAGGATCAGCCTTGCAGTAGCGTGGGACTTCAGTCCTGACGAGTTTGGAGGTTAGATCAATCCTCAAAGCTTTTTTGACATTTGGGACTGATGATGTGGATACAGTGTCTGAGAGACATTCTCAACAAAGGTCATTCTGGTTCTTCCAGAAAGATATTTAAGAGCTTTTGTAATCTGGATGAATCAGAAGCATGCTAAATACTGGTTTTCACGGTCAAATGTTTTCCTTCTCATAGTCCATGTTAATCATGCAACAAATTGGATCTTCTTGGATAAATTTATCTAAAATGTCCACAATTTCCCCCCCCCTTTTAATAATTGGATTTGTAGAAGGTTCTGTTTTGAGTCTGCATGGCAGATTTTATTCACAAGAAATTTAGTGAGGGTTCTGTGGAGTCTTTGACTTTGGCCTGTGATGACTTCTGGCTACGTTAGAGTAGTAAGTGGAAAATGACTTCAGTGTCCATCCTTACAGCAATGGAGTTCCTCACACATGATGTAAGCTACCATAAAGATTTTCCTTTGCTTTTGGTTTTTATGACTTCAGCAGAGAATCCTGCTACACCCTATTGTACTTTCATCCCACCTGGGCAAATGTAATAAATGGAGATAATCACCATTTCAGGAAAGAGTGTTCTGATCTATATTCTGTGTATTGATTACATTTTCCTTTTTTTTTTTAAAAGATTTTATTTATTTGACAGAGAGACACAGCGAGAGAGGGAACACAAGCAGGGGGAGTGGGAGAGGGAGAAGCAGGCTTCCCACCGAGCAGGGAGCCCGATGCGGGGCTCGATCCCAGGACCCTGGGATCATGACCTGAGCCGAAGGCAGACGCTTAACGACTGAGCCACCCAGGCACCCCTTGATTACATTTTCCAATGAGAGGGCATGTCTGAGTGAACATGGTATAATTTTTTTTTAAAGTCTAAGTTTTCTAATCCAGATGGAATTTATTATGGTCAATTGAAATAAATCAGTGAATTGGCTGCAGCAATTCAAACCACAGGACTAAGTGAGAGTCACATTTTACTATGTGATCCATGCCCGTTAATACGACTTGCCTTGCCTGGCATCTCACCATTTTGCTCCAGCCACCCCTAACAAAATAATACTTCTTAAATGTTTCCACATTCTCAATAGACTGCTGAGATTACAGCCAACCACCATCCAACAGGTCAGTGCTTTTCCACATGTTATCCACCAAGCGAACTGTATTGGATTCACTAGGATGCACATTAAAAGTGTATATTTCCAGCCCCTGGCCCCACCCACTGAATAAGAAATGACTGGGTCACACCCAGGAGTCTGTATTTCACATCAAGTTCCCTGGTGGATTTTAACTGATCCCAAGATGAGAACTTCTTCAGCTGGAGTGTTAACACGGATTAATTGAACAATGGTGTTTGAATCATTTCCCTTTATAACTGTCCGGGGCAGTTACAGGACATCAGTGGTTTTCAAACTGTGTAGGCATAAGAAAAATCCAGGAACCAATTAAAAATGACTTGCTTACTCTACCCTCTGAGATCCTGACTCAATAGGTTTGGCAGGTTAACCCAGGTAGTTGTATTCCTTAACCAGTTCCACAGATAGGTCTGCTGTGCTGGGTACCATACTTGTGAAACATTAATTTGGAACATTAATTTGGAAAATTCACATCCATTTTTAAAGTCAGGGCTTAAATTTCCCCCTCTGGTTGGTAAATCCTTGGTTCTTGCTTATCATTTTATGCTGGACAGCACCCAGTTCATTGAAAAGCCTCAAATGTTGTTTGTTACATTGACATTAATTACTGTAAGAACAGTAATGGAACCAGGAGTGGGAGCTTGATTCCTGAAATCGTTTGTTTACCAGCTCTTTTGTGTTGGTGGGAAGAAAGACAGCAGATAACTACCACAAGTAGAAGAAACAAAGTGTTCCCTTGGGTCCTCTGCACTGATGGCAAACGGGAGCTGGAAAGGCTCAGAGTATAACCTTTGCTTTTGTAATAATGATACAACCGAAGGACAGAAGAAATGCTGCAAATGGGTCCTCAGTGGACACCAGCTCTTCTGAAAGGTTCTTTTGCTGATGTGAGCCATTCATTAAAGGTAAGAAAAAAATAGATGGACCAAACATGAGTGCAGAAAAAATATATAATTTCAAAAATTTCACTGAAGGTCCACCAATAAAGAACTTAATGTAGTTATTTTAGATTCTAAGAGTTTATCATATTTCTTCTTGTATAGTCTTTAGGTAATGGCATAGGACTGAGAAGGTAAAGAGTGGAGTAGCTACCTGCCATTGATGAAGACTCAAGGAGGGACTGCTGTGTTTCCATTTCCTGAAACCCTGTTCTTGACAGAAGCAGGATGTTTTTCTGTGGCCAATGAAAGATCACAGCGAAGAGGCTCTCTAAACTTTTCAAACTTGGGGTGCCTGGGTGGCTCAGTCAGTTAGGCGACCGACTCTTGATTTCAGCTCAGGCCATGATCTCAGGGTGGTGAGATCGAGCCCCACTTAAGCCCTGCTTAAGATTCTCTCTCCCTCTCCCTCTGCCCCTCCTCCCCCTCACTGTCTCTAAATAAATAAATCTTTTTAAAAAAACCATTTCAAACCGGTAACAAAGCTATACGTTTCTCTTGGAAAGTCTAGGAGTGTTCTATTGATTTGACATTATACGGCAAGGATTTCTTTCTCTTAATTTGTTTTAACCACAAGAGATGATTCCATATACGACAATAGTTACTGATAGCCCAGACACAGGAGAGAAACTTTACATATCCTAAGGGAGAAAATTCAGCAGAAAGAAGATCAGAAAGAGAAATTTTCTGGATTCGATAAACTCCTTGTGTATGACTTTTGGACCCAGACACTATGACTGCATTTTTATTAGAAGCAGGAATTGGGCAAGGGGTTGGGGGTGTGACATTTATATTACGCTTTTGAAACAACGTAGAGGTCCTGAACTTGGATTTCTACAATTAACTTGTTATCCACATGATCTCACTTTGTGTTTTTTTTTTAAGATTTTATTTTTATTTATTTGAGAGAGAGAGTGCATGCGCACGTGAGTGAGCACAAGCAGGGGGAGGGGGCAGAGAGAGAGGGAGAAGCAGGGAGCAGGGAGCCGAGCAGGGAGCCGAGCAGGGAGACTGGCACAGGACCCCCAGGATCATGACCTGAGCTGAAGGAATATATTTAACCAACTGAGCCACCCACATGACCTCACTTTGGAGGTACCCACAGAGAGTTCAGTTGCTACTTTCTGGGGACCAGTGAAAGTCATCGTATCTTTTTTTTAAAATTTTATTTATTTACTTGAGAAAGAGAGAGAGAGAGCGAGTCCAGGACCCTGCGATCATGACCTGAGCCAAAGGCAGATGCTTAACTGACTGAGACACCCAGGTGCCCTCCAAATCATCATATCTTTAATAATCTTGAAAGTCTTTGATCTTTATTCAATATATTGAGTCCCTCTCTTCAAAAATAACTATGTTCTCTAGTGCAAGTAGCCGACCAAAATTTTCCTAATATTTTTAATTGGGAAACAAAAGGTAAGGTCTCTTAAACTAAAGGGCAATCTCTGTGGAGTACCAGCTGTCCTAAAGCAAAAGAGAACCCATAACATTTATCGGAGAAATTTTGGGAGTGCTGAGTAAAAGCAAATCAACAGATTCTGCAAGTTAGCTCTCGAGCAAGGACTTAAGAAAGTGTATAATCTGAGAACCATTAAATAACAAATCAGTGCAAGTAAATTAAGGCAGAAACTATCATACCCAATATAAAGATTCACAAAAACTTACAAAATGTTATGATTTTGCTCGTTCACTAATAACTCTCATAAGATAGAAAGGATTAACCTAGAAGTTTTTATTACTATAGTGAGGACCATTTCTATAGGACCATAAAGCAGTATGGGGTAGCTGTGTGATTATCGAACTTTGGCACGTAGCAGGGTTAACTAGAAAGTTGTTTAAAAAAACCAAAAAACAAAACCCCAGATGTCCTGACCCTGGAGATTCTACCTCAGTTTAAGTTGAAGCTTGGGCATCTGTACTTTGAACAAGCTCTCCAGTGAGTCTGATATACACTGTAGGTGAGAGTCACGGAGAAAGATCTCAGGCTTTGTGGAGTCAGGAAGGCCTGGGTTTGAATCCCAGCTCTGCTGTTTATTAGATATGTGAAGGGGGCAAGTTACGCACCTCTTGGGGCTTCAGTGTTTCCATTTGCATATTTATCTAAAATGCTAATCACTAAACTATCTCATTCTGTGTTCTCAGAGAACTAATGATTCAGCATATAATCTGCTATTCTTAAAAATAATTTTGCATTAAAAAGTCTTAGTTCATTTTGCATAAAAATCTGTAATAAACAGCTCACTGTCTTGTTATGTTTTGTGACCCCAAGGTCATTTTCACAGAGTTCTTTCAGACTAAGCACCTAGGGCAAAAAAGGAGCTAGGGTGGCTAGGAAGATGGAAACCAATCTGAAGATTGCTCCCAAGTCTCTAGCAGAATTGGTGGCATCTCTGCATTATCCACGGGAAAGGATGGGAAGAGTGATGATCCTAATCCAGAAGTGGACATTGCCTTCCCTTCCTAAGGAAGTGGTCATCACTGGCAAATGTACCACCTGGCGAGCAGGGCAAGACAATCGGAGCTTACAGGATGCAGTTTCTCAGGGGAGGCCATGCAAGGCGGTGGGGACAGTGTGAGCTTTAGAGGTAAGAGAACCACCTGTAAATTCTTTGTCACTTCTTTGGTATTTCCTTGGATAGGCGACAACTTTCCTGGATGAGTTTCTCCTCTGTGAGGTAGCAAGAACACATACCACAGAGGTTTGTGAGGGTAAAATGGGCTAATGAAAGTCAGATGCCTAGCAGAGTGCCTGCTACTTAGTAGGTTCTGGAGCATAGGAAAACTCCTTCTCCGCATATACAGCAGTGCTCAGTTTTTAAAAGGGGCTCATCAGACAGCTGTGTGTGTGTGTGCGTGTGCACATTTGTTACATCATCGCAAGGTTTCAGATTATACCGTGTGATGCAGCTACCTCTGCAAATTGAATGTATTTCAGAGTCAAGCTGAATCCTGTGGCTTGGTGACTTTTTGAGTAAAATGAGTATAGAAAATTTGAAGCTTTTAAGAAAAAGACCTGATGTGACTAGAAGAAATTGAAAAGGAAGGAAAGAAGTTAGATGTGTGAAATCATGCCAGTGATTGAATTACCTAGTAAATTGTATTGTAAAAGAAAATAAGAGATTGAGAAAATAAATTGCTTCTGTTTCTGGGATTGTTATTATACCCCAGGACTAAATCAATTTCTTTCTTTCTTTCTTTCTTTCTTTCTTTCTTTCTTTCTTTCTTT